>NW_027493517.1:0-312737 GCF_021521415.1 Bidens hawaiensis | reverse complement strand
TCCCGATGTTGCAACCTAAACCATAGCACGTACGAGGTCCGCAGTCCTCCCCTATGCTACCACAATACAAATACATAGCACGTACGAGGTCCGCAGTCCTCCCCTATGCTACCACAATACAAGTACATAGCACGTACGAGGTCCGCAGTCCTCCCCTATGCTACCACAATACCAATACATAGCACGTACGAGGTCCGCAGTCCTCCCCTATGCTACCACAATACAAATACATAGCACGTACGAGGTCCGCAGTCCTCCCCTATGCTACCACAATACAAATACATAGCACGTACGAGGTCCGCAGTCCTCCCTATGATACCACAATACCAATACATAGCACGTACGAGTCCGCATTCCTCCCCTATGCTACCACAATACAAATAAATAGCACGTACGAGGTCCGCAGTCCTTCCTATACTACCACAATACAAATACAGCACGTATAAGGTCCACAGTCCTTTCCTATGCTGGTGTCTATCTACAATACGTAAAAGGTCCGCAGTCCTTAACTACGCCATCACCAGCCGAGTCTATGTCCGACAGAAGCTAGAGGGATTTGCCATCCTAACTTACTATGTCGAACGTAGAACTCACATACCATTCGTGTACCTGTATACACATACCTCACATATACAATAATTACATTATAGCATAAGAACACTCTAGGCGTTCTTTACATCATTCATTTAACAACCATACCCCTTGTCGATACGTGCAATATCCGAAGATCGTTCACGCCCCGACAAGTATTCATTTGTAATGTTCATACATCTTCGACATATAATATTCGTACCTTTATTTTCAACCTGACAGTACGCGCAATATCCGAAGATCGTTCGCATACCGACAAGCAATCATTCATATCCATCACATATATCACATATGGCATACACTTATCACTTAGGATAAATGTATTAACAACACATCGAGTATGCACACAGCCCCGAAAACATAACAAGGAATGGGGCTAGAAACTCACCTGAACTCTGCTTCTTCCTCCGATAGTTGTAAATCCCTTCTTTAACTGAGCTCGGCTGACTGTATAAGTTACACGTATCAATACTCGCCTGATCTAATCTGGTGGCCTAGTATTAGCTTACTTTTACTTATCGTTTATAATTTATTTTCTAATCGAACTCGACTTTAGGCGAAGTTAAACCTTAGGCGAACTTAGCTTTAGGCGAAGTTAAACCTTAGGCGAACTTAGCTTTAGGCGAAGTTAACCCTTAGGCGAACTTAGCTTTAGGCGAAGTTAACCCTTAGGCGAACTTAGCTTTTAGGCGAAATTGTCATCAGGCGACTTAGCTTTTAGGCGAAGTTGTCATCAGGCGAACTTAGCTTGCAGGCGAAGTTCATCAGGCGAACTTAGCTTGCAGGCGAAGTTGTCGACTGCAGCTACTGTTCGTCCTTAATCATCTTCGTTTCTTAACCAAATAACTCGATTTAGGTATCCACGTAATCGTCTGACCAGCGCCTACAAACCCCAACCATCAAATCGGCCTAACATCGATGTTTAAGGGGTGTGATTTAGGCATATAGGTTATGGGTTCTTTTAGGTTAGCAATTAACCTATCAAATGCTAATCAATTCCAGTAATATTTGTTGTTTTAGGTTCGTTTATAACAAACTAACACAGATCTATGATTTCCCAAATCAAACCGAACCTATACGAACGATTTCTAACTATAAACGTACCTTGAACGAGTCGAACTACGAACCCGGTTAAGCCTTGATGTTGTTTTGGTCCGTCACGACGTTCCAGCACTAACAAGCTCGGGTTTTCGCCTTCGGATCTTGGTTCGGGTTATAAGATGGTGTTGTGTGTTTTGGTGGTGTATGGAATATGTGAGAATGAGGATTAAATGGTGATTAATGGTATTTATATTTAGGGATCATGGGCTTAAGCCCATGGACTCTCCTTCCTTCTTTCATAACCCAAGTCCATAACCCATATCCATTACCCAACACTAGCCCGACCCATACCAACTCCTACTCTATTTATTTATTTCCCGATAACCCGAGTAAACTTTCCCTCTATTATTAAGTAATACAATTAATATTATTTTGGAAATTTCGGGATGTTACAATCGAAGAGTAATTACTATTTATTCAGACACTATGGGTCGAGGTCAACTCGGGGTGACTTGGGGAAAGTCAAATACGCTTTGAGAATAGATAGGAGGCATCATAATCTCTGAGTTGTTGCCCACTTAAGTTTTGAGCTTAATTGAACCTAACCCGTATCACAGAAATGATGAAAACCATTCTAAGTCATTTACCTGCTTACAACCTGTTTCTTTATGTCATAATACAGCTAAACACGGATCTGTGTGACAGTCACGTAATTAGTATGATTCCTGTTCGGATCTTTTCTAAAACATGGTAGTCCCTATCGAGACTGAAATTTGATCCCCTGTACTTTATTTTTAAAATTTTTCTACTTATGTAGTTGTATGATTTTATACCTGGTTACTTGGTCTTGATCGTATCATTTAACACTTTAAAGGTTGTTTTAAAACTTAATTGCAAATTGTTCAAATTATAGGGTTTGTTTTAAAAATTTTAATACCGGCGAAGTTATCCATAACTTCGCCTGTATGACGTTGACCCTATATAAAGGATATTAAAGGTCAGACTGTTCATTATTTCAACAGAACCAGCGAACTTATACTTTCGTAACCCTTAGCGAAGTTATCGATCGAATCTTCTGTGTTCACTTTTCTCAGTTCTAATCCGTGATTAAAGGTGTGTATGGTAGTCGAATCGTATAATCTCTGTCAATTGATGTTATTCAGAGGTCGTATCTACCCGATTAGCGACCTCGTTTATATGAAACCTTAACACCCGATTTTCAAACATGTTTTTACGTGGTCATACTCAACTTAATCGTCTAGATCTTCATAATATCATGTGTTTATCACCGAACATTCTCCAATTTGTCCAAATCATGTCGATTGAACAGTCTAATCTGTCGCCGTTTCATATTCGGCGAAGTTACAGTTTAGGCGAAGTTATCCGTAACTTCGCCTGAGGTTCAACTTCGCCTGATATTTAATTAGGTTACAGTACATGAGGCGATGTTGTGGTTAGGCGAAGTTATCATTAACTTCGCCTGGCCCTTTTTACTTAACTTTTATCTGGCGAAGTTCAAGTTGAAGCGAAGTTGTTCCCAACTTCGCCCCACCTCTAACTTCGCCTATACAGAACAGATCACAACTTCGCTCATGGTAACAGGCGAATTTGTGATTTGCTTTGACGTTTATCTAACTTAGTCTGTTTGATGCAGAAATGGCTGCTGTAGCTGGAGCAGGCAGTGCAGGCGGTGATGATGGAGGAGACAACCAAAGACAGTTCTTTCCGGGTCATAACATGTACATAACATTAGACCCGGAGGCGAGCGGAGTTGATGATTTCCGCGAAATCATCACGTTTCTTTTACGCTCGCGTATATTCCACGCGATTACCACAACTCTGCCGATATCCTTGCCAAACATTGAGGATTTTTGGCAGACCGTGGAATATGACTGTCGCGTCGAGCCCCCGGTGATGCGAGCAACGGTCAACAATCAGATTGTTCAGTTCTCATCTGAACAGATCCGGGCGGCTTTGCGTTTTGGAGATGAGACAAGAGATGACCCGACAGACTTTGTAGCTCCTTTCCGAGATGGAGCGTTTCTGAGGATGGGATACTCTGGTCCCTTGGGAGATACTCAGAGAAGGAAGGGGTTCTTACTAGATCAGTGGCGTTTTCTCATGCATGTCATGATCGTGTGCATGTCAGGGAGAAAGGCGGGCACTGATGGCATGGGCGCGACCATGCAGTCGGCGATGACTGCTCTGACTTATAATAAGCGTTACAGCTTTAGTCAGATGGTCTTCTACGAGATAGATCGACAGAGAAGAGCGGTGGCGCGTGAGAGATTTATTATGTATCCAAGATTCATTCAGATGATCTTGAATCATGTGGCTCCAACGCTACCTCAGCGCCGCCCAATTAGATACGTGGAAAGTGTGAGCAAACGGATCTTCGCCCAATGCAGATCTTCCAGTGCGAGGAGCAAACCTGAGCTCTGTCCTCGACATACTCCACTTTTTGGGTACTTGATCAACCCGGAGTATGTGCCAGCTCGTGGGGACGAGTTTCGGGACCCGGCACCACAACAGGCAGGAGCACCTCAAGCTATACCTCCTGCTCCTGTTGTGTCACCGGAGGAGGATGTAGACCTTGACGCTGCGTTTGGCGGTCAAGGCTTATTTGATATGGATCGGGTGGATCCAGAGGAAAATGTACAAGTTTCAAGTGTGAATGTGACTAGGACAGCTACAACGGTGGCTGATTCTGATTCTGATGATGAGTTGGCTGAAGCGAGACGAATTCTAGTTAACCAAGAACGGGTTCAAGGGAAACGAAAGAGAACTGATGATGACAGCGAGTCAAATTATGAAGAAGAAGTTCATCAGTTGATTCGGAGATCAAGAAGGGAACGGGCAGGTGCAGGTTCGGGAGCCGGTGAGAACTCAAGGGTGGTACGTTTCACCCCACCCGCACTGTCCGGCATGACTATCCTTCCCTCATCATTACAAGTTACAAGGCCAAGCGCCACGGACGTTCCCGTGGTGGCTACCTCATCTGCCTTTGGCCTCCCACCCACTACATTCCAACTATTGGCTCCGGAGATTGTATCGTTGCCACCTCCAACTCTTACTCCAACGGAGGTCGTGGCACGATTTATTGAGTCGACGGTTGTGGCCACTGCAGGGTTATCGGTGACGATACCACCTGCGGTTACGTCTATGCCTACTTCTGAGGTCCCGGTTACATCGGAAATCCCTCCTCAGTACACTCAAGATATATCACATCTGAAGTTTGATTTCGATGCAACCTTATCAGACTCTGAACGAATAGCAGCACTTGAACGGGTCGTGGCAGAAAAATCAAGGGTGAATCTTATCCAGACCCATGCTATTCAACGCCTCGTTGCAGAGAATCAGATACAGTCGTCTCTGCTGATAGAACATGGCAAAATCATTGATGCTTTGAAGGAGTTCTTGGCATCTCAGGGGGAGACGAGCTGTAAGGGCGATGAGCTGAGGACTAAGAAGCGAAATGACAGAGACGATGATCCCAATGCATCGAAAGGTGCAGGTGGAGAGTTGCCAAGAACTGATCAAGCTCTTGGGACTTCCATAACTCAGGGGGAGTCGACAAGTGCAGCTGGTGGTGATGATGTGGTGGTAGTGGACGTTGAGGAGATGGATGATGAATTTGTAGGTGATGATGATGTATTACCGGTGGATGAGATACAGAAGATTGGTGAAGAGATTGGAAATGATGAGACGGAATGGGAAGAGCAGCCAAGATGGAAAGAAGGCTATGCTCAATGGTTTGTAAAAACGAAGAAACCGGCGGTCCCTACTATGTTTAAGAAGAGTTACAACATTAGAGGCTATGCTGAATCGAGAAAGGGGATTATATGCTGGATATATGATGAGCAGTTGAGGCTCTTTGTGATTAAAAGGTATGATGGTGTTCAATACTTCAAGAGGATGTTGAGATCATTGAATACATTGCAGAATGTGAAGTGAGAGACTTAGCCAGATTGGGGTTAATCAACAGAAGTGATGATAACATGGCTAGAGTCATTGGGAAGATTGTTTGGAAGGAAAGTATAAAAGAGAAGAAGTTCGAGCTGTTGAAACCACAAAAGGGAAAACTCATTGAAGACAAAGATAGAGGGATGAGAGCAGATGGCAAGCCTTGGATGATTATGAAGTATAAACCGATCCGGTGTCTAAAAGAGGTGCCGATGAAACAAATGCCCAAGGATGTGCTGAAAGATCTGAAGTGGTGGTATGTAGATTGTGAGACAGCTGAAGCAGTAATGGAGGACGAAGATGAACAAGAGCTGCTGAGAGTCTATGATCCGATGCATCTAGTGAACTAGTCGCAAGCTGATCTGCAGGTGCTGAATGAGAAGAAGATATTTTATATTCCTGCTTGGAAAGACGAAGCGAAGAAATATCAAAGAATTGTATCAGTTTGTGTACGTGAAGGAGTTCATGCTTAAAGATGAAGATACAAGATTGTTGAAGATTATAAGACACGTGTTTGAAGATAAAGATTGAAGCTACTGCCAAGGGGGAGTCTGTTGGTACATGATGTCAGTAGTTCAGTATATAGTGTCTGTAATCGAGTCGTTTGGATTTGTATTTTGTATTAAGCGAAGTTAGCTAACAAGTTCGCTAATATAGGCGAACTTGTTAGATAAGCGAAGTTAGTGACAACTTCGCCTGAACATGCCAGGCGAAGTTGTCGTGGTTATATAGCATTAGGTTACGGCTGTTTAGTAAGGAAGTTAATCAGTTTACGTGTTTACGAGTCCTGTAATCAGTGATTGATATCACGTGTTTCCGGTTGCAATATACAACGTGTCTTTGCTTATTGTAACGTGTGTTCGATCGTGTTAACTCGTATCGTCTTCTACGCTCGTAACGTCTTACGTAGGGATTCCGCACCTACGTAGAACGAGATATTCCGTGTAGATCCGGATAATCGGGAATTAAAGTGTTTATGTTCTTGATCGTTATCCCTGGTGATTGAAGATGCTTCGGATTAATTAATGGTCATGTGTGTTAGATTCTGTCAAGGTGGTTTTGTGATGAAATTGATCACTTGATGTTGAGTAGTTGAAGATTAAACCTTATCGTATGCTGACGTGTTGGTGAAGTTGTGGAGGGAGCCCAACTTCACGTGTTGGTGAAGTTAGAACAACTTCACGTGTTGGTGAAGTCAGAAGGACTCACGTGATTGGTTGAGATGATCAATTAGGCACAGGGATGCATGCATTTCAAAGACCTCAATCTATATAGTCGGAGAAGCTTACACTGAAGGGGAGATCTGATATGGAAGACGCTGGGTGATTGGTAGATTTGTGAAGCTACAAGACAGTTTCAGACACGGCTAGTTGAAAAGCAAACAGAAGATCATCAGTTAAGAGGGAGTGTGTTGGTGCATGTTTTGTAACAGATGATCTTTTGTGTTTTTTAGAATTGAGAGCAACGGTCAAAGGGGAGTCTGTTGGTGCATTTTGTGACCGTCGCTATGCAATTCTGATCAGCGGAAACGAAGTACGAAGTTAGAACAACTTCGCCATAGGCGAAGTTGTAACAACTTCGCCGTAGGCGAAGTTGTAACAACTTCGCCGTAGGCGAAGTTGTAACAACTTCGCCGTAGGCGAAGTTGTAACAACTTATGCCGTAGGCGAAGTTGTAACAACTTCTGCCATAGGCGAAGTTAGAACAACTTCGCCTACAGGCCCAAGCCCAAGCCCGCGAAGTTGTTTCGATATATATATACGTGTCTTGTTTAGGTTTCAGTATCCTGAAAGTTAGAGTTTTGAGTGATCAGTTTATTTGTCTAGAGAGAAACCGAGAGGGAGAGTCGTGTGGGACGGCCCGAGGTAGAGCTCACCTCGGGCCGGCCGTGTTTCTGTTTATGTTCGGTATGTAACGTGTTTGGTTATTATATAAAAGATCTGTAGATGTGTTTATCCCATTCGTGTGTTTGTTCGTGTGTGTGTATGAGTGTAATCGTGTTCTTCGTCTTCTACACCAATAAACGAGTCTAGGAGGATTCCGCACTCCTAGACCTCGTGCGGATCTCGTATCGATCGGCGACGCCCCGGGGGGACTTACAATATCCATTGTGAAATTAGAGCCAAGCGAGGTAGATAAGATTGATACACTGAAGAATGCCTTGCCTGCAACATACTCTACTTTCCTGTATGTTTTAAAGGAAAATGGCTACTTTCGGAATGAAAATCTCACGTCCGAAGAGTTTATCAATAAACTAGAAGAACGAGAATATGACATGAAGTGTCAAACGTCACTTAAAGATAGCCAGAATCCTACATTATATGGTGGATCATTACCGGTAAGCAACACTGGAGGCTCAGTTCCTATTACAGCCTTTTATTCTCAAAGTTCTCCTAATGGAACCTCAAGCTGTAATCAACCTAATGTATGCTTTATGGCATCTGGATCGAATGCTGGATCAAGTAAGTCAAGTTCACCGCCTAATGTGAACATGAAAGAGGCGGAGAAACAGTTCACGTTTATCTGTGCTTTCATGACATCTTATGAACATCTTGTGGGGAGTAAGATTGCTACGAGCGAGCTAATTGATGAAGATTATGATCAGATTGATCCGGACGATCTCGAACTCATGGACCTCAAGTGGAACAAGGCCGTGATAGTTCGTAAAGTAAAGAAGTTCATGCAGAGAACTGGAAAAGATCTACCCACACTCAACAAAATGGTAGGTTTTGATAAATTAAAAGTGAAGTGCTATAACTGTCAAGAGTTTGGGCATTTCTAGAAGGAATATGACAAACCAAAGAAGGAATGCAATGGTCCTCGTAACTCAGATCGTACTTCAGGAAAAAGTACCAATGTGCCTGAAAGAAATCGAAGACCGATTGATGAGGAACAGGTTAAAAGCAGTTCACAAGCTTTGGTGGTCAACGAAGGGTTAGACTAGTCACAGAAGCTGTTGGGAAACCAAACAAATCTTGCTATGGTTGAGCCTGCTGAGCATTTCCAGGATGCTAGTGGTGATAATTTATCAGATGGCAATGACACATCTGAGTCAGAAACGGATTCTGACAACTCGAGTGTTGAACAAACCGAGTTATTCGCTTGCATGGCGAAAATCGAAGAGGTTTGTTGTCACACCCCCCGGCCGAATGCGGAAACGCCGGGGCGTGCGTAGATTTAAATCATGCACATGGTATTAAATGTTAAAACTCAGATTAAGATAAACCAACAAATTATTCAAACCAAATATAATCTAAATAGAAAACATGACATAGCACTTTATTTATTCAACTTCTAAGTCTGACTCCATGCCTTATATGAAACTTCAAGAATCTTCATAACTTAATTTCCATCACCTGAAAAACATGCGAGAGTTTCAAATAAAAATAGTTGGTGAGAACATAGGTTTTAAAAATAAGTTTTTTGTTGAAAACATTCCATATGTGTGTTTAAGTTACATGTATACTTTTGTGATTACAACCAAACCTTTGACACGTTTAGCAAGTTGTTTAATCCACGATTAGACTATTATGTTTAATGTTTAACGATCGTCAGATTCTGAACACATAGGCCTCTACCCAAGGCCTGCGTGAGCGGGTCGGGCCAATAGATCTATCATCATACTACCACGGGCTTAACAAGTTAATGGTTGTACATGCAATTAAGTATACACTTGTAATGATTAAACATAACGAATATAATGAAATAAAGCTTGAATTGGATAGCATGTATAAAATGTAGAATAAATAAGTTGCATGTTTCCACCCCGAAGTATAAAACGTTCAAAAGCATGAAAAGGGGTTATGAACTTACCTTGCTTGACGGATGAACACGAACACGAGCAAGAGTTTGTTGAACCGGTTACGAGGTTCCCTAGATTAAGTTTTATTTTTAAATTAGTTAGAGTGTCGCATACTAGAATGTTCTAAACCAAGAGCATGACCTCCAGCAAGTTGATTCCCAGGTAAGAGTCACGGGTCCAATGGGATTATTTACGCCATTCTTGCCTTCGACAGAACCGTTTACTTGTCAGATACATACATACTCAGTTTATACTCTATTTGTATACTAACTCAAAATGTTTTAGAATGGTTTTGATAAATAATAAAGTACGAGGTTAAAAGTGTAATAACATATAGTTTAGAGTGTTTATTGACATTTAGGATAGTATAGGGTTCAAAGTGTAAATGCTATAGTTTAGGATAAATATTGACATTTATGAAAGTATGGGGTTTAAAGTGTAAATATTATAATATAGGATACTTATTGGCATTTATAAAAGTATAGGGTTTAAAGTGTAAATATTATAATTTAAGATATTTATTGACATTTATGAAAGTATAAGGACCAATTATGTAAATATATTTTTTAGTTATGATAACTTTATGAGTTTTTGAAGATCAAAAGAATATCCATAGTTGTTCATGGAAAAATTATGCTTTTGATCCAAGATCTTGAGAAAATAATTGTGATTTCTTGGAATAATATGATCATCATAATCTTTTAGAGCAAAAAGTAAGGTTTCATTAACAAGTTATGATGATCATGATGAGAGTATATGAACAACTATAAAGATTCAAAAGAAAACTCAAGAACATAAAAACAAACAAGAAGAAATTCCTAATAGAAAGCAAAAACGTATAAAGAACAATGAAAAGCAAATTAATTATAAATACTTACTTGTTTATGCTAGAGAAAATAGAAAGAATGTATAACAAGCCATAAAATAATCCAAAAGAAATAGAATAATCAAAAAGAAGAAGTGAACAAATAAGAAGGAAAAAAGGGAAGAAATAAAACAAAGGAAGAATGGAGAATGTAAAGGAAGTAAAAATTCCATCCCACATTGGTGGAGGAAAGAAAATGGAATGCTTTTACCATGGTATAAATAGGATTTCCAAAACTTATCCCACATCGCTAGATTACAAAAATTGTAAGCTCTTTATAAGGAAGAAAGTTTACGTGATAATATTCTTATGTGCCAAATCACACCCAGTAGTCCTAGTGGAGGGTGCGAAGCACCCGACGCGCACGGGCTCGGGCGAAGTGCGATGGGTGTAATGTGGCGCTTTGATGGCGCACTTTGCAGACCTTCACAACTCGTCCCAAAATTGTACTTTCTCTCACATTTTCTTATATAAGGCTCGTATTATACCCGAGTAGTTGTAACGGTACCTCTTCGATCGAAAGGAATCTATATACGAATCTAAAAGCTCTACCTAACCAATGTATGACATTGTGCCATCGTGTAAAATTTCATGTCTCGTGATTATCGTTATGATTATGGGTTTATACTAATATAGATGTACTACATTGTGTTTAATCTAGGTGCTTAACACCAGAAGGCTTGTTAAATATAAACCTGCAAGGTGAGACATTCGAGTTTTTGCACAACTCACATTTACGTGAGACAACGGATTTCCAATGCTGTCATGATGCTTTTCTAAACCCATTAAACTCATGACAAATAGTTTAAATATTTTCAAAAAAATTAAACTACATTACAGTGATTAAGTCTCTGTAGACTTGCGGGATGGTTACTACTGGTATTATGGGGTTTTGTATACAAGGCATGCCTACAGGGCTATTACACGTTACTTATTGGACAAGTGTTAGCCAATAAGTAATATGACCACAGTCACAGATACGGTCGAGTGACAAGTACCTCTCGATAATTTGTAAGCAGGCAGATGTAAAAACATCTTAATGATGTAACTGTAAAATGTGTCATTTATAAATGAATGTACTCACCAGTATTTCCTGCTGATCAAATATTTTTAAACATGTTTCAGGTGACTTGTTAGAGACAAAGGAATGATGCCTGCGGGCTTCCAGCTTAAATAAGTGGCTTGTCACCAGAATAAAGAAACGTGCTTTGTAAATTAGGGTTTATTCCTATAAAACTTATGTTTGAATAAAAATGGGTTTTTATCCCAGTTTATGATATAAGAATTATGGTGTTTTTATAACTCTGGTCAATTTTTCCTAACTACGGTTCTGATGAAGTATTCCACTGCAAATTATTTTAATAAACACCGATACCACCACTCAACGTTCACGGCTTCCCTTCCGGGGTATAGGGGTCGGGGGCTGTGACAGAATGAGATTTGGTGTGAAAAATAATGAGAATAAGAGGCTCTATTTATAGGCCAAAAGTTGAGCTTTGAATACGATTTAGATAGAGATAACTTTTTTAAATATCAAAAGATAACTTAATAATAATAATAATAATAATAATAAGAGTTTAAAAAATGTATGTGTGTGCATTAAAAGTGCACGGCACTTTTTTCTTTATAATTTTTTTTTTGAATTAAAAGATTAGATAAACTTATTTAAGGATCAATGTTAACTAAGAAGGTTCTAGAATGTTTTATTTTTTTAAATCACATGATTAATTTAAATACTTAGGGTAAAAATAATAATATCAAAATATTTTGTTACGTGTTATAAAATATTAATCTAGGCATTCCGGTTCAACATGTCATATTGACGATTAAGCACGATTATGATGAAATGAACATAGTATCATATAATTACGCATATAGAGATAAATTTATTCAATAAATGACACATAATTCAACACTAATAAATGTAGACGATGAAATTATACGAGAACTTTATTAAATACTAGCACAAAAGACTAGCGTTTTTGTAAGAAAAATCCATTGATGTTACATTTATACTAATTCTTCGTTTAATGTATCTCTCAATGAATCACATGAGACATTCACTACCAAAGTAATTGCCGAGTGTGATAATTATTGTGAGCTCAAGTGTAAACTTGAATCGGCTCTATAACAAAATGATCTGCTCGTTAATGAACTTTCAATGTTGAAGGAGTGTCACAGATAAAAATCCAAACTTTTGGATCAATCAACGTTAAAAATTAAAAATTTGTCTATTAGCAACCACGACTTAAAAGCCAAAGTGAATTGTAAAATAACATATCTTGGGCCGCTAACCAGATCAGTTGCACAGAAGACCATTTCCCTCCAAGTGATCTTCTAGAGCGTCCTCTTTGTTGGGCCTTCCGTATTAGGCTTTCATTGCTTTGTTAGGTCAGAGTCTACCTATGAGGCCCGTCTTATAGTAGGCTCTTCACTAACTTTTTTATTCATCAAGAAAAAATCTTGATTGCCTACTTACCCTTAAACAATCTTATGAACCCGGTTTCTTCTTCTTGTTCACGGTTTCTTGAGCCTGAAACAAACTTGCTACTTTCTTGCCTTTTACTTTCGATAGATTTTTAGACGTACCTCCTAGTCTCCTACCTTGCTTCTTTCTTGTTTACCTGTTCCACTTTCTAATTGTAATTAATCCCACCGACTTCAAACTTCACACTTTTATTTTACTTATCCATATTTTCAATTATCCACAACACATGTGGAGGAAACTAGCATATCCATGTACAAATGTCTATTCAAAACTAGCATCTACCCATTCCCGCTTCATGAATATTAAATTCATTCACGAACCATTCATTTATTTCATGCACCTTTGTTGCTTGTGGTTTTACTCGATTTTTACCTTCCCAACTTAATAGTGCCACACATCAGTTGCCGTCGACCTTAATTTTTTCCTCAATTCGATAACTTCAATTTTCCATCCTTTCCGTCTTTATTCTTCTCTTTCTTCGATTTCTCTATCTTCTCAGCCCCGCACCACAGCTAATGGGGCTGCACCTCTTTCTCGAAAACGACTCTCAAAACGTCGAATCTCTGATACCAATTGTTGGAAATCAGGCTCAAGAACACAAATACAAAATTTGATCTCAACAAAAACTATTTCTGTTTTATTATAATCCTTAACAAACAAATTAAATAAACCCTACCTATATATTTATACTAAAAAATCTAACTTAGAAAACAAGACAACTCATTCTAGGAAATCAAATAACTTATATTATTCTTACCATTCTAAATAAACATATCAAAATAAACCTACTAAAATACTTTCACTTAGCCCCTTCAACTTTCTTAATAATCAGTTTCAAAATTAACTTTCAATATATTTTAAACTTGTTTTACTGTAAAGATTGTCATTCTGCGAAGTTGAGGGGGTAAAAATGAAAATTTTATTTAACATATATCCCAATAATTATGGTAATTATCTCCAGTCACTCCACCATTTCCGATCATCATCTTCGGCCACCTGTTAGCACCCTCAATTGTCATCTCCATTCCTTTTTCCCCATCTCTGATCTCCAGAAGCCCCAAACCAAGCCACCACCACCAGTGGCGGACCCAGGATTTTTTGTCAACGGGGTCCCAACTTTTTCGGTTTACAAAATTTTCAGGTCGGTCGTTATTCGGGTCGGGTCGAGACGAGTAACATAATAAAACACGGAAATATGGTGTCATTGGAAACGAGTAAGTAGAAAGAATCTAGATTAGAAACTAGATAGAACATACATTTTTAATTCATTTTTATTCATACTCGAAAAACATAAACATAAGCTATATATATATATATATATATATGGTCTTACATAATAAGATAATTAATAAAAGAATATGTAAAACCCATGTTGTTATTATATATGTTGGATGGTGATAATGACTATATGAGAGAAACTAAAAAAAACACAAACACCCTAACTAAATAACTAATATTGACTAGGATATAAAAAATCAACAAAAACTGAGTATGGAGAGGCTTGAACCTGCAACCTCTCAAAGAAAAAACAAGGGAATTTCCACTATACTAGTTTAGCCTTAATAGTATGGGTTTCTATTTTTAATTTTATGGGGTCCTTACAAAATTTAGTATACCGTCTCTAAGTATTTTTTAAAAAACATTGGTGTCCCGGGACCCCGATGGGACCTATGTAGGTCCGCCCCTGACCACCACCTGTTCACATTTATCCAAAGAGCTTACTACACCCCTGACGGCTCACCGGAAAACCTACAACTCACCAAAAATGTGTGGGTCGTCGGAGCTGGCTTCAAATGTCACCGGTCGTCAGAGATGATGAACGATGGTGATGGTGATACGTTTCTGGCCACTAAAAATGCTGTTGGAGAACATTTCCGGCGAGTTACAGGTTTTCTGATGAGTTGCCAGAAGTGTAGTAAGTTCACTGGATAAACGTGAACAAATGCTGGTGGCTTGGTTCGGGTGACATGGTGGTAGAAACATTCGCCGAGAAAACTACAACCTGCCGGAAAACTTGCAACTTGGCTGATGTGGTGTTAAATAAAATTTTCATTTTACCCTCTCAACTTAACAGGATGATACTTTTTGCCGCAAAACTGTCAGTGTTTGGTAAGTTTGAGGAGTGACATGAGAAAACTAGTTTAAAGTATAGAGTGGTGGGGGTCAGCTCATTAGTTGGGAGTGATAGCGACAAATATGTAATAGTTGGGGTTATTAAAATCCAATAACCCTATTAAAGGGCATTCTTGTCATAATGTGTAGTTTTTTTAGGGATCTTCATGGTTCGGTTCCATTTTTTTTCAAAGTCTGTGCAACCAGGGCTCACTAAGGATTCAAGTAAGGGGGTCAATCGTGTTAGATTGTGTGGATGACGGGTTGACGGGTTGAAATGTGCAACTCAAGCCCAACCCATATTATTATTCGTGTCAAAAACTTCAACCCTTGCACACACATAAATACGGGTTGGCCTGAACACAACAAGTTTAAACCATATTTCAAAAAAATAAGAATAAAAACAAAATTGATATAATTTAGAGTTGGTAAAGTAATTGAGTAGTGCTAATATAATATTTTTTTGGAAAATTATTAAAAATCTTTAAAATGAATTGAAAAGCGCAAATGTATCTTAAGAAAAATGGAAAATGAAAAAAACATAAGTAAAAATATAATTATAAAAGTTTTTTTAATAGTTAAACAGGTAACGGGTCAACCCGTTTTTATACAGTTCAACCGAACCCGACCCGTTTTAAACGGCTTGTGTTAGTCGACCAAAACCTTTTTTCGCGTCGGGTTCGGGTCGTGTCAACAATTTCCGTCCCTAGATTCAATTGCCTTATACGAGCAAAAAAAGGAAAAAGACCCTTAAGCCCTAACGAATTATACAAACTATTTTTTTAAAACTACAATTAACATCATGACAATAAATTAGTTAGGTTTTAATGTTTTATTTAGAGGGCGTTAATAAGTACCTTTTTATATTTTAAAAAATATATATATAATTAGTGCCACCGAAAAAAAACGTGTAGACCCAAGTCCCGAGTTTGACTCGCCCATGCCCGGGACCAGCCCTGTGTTCATCCTACGAAAAGGGGTGAATGTTGGACCACCAACTAAGTCTAATGAAAGAAAGATCATACTGAAGATGAAAGTGATTATCTAGGGGAATAAACCACTTGTTTTTGGGGTTGCAACCAACGCCTAAAGTTGAACCACACATGTAGGTCTTGGCTATAAGAATCACCTTATTTAGTACATATGTTGTTAAATGTTATTTGCTAATACAATATATCTCGACACAAAGTTATACGAATTAATGTTTGGGGTAAACGGATTTAGGTCACAAACGGGGCCGACATGCTAATAACACGATTATAAACGTATCTAAATTTATCACTTATTCGGCACCTATAAAATCTTGCACGCCATGCAAGCATACAACCATAAAAAGTTGACGTAAGTGTCTTGATAATGGAAGTAACAATCAAATAGTCACCAAAATGGAAAACATGTCATCAAAACCGTCACTGATTAAGAAGATATATTGATTCTCATGGAAAACAAACAAAAGGTATAATGCATTTAAGATCACAATCTCATGAACTTTGTCTTTTCAAGTTACAGCATCCCAAGAAATTTTTAAGGTGTTTCTATGAAAAATATGTGATGTGGGTGTAAGAGGTTATAATACAAAGGAGAGAGGTGGGGTGAAATTATTGGTGAAGAATGTATTAAGAATAAGTTTGTGAGATAAATAAAAGTAGAGAGAAGAGAGACTTGAGGAAAGATGAGATGTTTTTTTTAGGTTCAAGTGTCATGTGACATTCAAAAACATTCAAAAAGAAACCATCTATTGAAAATGATATTACACAACATCTAATAGTCTATATAAACAAACTCAATGAAGAAGCGTGTATCGACTTACTTGTATACGATCAACGTTCCTCGGGTACGAGTGTGCTATATCACCGATGGTTTTCCGAGATACGAGTTCTTCCACCTACAAAACGAACAGCACCGTGAGCTTACCCCTCAGAAAGGGACAGAGGGGTCCTCTTTGGGGTAACCCTCCGGTGTGAGAATCAGATATTGTAGGAGAGGATCATCAGAAGGTGAAAATGAGTAAAGGACTTAGAATATATTTTCTTGTCTGCCTCCAACTGTGGAGGTGGTGTGGTATTTATAGTATTAGGGTTTCCAATGATTGGGCTCAGACCCAATTAGAGCCTTTTTGGCCTCCTCCTATTGCTTCGCGCCACGTGTACTTAGGACACCTGGTGCTTTTTCATTGATTATTCTCTGACCAAGGTATTTCACCTGACCCATGTGCCATCACGCGGTGGCACATGGGCTTTGCTGAGTTGTCCACCCTTCATTGGCAGCTGTCAACATCAGCACATTCTTTATTCCTTAAAAGATACCTTCTGGAAGGTTGTCTGATGAGTACAATCATGGTTGTCCTTATCCTGATTTGGATTAGACTATTGTCTCATTTGTTGTGTGTCGCTTACGCGCGGCCTTTATGCGCCTATCCCGGGGATGCGCAAGGTCTTCTCTTTATTCTCACACTAAATGTGTGTGTTGTGTGCATATGTGATATGCGCCACGCGCAAATGTTTCATGCGCTTGCGTATAGGTTTTGGCTTTGTGTCTTCATGACATCCTGATTTCAAGCCTCTTGTCTATATCTTGTGGGTTGACCCGCCCCGCTCGATGTTAAGGCGGGTGCATACCCCTTCAAGCCCCCCCAGTCTAATGTGTGTCTTGTCTCGCGCGAGCGAGGTAAGATAGATATTAGACTTAATAGTTTGCTTTTTCAATAGGGCTTGTTTTTTCTTTTTCTTTTCTTGTACGCGCGTTGCGCGAAATTCCATCCCTTTGGTTAAAACGAATCGTCAATGCACATGGTTGGTTGGTGTTGACATGCTTCAGAGATGGAGACGTTATGTGTCAGACCTTTCGTGTGCTCGAGGTGCCACAGTGGCTTTTCACGTCTCCTCATACAGTGTCAGGAACACGTGTCGCGCTTATGTAGACCTACGCCTGCGAGTGGGGGCGCGTGAGCGTAGATCTGATTATTACTTGTTTCTCTCTCTCTCTCTCCTGGGCCTATAAAACCAAACCTTTTGAACGGTTTTTTCTTCATCTCCACTGTCATTTTCAGAGCTTTTGCCAATCATTTACATTCCGATTAAGAGCTTTCGTCTTTATCCCTGAATTCCTTGCTTAAAGTAACCATATTGTTCGATTCGAAATTGTATGTCTGATAACCCAGACACCACAATTTCCCCTAGTAAAGGCCGTGTAAAATCAGTGGTTATGTCTACTTTGAAGAAAACCGGCAAGGGTACTCGGGTTGCCGAGGCCTCGTCGGAGGAGGGAGGGAAGAACAAGGCGGTGAAGAGGTGGGATGAGATTTCCTGCAAGTTGAAACAACCTGATTTTGATAATCTCGTCGCCTCTCAGGGTTTTCTCCCTGAGTATGGTTGTCTGCTCCCGGCGACCGGGCAAACGGCGGCGGATCCTCCCGCCAGCTATATCTCTTTATATTCTCACTTTTTCACTCACTGTAATCTTCGTCTTCCGATGACGAGGTTTATAGGTGCGCTCCTCCAATTTTACGGGATTCATATATCTCAAGTCCATCCCTGTGGATTAGTGCGCATGACTCATTTTGAGTTCATGTGCAAAGCTCAGCGCGAGGAGCCCACCCCTCGGCGCTTTCAATATTTTTATAAGCCGAAAATCCAAGATTCTTGGTTCTCATTCACACCGCGCAGTCAGAAGGTTAAGTGCTGCACTGTTACCTTCAAAAGCCTTCATGACTGGGCTGAAATATTCTTTTATATCAAGGCTGGTGTTATTCCCATTCGTATGACCATGCGCGCGATTACTTCCTCACCCGCGGATGATGACGTTCTTAAGAATCCATCTAGCGCGTGGGTTAAAAAATTAACTGCTGAACCATCCCCCGCCAAGAATATTTGCGAGGAAGCGTTGGTGGGGGTTGGTATGAGCAAGAGGTGGGCTGACAGCGAGACTGAGCCTGTCATCCATGTTGATGGCTCAGGTGGGTTGTTTGTTCATTGCATTAATTTTGCGTGAGTATAATTCGTTTTGCTGATATCACTTGTCTTGTTTTATGCAGAAAGCAAGGAATACATCCACGCCGCCTATGACGAGCATACAGAAGGTGGCTCTGTCGCCCTGAACGCTGGGGAAGTTGCTTTCCCTGATCGCTTCGATGATATGTTCATCCCTGTCGACTTAGAATTTTGCTTTGACAGCGATGCGCCTGGTAAGCCCTTGTATTTGTGTTTGGGCCCTTAGAATACCAAATTTGGTTTTAACATTTCTGTTGCGCGTATTGTAGATGCGCGCGCTAATTATGAGTTGGAGCCTGTGGAAGAGGGAGGGGAGGAGGAAGAAGCTGAAGCGCAAAAACTCAAGCGCAAGGCTAAAGGCAAAACTGGCGCAGGGCCAGTAAAAAACAGAAAAAAGATGATGCCTCTGTTGCCCAGAATCTTCCTCCTACTCAAGTGAAGGAACCTGAGAAAACCAAGGGTTTTACTTCCAAGTTTTCCTTGTCTTCTTTGTCTCAAGGTGTGGGCAATCCTCCAGTCCACACGAGGTATGGTGCTGCTACCTCATCTCTGCGCGCGGCGGACAAGGGAAGCGGTGCTCGCCTGCTGTTTCGTCTTCTCCAACAGGTATGAGTGTGATTCCAATGGAGTTATTAATGAAGCTTTGTTCACTCAAATGTTTGTAGAGCCGGCAACATTGGTGGCTCAACCTCAGGCGCAGCAAGGTGCCAAGGCTATGCCGAAAATTGTTTTGAAGTCCTCTGTTTTGCCCTCAAAAAGGGGAAAAATGGACTTCATGGCGATGCTTAATTCGCGGACTGCGGTGCGCCAAGGTATATATTGCGCTTTGATTGTCTGATTTTTTCCTTTAGTTCAAGTCATGAATCATTTCTCCTTGTTGGTTTTTTCATAGGAATTATAGCTGGCACACAAGCTGCTGGTGGTACTGCTAGCGCTGGCGCCGTTAGTTCTGCTCCTGTTCCAACAAGTACTGAATCTCCCCTCATTGGGATCACTAAGGAGCAGGAGACTATTTTTCGCGCTGCTCTAACAGCGTCAAGACCTCCCTCACCTCCTCCTGCGCGCAGCCCTCCTCGTGAAACTATTTTTGATTCTTCCAAGTCGCAGGAGAAGAGACCTGTTATAGAGGATGATGAGGAGGTTAATTTTGAAAATTCTGATGGTGGCCGCGTAAGCCCTATAGCGCCACGAGATTTCGTGGCGCAGCCTTTTTCTCATGGGGCAGGCAGGAGCTCATCAGCTGGCGCTAATCTTTCTGCCGGTTCTCCTCAGGTATAAGTTTATTTTGTTCCGCTGTGCAGACTTCCAAATTAGTGTTTAGATAACTAAAACGTTTCTTTGCGTTGCTTGTGTTTGTAGGGAGCCGATCACATATACCGCCCGAGCTGGAGTATCACTGAAGAGAGCTCATTCCAATCCTTGGGCGTATGTGAAGACTTTTGGGCTCACTCGGTTCCTCCAGCTGAAAGGAGGTTTCAAGAGGACCGCGCTCGCGTGGATTTGCTTAATGACCACCTTTTTGCTGGGTCTGCGTTTTTTGCTGCCTCCCAAGAGCTTCGCAATGATTATATAAAGGTACGTGATGCCCTTGCGGAAGCCAAGCAAGAGGCTAAGATTTCTGCTTGGAATCTTTCTGATGCCCGAGAGAAAGCTGAGAAACTCCAAGCAGAACTTAGCGAGAACCGGGCAAGTTCCAACGCTGCTTTTGTGAAGCGCGGGCTTGAGCTGCAAGCTGCGCGGGAGAAACTGCAAGTGGCAGAGGCAGATGCAACCAAGTACGCGCGTCGAGCGCGTGACCTGGAGTTGGCAGTGGAGGCGCATGACCGAACTATCGCGCAGGTTAATACTGAAAAATCTTTATTGGAGAGTGAGGTTGCGCGCCTGAAGAAAGAGCTCGATGCTGTGCGAGTGGAAAAGAATGAAGCCTTGGCGGCAGCAGCGTCTGACAAAGAAGAGCTAAAACAAGCCAAGGAAACTGTTAAGTTGTTAAACTCTCAAACCCCTGCTCTTGAGACGTCTGTTTCTTCCCTCGCGCAGGACCGTCAATGGCTGATTTCACAAGGTGTGACTCGTTGCGCTTATGCCATGAAATACTCAGACGAGTTTCAGACCCTTGTGATGGACTGTAATGCGGCGTCGCGCTTGGTGGGTCGGGCTGAGGGGTTTAAGGATGGTTATGAATATGGCATGCTAAAGAAGAATCCATCCGAATACCCTTATCAGCTCGACGCTGTCTGCGCTGACATGGCTGAGGTGGGGGAGAAGTACTTGAATACTCCAATTTCCATCCTTGAGCAGGTATTTTAACCTTAATGAGTTTACTTGACTTATTTTCATAATCTTTTGTATTTATACTGTTCCTTGTGACTTGCAGATAGCCGCGCTTGCTGACCAGCCCGATCTTGGCGCTTTAAAGAAATTACTTGATGAATGTGAAGGGACTGGTGGCAATGATGATGGCGCGGGCAACGCTACCTCTGCCAGCGGCTCTGGCGTGGCCAAAGGACCTACTCCTGACGCTATCATGACAGAAGACGACTATTCAAGAAGAACAGCTTGATTATGGTAAGTTTGGAGATGACGAGGAGCGGGCTGCGCCAGATGCTGAGGGAGGAAATAATGATGAGGAAGATGAAGAGGCTGATGTTAACATAGAGACTTGAAAAGCCCTTCTTGTTTTTTTTTTTTTTGTGTTTGTAGTTTTTACCTCATCATTTGTAAATTTGTAAACTTCTATATTTCGGAATGAAATTTTGTTTTTCCCTTATTCGCATCTTGCGCATTCCCAATTCATCTCTTTATATTGCATGTGTGTGCTTGTTGAATATAAGGTATGCTTACACATTGAAACTTGAACAAGGTTGTAAGGAAATTATTTTTACTTAATCCTTAACAGTTGTCATATTTCAAGTTATTTTGCGATATTCTGAATATGCTGACACGTGCCTTGACATTTCATTATTCCTCTTTTGCGCGACGTTATCGTGCATTTATTATAGGGAATTATGAATGAGTTTTTTAGCCTTTACGTGTCAGTATGTGTTACTCTGCCTATATCCATTATAATCCCATGCGCGGCCCCGACCTGAGACCTTAACAACTATGCTTTGGCATGTGCTTTGCCTTAGTTGTGCATAGGTATTTTATGGTCCAGCTGCGCAATACGTAGGATGGATGCTATGAGTAATTTGAGCTAAGGCTCATATTATTGGGCTAAGGCCCTGACGTTTTAGAGTTAAAACTCGTTAACGCGTTTGAGCTTGAAGCTCGCGCATGTATGTTTTACTTCGTTTTATTTTTAGTTTGATGTCAATACAATGTTGTCATATTGCTCAAAATTAATAAAGGGAAGTGTGAAACATGTATGCAAAAGGTAGTAGAACGCATATTAAGAAAAAATAGAGCGTATCATTATTCATAATGGCTTAAAAAGTCTTGATTACAAACTTGACAACTTTTACATGAAACATTTTCTAAGTTGTGCTGCGTTCCATGTGTGCGGGATCTTCTTTCCATTTAAATCTTTTAAAGCGTATGCGCCTTTTTCCAATTCTTCCGAGACTTGATAAGGTCCCTCCCAGTTGGGAGACATCTTTCCCGGGGGTATTGCGCGACTAGCTTCATTGTTCCGAAGGACAAAATCATTCTTCTTGAAGTGGCATTCTTTCACGCGCTGATTGTAGTATTTTTCTAGCTTTTTCTTATATTTGGCTTCACTGATGATAGCCGCATCTCTGCATCCCTCAAGTAAATTGAGATCCAACCTCCTTTCTTGCTCGTTATCCGTCTTACTCATCATGAGCACTCTATAGGATGGGCATCCAATCTCTGCTGGAATCATAGCCTCCGTTCCATAGGTTAGGCTGAACGGGGACTAGCCATTGCTGGTTTTGCTTAATGTCCTGTGCGCCCACAGGACATTAGGTAACTCCTCGACCCATGCATGGGACTCTCCCTCCAACCTTTTCTTCAGCCCATTCAGCAAGCTTTGGTTCGCGCGTTCCACTTGGCCATTCCCTTGAGGGTGGTATACTGAAGTGAAGACCTAATTGATGTGCAATTCCTTGAACCAACTGGATATCTTCCTGTCAGTGAATTGTTTGCCATTGTCGCTCACGATTTCCATGGGCAGGCCAAAACGGCATACGATGTGGCTCCAAATAAATTGCTTCATTGCCTCGGCTGTGATTTTTGCCAGTGGCTTGGCATCAACCCATTTTGTGAAATAGTCTACTGCCACTACCAAAAACTTTACTCGCCCTGGCGCTTGTGGTAAGGGACCCACAATATCGATTGCCCACTTGTGGAAAGGCCATGCAGAGGTCACCGGAATCAAGTTGTTCTTTGGCCGCATGGGATTTGGCGCATAGCTCTGACACGCTTTGCATTTTTGGATCTCTTTTAACGCGTCCAAGTACATGCCTGGCCAATAGTAACCTGCGTTCATTGCCTTGGCGATCACCATGCGCGGCCCAGCATGTATTCCACAGATTCCTTCGTGTATCTCTCTGATCACATAGCTTGCTTCCTCAGCGTCTAGGCATTTCATGAGTGGTCCAAGATAAGAGCGTCGATATAACGTACCATCGAGCATTTCGTAGTTCTGCGACTTGTGTCTTATCTTCCTCGCCTGTGCGCGATCGTCTAGTACCTTTCCCTCTTTCAAGAATTCCATTATTGGAGTTATCCATGATGAAGATGTTGTATGAATTACAAGAACAGACTTCGCTCCCACTGACGGGTTGCTCATTACTTCCACCCCGACATCTTTGCCAAAATGATCGAAGCTGGTTGATGTCATCTTGCTTAGCGCGTCGGCAGACTTATTTTCACTGCGCGGGATGTGTATGATTCTGAAAAAGTCAAATTGTTCGGTGAGTTTCTTCGCCTGCTCTAGATACAGAGGCATGGTGTTCTCCTTGGCATCATAAAGGCCATTGACTTGTGCTGCTACCAGGTATGAATCTACATGAGCCTCTAGCTTTTTTACTCCGAACTTGTGCGTGATGCGCAAACCAGCTAGCAGGGCTTCATACTCAGCTTCATTGTTGGTGCTCTTGAAATCCAACCTGATTGCGTAACTATACTCATGATTTTTTGGATCCACCAGTTTGAGGCCTGCGCCGGACCCTTCGTTGTTTGAAGCTCCATCAGTGAATAATGTCCAAACGTTTTCTTCATTATTGGCTTGCGGAGGATCTACTTCGCGCTGAGCCTCTTCAACTTTTCCTTCAGGGATTTCTGCGATGAAATCAGCTAAGACTTGTCCCTTGATTGCTGGACGAGGCTTATAGGTGATCGTGTGCTCCCCTAATTCCAGCGCCCATTTTGACAGCCTTCCTGAGAGCGCGGGACGTCGCAAGACTTGCTGGATGTTGTAATCAGTCAGGACTTCAATAGGATGACCATTGAAATATCTGTGAAGCTTGCGCGACGCATGCGTTAGTGATAAAACTAACTTTTCTATGATGGTGTAGCGCGTCTCAGGATCTGTCAGCACCCGACTTACATAATAAATTGGTGTTTGGATTCCCTTGCGATCCACCAATAATACTGCGCCAATGGCGCGCTCTCCTGCTGACAGGTACAACGTTAAAGTTTCACCAGGTAGTGGAGCTGTGAGCGCAGGCAGATTTATCAGACATTCTTTTATCTCACTGAAAGCTTGCTCGGCCTCAGGCGTCCACTTGAATTGGCTTTTCTTTAAGCAATTTCTCAATGTGTTAATGAATGGGGTAGATTTGCTTGCATGGTTTGCTAGGAACCTGTTAATTGATACCAATCTACCATTCAACTTTTGAACTTCCTTCATGATGGATGGTGAGGGCATGCCGAGGATAGCCTCCACCTTCTCTGGGTTCACCTTGAAACCATCCTTGGTGACCATTACGCCGAGAAATTTCTCTTCTTCCACGCCGAATGTGCATTTGCTCGGGTTGAGCTTCATGTTTACTTCCTTTAGGCGCCGAAGGGTTTCTTCGATGTCTTTGAGCATTTGTTTTTCCTCCCTTCTTTTAATCACCAAATCATCCACGTAGACTTCTAAGTTTTTTCCAATCTGCTCGTTGAAAATTGCATCCATGAGTCTTTGGTAAGTGGCTCCTGCATTCTTCAAACCAAAGGGCATTTTTGTGTAACAGAAAACACCCTTGTCAGTTCTGAAAGCAGTCTTGTCTTCATCCTGTGGTGCCATTTGAATTTGGTGATAGCCTTTATAGGCATCCAGGAAACATTTGAGCTTAAATGGCACCACAGAGTCCACCTTCATGTCAATGTTTGGGAGGGGGTAACAATCTTTTGGACACGCCTTGTTGAGGTCTTTGAAATCAATGCACATTCTCCATGACCCATTGCTCTTCTTTACCATCACAGGATTGGCTACCCATGTTTGATATCGTATTGGGCGAATGATATTCGCGCGCAGTAGATCTTCTACTTGCTCATTCATGGCCTCTGTCTTCTCGTTTCCCATGACTCTTTTCTTTTGAGCAATTGGCTCCACGGACTTGAATGTGTTGAGAGAGTGCTGCGCCAGGTCTCGCGGAACCCCAGTCATATCAGAATGTTGCCACGTGAAGACTGACATATACGTTGTGAGCAATCTTTTCATTCTCACTCTTGTGTCATCTGATATCGTAGCTCCGATTGTGATTGTTTGTTCTGGGAATTTTGGGTTGAGAATCCATTCCTCTGGCGCGTTGTTTGCCACTGGAAGCTTCATTCTCCCCTCTCGAGGTATACTTATTACTGCGCATAAATGATCTTGGTACACAAATGTTACTCCTGTTGGTGTTGGGAACCCCAACGCGCCATGCGCTGGTGACGGTATGGCGTTGAATTGGGCAATCGTTCCTCTACCCAAGATCATACTATGGCATGAAGTGGTGGGCAAGACCAGGAAGTTGACAATTTCAGCTCGCTTGTGCTTCTCATCCCCCATAGTTAGTTCGAATTGTATCTGACCTAGGGGGTGAATAATTTCGTTTGAGACACCCGAGATTGGTGCATTCACAACTTCGAGCCTTGCTTGGTCTGCTGGATCCAACTTCCTGAAACATTGCTCATACATGATGTCTGACTCACTACCGGTGTCCACCAGGACTCTTGACACCTCATAATGAGCGATGTGTGCAGTGATGACTAGAGGACTGCTGATAGACGGGCCTCCTCTGATTCTTGGAAAGATTACTTGTTGCTCGCGCCAATCCCCTTGGATTTGCGCGCTTCTCTTCCTCGATCCTTGCCCTTGCCTTCTTCTTTCAGCTACACAGATTCTTTTGAATTTTTTACTGGCTGAGGCTCCGTCTGGTTGTTCGTTCTCTGGTCTTGGATTTTTTACCAGGTGAGCCAACTTGCCTGATTTCACATCTTTTTCGATCGCATCCTTCAAATGATGGCATGCATCGGTGTTGTGCCCTGTGGATTTGTGAAACTCACAATATTTGCCACTGTTCGGTGGTCCCTTATGGAGTAATGGCCTGGGGTTTTTAAACTGGACATTCTCTGTGCTTAACACTTGCGAGGGCGTTTTGGTGAGGGGAGTCCATATTCTTGGTAGAGGTCTGTTAGGCTCTCTGCCGCCTTCCTTCTTGTCACCTTCTCCGCGATTAAGAATGTCTTTTTGGGGTTGGGGTGAACTTTGTTGCGCTTGCTTTTCTGCAGGAGAATAATTGGTTTGTTGCAACCTGGACCATACGGAGTTTTGTTTGCCCCTCCTTTCATTGTTGCGTGGTGCTTCTGTTTGATGCCCTTTACCTCTTGCTCTGTCTTGGGCAATTTGTTTTTCATTTCGAGCGAAGATTCGCGATGCTTCCATAAGCTTAGCCCAAGTGGTTGGCATGCCTTCTCTGCTCACGAGAGCTCTGCGGAGTTGATCACTGTGCGCACCTTGTATAAAGGTCACGCGCAAGAGTTGTTCAGTGATGCCTCCAATTGCAAGAGATTCCTGATTGAAACGAGTTATGTAGTCTTCAATGGTTTCATCATTCCTGCGTACGCAGTGCATGATGTCATCGGGGTCGCGCGTGTGTCTGCGCTGCTGTACAAAGTGAGCCTGGAACTTTTCCAATAGCTCTTTGAACCCATAGATTTGTCCTGTCGGCAAGCTTTCGAACCAGACACGCGCTGCACCCGTGAGGCAGCGAGCAAACATGTGACACCATGTTGGCATCGTCCAGCTTTCTAAGTTTCCAGTGTTATAAAAACCTTGTAAGAAATCATCTGGATCTGTTGTACCATCGTACTTGCCTAAATCACTTGGCATCTTGGTTTTGTGTTGAATGGGAGCCTTCGCAATGCGCTCAGCGAATTTTGAATGTTTTACCAAGATGGTTGGCCTATATGGTGTGGTTACGTCCACTTGCCCTTTCGCTTGTGGGTTGTATGGTGTGTATAAATCCATATCAGCTTTGGCTCCAGGTGCTATGTGCATGTGTGCGCGAAGCTGTGAACCTCCTGCATGAGTATCTCGCGTCTTCTTCATGTTGTGCACCTCTTCCTCATCACTAATATCAGTTTGTTCGGTGTGAACAGAATGACCGTCTTCCAGCGCGCGCGTCTTTTTTGTTGTTCCCTGAATGGTTTGTTTATCAAATGCGAGCCTTTGTGTTAAATCGGCTAACTTTTTGTGTTTTACCAACTCATTGTATTTGTCCATTAAACGCCGTTGTTCGTTTATGAGCCATTCTTTAGGGTCATTGGTTTCAACTTCCGGGCCCATTGGTCCTTTTTGTTTTGTACCAGTCAGATTTTGGAACGTGAGATCATCTGGGGGAGTTTCAGTTTGACTATGAGGTGTTGTGTTGAAGGGACGGTTACTGGTGGTGCGCGCAGTGTCACGCGGCGCCCTCAGAACCTGATGTCCCTCATTAACATCCTCAATCTCATTATCCTCCAGAACTTGATCGTTGTTTCGAACACCGGAAACCATGGTGAAGATTTTCAGAGAGAAAATTGATGAAATAGTGGTTTTGTTGCCGTTGTAACAGGTGATGGCGCCAATGAAGAAGCGTGTATCGACTTACTTGTATACGATCAACGTTCCTCGGGTACGAGTGTGCTATATCACCGATGGTTTTCCGAGATACGAGTTCTTCCACCTACAAAACGAACAGCACCGTGAGCTTACCTCTCAGAAAGGGACAGAGGGGTCCTCTTTGGAGTAACCCTCCGGTGTGAGAATCAGATATTGTAGGAGAGGATCATCAGAAGGTGAAAATGAGTAAAGGACTTAGAATATATTTTCTTGCCTGCCTCCAACTGTGGAGGTGGTGTGGTATTTATAGTATTAGGGTTTCCAATGATTGGGCTCAGACCCAATTAGGGCCTTTTTGGCCTCCTCCTATTGCTTCGCGCCACGTGTACTTAGGACACCTGGTGCTTTTTCATTGATTATTCTCTGACCAAGGTATTTCACCTGACCCATGTGCCATCACGCGGTGGCACATGGGCTTTGCTGAGTTGTCCACCCTTCATTGGCAGCTGTCAACATCAGCACATTCTTTATTCCTTAAAAGATACCTTCTGGAAGGTTGTCTGATGAGTACAATCATGGTTGTCCTTATCCTGATTTGGATTAGACTATTGTCTCATTTGTTGTGTGTCGCTTACGCGCGGCCTTTATGCGCCTATCCCAGGGATGCGCAAGGTCTTCTCTTTATTCTCACACTAAATGTGTGTGTTGTGTGCATATGTGATATGCGCCACGCGCAGATGTTTCATGCGCTTGCGCATAGGTTTTGGCTTTGTGTCTTCATGACATCCTGATTTTAAGCCTCTTGCCTATATCTTGTGAGTTGACCCGCCCCGCTCGATGTGAAGGCGGGTGCATACCCCTTCACTCAACAACTTACGTACATTCCAAATGGTTCTGACTACTACAGTCTATACTAGTTTCATAATTAAAGATTGTATTCTAGAGTCTTCGTATTCTAGGTATTTCTATACATTATGTAATTATATCACAAGTTTTATATAAATAATTTAAAATCTTAAAAATAAACATTCTTAAATATTACTAATATATTAATACATATTGAAATATAGGGGATCAATAATACTGTATAATCACCTTTATTATTCGAAGTCTTCTTATCTTACATCAATTTATGCGATGAGATAATAGTAAATACGAAACCTAAGTTACATACAAAAAATTACATAGTTACGCATGAAGCAAAAATAATTACGCATGAAGATAACTTATTACACGTGAAGAAAAATAATTACGCATAAAGAAATTACCCTATTTATGCATGAAGAAGCATAATTACACATGAAGAAGCATAATTACACATGAAGAAAATTTTGCAGCTTATAATTATAAAGTAATAATACAGCTTAATTTTTTTTTCATGTATTTACATTTATGTCACAACGTTTTTTTCAACTAAAATTAAGAGCCGGTCTTCTCTTGTATGTTTTTGTACGATTAGATATTATTACCTTGTATCCCCACCTACATATATTTATTACTATCATTGAAATAAAAAATACGGATTGTAGTGATCAAATTGTGTTGTAGATTTGGTATCCCATGTGCAAGTAGTTGCTTGTTTGGTTTAGTGATGGTGTTCAACAGGGACTGAAACTAAGTGGCAGTCATGCATAGGAAACGTTAAAAAACATATAAAAAAAATGAAAAAATGTGAACAAAAACCTTGTCAACTTGAATAGTCTACCACTTTATGTGGCCTGCAATCATTAAGGGATAGTGGTCTTTTGTGGTACCATCGAAATAGAAAAAGGTGTGTTTAAGAGTATTCACACCCAACCAAACTGATGACAAAAATCATAAAATGGCATGAACCGTAATAACTACAAAACTAGGTAACGCGTATCCATTACCTATTGATCAAGTGGTTGGTATGGTACTTGTCCTCACAAATATGATACTGAGTTTAAATCTTTGCAATTGAAAATAAAAACAATTAGGGGCTAAAATAATCGACATAAGAAAACACAACACGTATTTTAAACTATAAATTTATCTTTTAATGTACCTTTAGTTCGTTTGCATATGAATGGCTCAAACATAAACATGTGTACATCGAACTATATAATTTTCTTTTAATGTAAATTTAATTCGCTCGCATATGAATGGCTCAAACATAAACATGCGTAATAATCGAACTATAAAATTTTCTTTTTAATGTTCATTTAATTCGTTCATATATGACGGTGCAAACATAAATATTGCTACAACGGGTATAGCTAACAATAAAGGTATGACGTTGCAAGAGTTTATTGCTAACAGAGCTTTCTAACATTCTAAGATAAAAAAAAACATGACCGGTTAGTCTCACCGCAGAAGGGGGTCTCCTGCGATCAACCTTCGACGTGAGAATCAGTGATATGATACAATGATTGATAAAAGAGTAAGTATGAAGAGAGAGTAGAGAGAAATATGGTGAAGGTGAATGAATGTTACCATTGAGTGTAGAGTTCCTTTTATAGGCTTCCCGGAAGCTTCTTTGAGGAAGCTTAAGCTTGTTAAATGAAAAGGGTCAACCTCTCTTTTAGCTCATGCAGACAAGTAATACCACTTTCATGTAACTTGTATTCTGCTTTTGTCTTGCCATGTCATCCTTGCATTATGGCAGGTTCAGTTTTATGTCACATCAGAGTAGACTTTTCTGAGATTTACAGTAGCGAGGAGCTTCCCTAGTCAACCTAGGAGTCTTGGTGGGGAAGTTCAAGCTGCTTACGGATGAAAAATATCAAGCATATATCATCCTTACAACTACTTAATCGACAACAAAGGTTGGCATATCATCATGTTATGTATGCTATTTCATCAGGTCAACAAGAATTAGGCTTCATATACTGTCATGGCTGAATGGGTAAGACAGTCTTATGGACAACAATTATCGATGCCATACGTTCCACAGGGAAAATCGTTTTGGCTGTTGCAGTCTCTAGTATTGCGTCGTTATTACTGCCTTCAGGGAGAACAGCCCACTCGCAGTTTAAAATCCCATTGGACATGACAGATGAGTCAACATGCAATATCAAAAAGAACACGCAACTTGCACAACTCATGCATGAAACATCTCTTATCATATGGGATGAGGCACCAATGAATGACAAGAAGTGTTTTGAAACACTAAACATGTTACTTAAGGACTTATTCAATAACTGCCACCAACCGTTAGGTGGAAGATCCATATTACTTGGTGATGATTTCAGGCAAACCCTACCAATAATACCTGACGCATCAGATATAACAATAATAGCAACTTGCCTACCAAGGTCACACCTTTGGCCACACTTCAACGTGTACAAGCTGACAGAAAACATGCAACTTCAAAGACATAACCTAACTAATGAACAAAGAGATCTCATCTCCTCTTTTTCGTCATGGTTAGTAGACATGGTGACAGAAATGTAGGAATGGCGGGTCCCACTAGGACCCATAGAGTATAAAGAAGGTTAAAATCCGTACACAATATCTGGTACCAAACCAAGAAGGTGCATTAGCATACCTTATCAACTTTATCTATGATGATGAAACATAAAGAACCCATCAACAGCAACATTGTCATCAAAAGCTATCGGTTGCCCTAAGAACAAAACTGTTCATGAGCTAAACTCCTCACTCCTCACTATGCCTCTAGGTATGACACAAACATACCTCAGTAATGACTCAGTCGTTGTACAACCAGGAGCCATAATGACAACGAATCTTTATATCCTGTTGAATATCTTAACCTGCTTAACATTAAAAGTCTGCCACCACACATACTACAATTAAAGATCGGGGCGTCAATAATTATTTTTAGGAACCTAAACCCTCTTGACGGCTTACGTAATGGTACAAGACTCATCATCACACAGCTCTTACCAAGAATAGTCGAAGCCCGCATTATGACAGAAAAGTTTATAGGACGCCGCGTCTATCTATCTAGGATAACACTAACACATAAAGATAAATAGTTAACATGATACGGACTCAATTCGAGATGAAACGGACTCAATTCATGATACGACTTTGCTACGCAATGGCAATAAACAAGAGCCAAGGGCAGTCTTTTGACAAAATAGGCATATACCTACCACATCCTGTATTTGGATATGGACAACTATACGTAGCGTTGTCAAGAGCAACCTCACCACAGTCATTAAAAATTTTGATTGTTCCACAAGACAATGATGAACCTCCAAATCACCAAAAATATAGTATATCATGATTTTCTTGATGAAATAAGCGTAACATGCAACTAACAGCATAAACGGTATAATCAATAACCAAAGTCATACTACACTTTCCCTACAAAATGAATTGTCACTGATACAGACACCAAATTCAAATTGCTAAGTCACACTTTAGGGTCACTCATACACACAAAATACAAATTGCCAACTAACACATTTTAGTCAAATTATTTCATTTTTTTCAATTGCATGTTCCTGTATACAGAAACGAGAAACAAAACATACATACTATAGTCAAATTAATTCTTTTTTTTTTTCATTTACATACTCTTGTATACAGAAATGAGAAACATATGTATTTCCGACATAAGAGAAGGACAAAAACCAGGGATCACCATTCGGTACTAAAACAATGGATATCAAAAGGCAGGCGTCCAAAGTTGTGCTACTTATTCGTAGACCAACATGTAAGAAACAAACAACATTCACACCTTATTTGTCAACTTACTAATTAGGTTACAAAAAAATTAAAATAACATAATTTGTTATGTTGCTACATGGTGATGCAATAGATGCTGTTGCAGACCTAAATAAAAAGTCACACTTTGAATCATTGATCAGGGTTCAGTCATGCTACAAAATCACCGAGTACGTCACAATCTAGTCAAGAAAATCAAAAGGCATTTAGTCCTACCAAGTGTCCTAGGAATATAGGAAGAAAAACTATTATTCTTAGTAGTTGAAGAAGTGAATTGAATCACCCAATAACCAACTACAAGGAGATGGTGCAAGGCATGGGATACTACGAACCAAAAATGCTACGACTACCAATCTCTGCATTGATAGGGGTCACCATGGACTTCACCTTCACAGCAGACATGTCAGTTACCATCAGCAGGATTTCAAAGATACCCACCAACAGTACTCGAGCAACTTCATCTTCAGCATCAACAGGTCTGCACCACCAACACCAGACCACACAAATTTTAAACTTTAAATAAATTTATGGGCCTATCTTCAAGGCTGTTTGGGCCTCCAAGTTCGAACAACATATGTAAAACCACTTCCACAGTAGACTTTCGAGGTTATATACTCGTGTGCAACATTTTGGGCCATGCTTACAACCTGAGGACACGTGTGATCACATGTGTCACCTAAACCAAGCTGACCATGTTCACCCCATCCCCATGTCATTATTTCTCCATTTTCTGCACAATATTATATATTAATTATTTGTCAACCCGCAATAAAGTTTGGCCGATTTTGACCTGAACCCATTTTGACCAGTAATCCAATCACAATACCTGTGGTAAGGACCGAGTGCTCAGATCCTGATGCAACTCTCACAATTTTTATCCCATTCAGCCCAGGAATTTCCGTTAATCGGGCTTCGTTTAGACCCTCTGAAAATCAAAATACATTGTTAGGGTTACAATCAAACACACACAATATAATATTAGAGAAAATCGCATAAATGGCCCCTATGGTTTGACCATATTGCAAGTTTGGTCCCCAAATTTTAAAAATTGCGAACTTGGTCCAGATTTCACACTTATCGAAAGTGATGAATTCCACGTTAGAAACCTAGTCCAGATTTCATTAAAAGCAACCCTCTCACGAATATATGATCAAACCACAAGGACCATTATGCAATTTAAATTTAAGATTATACATACCGTTGACCAAAATTTCCTTATGAGGATTAGTAAGAACACCATGATGGCTGCCACCAAGCATAAAAACATCTCCTTCATCTGTATAAAAAACCAATAGTTTTAGTTTGAATTATTTTGACTTTAAAAAGTCAAAACTGCACTTTTTAAGTCAAAACTGTACCTGTCAAAACCAAGGCATGATTCCACCCTAAGGCCACTTGCTTAAATGTTAAATGTGAAATCACACGATCGGGACAACACACGTCTGGGGTCCCACCGAACCCTCGTCCCCAGTTGTACAAATCCCCATCAGCTAATTAAAAACACATAAAATTAAAGTTAAATTCCAAATGACCAAGATTCGACTTTTGTTGACTTACAGGATAATGCCGCACTATGATCTCCATTTGCAATGATACCACTAACACTGACTTTATGCAATTCAGAAACATGTTGTGGATGAGTTAGAAGTTTGACTTTTTCTTTAGATATTCCTAGTTGACCTCGTTTCCCCGATCCAAAACCGTATACTTGGTATCCATCTTCACCTTTTAAGAGTGCGAGTGAATGTCGCATACCACATGCGATTTGGTCAACATGTCTCGATGCAAAATGCGAGACTTTTGCTGGAGAATTTTGTGACACGTAATCACCTAGCCCGAGTTGACCGAATGACCCGTCTCCACAAGTGAAAAGCTGCCCACATTCTATTAAAAAATAAACATGATCAGGTTGAAACGAAAGTGTTGAAATGGAACCGGATTCTTGATAAGTGAGAACAGACCTGAAACAAAACCTGAGTGGTTCCATCCGGCTGATACATGGGTTATATTGAAGTTATTTAGATATTCTACTGGTTTTGGTTCTAAGCTGTTGACAAGGTTTCCATGCCCAAGTTGACCAGATGTACCTCTTCCCCAAGTCAACACCTTTTTGCCTGCATAGATAATACAAAATCATGTGTTCAGTGTAGGGGTGTGAATTTTCGACACGGCCCGAAAACCCGACAAGAATCTAACACAAATTCATGGCTTTATGTTTGGTGTAAATGGGGTTGGGTCAATTTCAGGTTGAACCCGCGAAGGGTCACCCCGGTAGGTTTGCGGGTTGGCCCGTTTAACCTATTCACTTTTTATTTTTATTTTTTTAAATGTGTTTTATGTAAACTGGTTGGATATAATTATGCCAAAATTTAAAACTAAAAGAGAACTTAACATTATATTTTGTACTTAAAATGTAAGTGTCTTATACAAATTTGTTATTTTTGTTGTAAAAATGTATATTTAAAGTATTGATGTGTGAAAACAATAAAGAAGGGCAAACGAGTCGTGTTCGGGTTGGAGCCACTAACCTGAGAACACGACCATTTAGCACCTGTATGTGAGTATGTGTATGCAATAGTACCATGAGTGAGAGCAATGACATGAGCTCCACCACAAGAGAGAAGAGACAATGAAGGAAGAAGAGGTAGAATTCGAGGAAGATGTTCATCTTGAAGCTTGCTGCTCCCTAATTGTCCATCTGTACCTGCTCCCCAACTCCATACTTCTTGTCTTTCTTCTTCATCTTGCACTCTTTCATTTGCTGCTTCCATTCTATCCGCTTATCATCAACCGCATTCCGCGAATCTGTTTGACAATCGAATTATCCCCAAACTGGCTCTGTTGCAATTTACGGGTGAAAACGAGCCAAGCCGCTAGTTAGCTACTCAATATCGGCACACTAAAAGCTAAAACCGAGTCGAGCTTAAACGATGTTAAGAGCCTCAAAATAAGCTTGTTTAGAGCTTCACTTGTCAGTTGTCATGCTCGAGCTGGCTCGCGAGACAAGACAAGTTTATTATTAAATATATAAGTTAATACATATTTTTATATCAGTAGTAATTATCATAAGTAAATGCATATATAAAAAATTATAATTAAAATACGTAAAAAAAATAAGTATAAATATAAATAAATTCGGGGTCGGCTCGTTAAGAATCATTGAGAAGTATATGATTGATTTATGTACAATCAGGTATAATTATCCTCCCGTATGATCCCTAATTACTTGCGTAATATTGAGAATTAAACCCTAAAAGTTTTAATAGAAATAGGAACGAGAGTATGAGATAATGGAGAATATGATACCTTGAAGCGTGGTTTCAAAATCAGGAGTTCGATTTGGCGGCTTCTTATTGTCGTGGTTGCTGGATTTATGGCACAGGAACACGAACAAATAGTCTCACTTTTGACTTTTTTTAGCTTCTTTTTTCTTTTATAATAACCAACAAAATTTGCAATTGAGACGGTGTCAGTCACCTACCTAGCGACTCAAGGCTCACTGTGTTAAAACACTTGGTTAACACACGATTTTTGTCATCAACGAAATTTGAACCGGTACAATATATTTTTTTTGCAGATTACAGATTATCTTTTTCAAAATGTTGATGTTCAAAATCTATATTTTATGAGCTTTTAAGTTTTAACGAGAGAAGAGAAAAGATTTAGAGAGAAATAAACAAAATTGGTGTTCCACCGAGTGTTTTTAATGAGGAGAAGACAAATGAGGAGAAGGGGTTTTTAGTATATTTATATTTCTTTTCAAATTGGAAAGATATGGAGAGAAGAGAAGAGATGAACTCATAAATTGGTAAAACTGTAACTTTCTTTTCTATTCCTTTCTACTCGGGAACACATAAAATGATTAACATTCTTTCCTTTTCTCTTCTTTTTGTTGGGTTTCTATGGAACTTATGGAATTTATAACTTAGTTAACCACTTTAACTAGTCATTAATTAAGGCGGAAGCGTGATATTTACAAACTAAACATATGTATCCATGTGTTTATATATGTATATATTACAAGTTTATATAAGATATGTTCATGAACAACCTAGTTTATTCATGTCATAAGATTACCAATAATCTATTTATTAGAAACCCGAAGCAAGGATCAAATGATACGGAAAAAACTAAACTATCAAAACTATAAACACTTACATTCTTAACCTTTTAAGAGTGTAGTTGATGTTGAAGAAGATGATGATGTTGATGCTAGACTTTCAAAGGGAAAATCCTCAAACGGAATATACCCCGAGCCTCCAACACACACCGAGCTATGTTAGGGAGCTTGAACACGAAAAACCGAGACCCGAATCTTTCTTCTTGATTTCGGCCGAACCAAGAAACAAAGAAAGAAAGAAAAAGGTTGTTGTTTTGTTACTTGTGTTTATTTTGTTTTCTTGAAAAAGTATGTATATTGATCTTGATCTTTCCTTTTATCATTACACCACCATAATGCAAACATGGTGTTAGGTTTTTGTCAAGTAAAAACACTCAACTTCCACCAAATATATGACAAGATTTGACCAAGACCATGGGGTGTGGGGCCCACCCAAAACCGGCCCCAAATATATTTATTTATTTTTTTATTTTTTATTTTTTTTATTATTTATTTTATACTTTATAAAATATATAAACACCCCATCTTTTATAAACCATTTTATAAAAGAACACATAGTTAAATAATCATTCCAATAATAATTATTTGAATAAATAAATTAACCAATTAATTTATTTAACACTTTCAAGTAATTATTCAGAAACCCGTTTTTCTGAATGTGTCGTGTTCTGTATTTGTCTTATAGATCTTATCTTAACAAATACATAATTGGTGTGTGTCTAACTCGTTATTGGGTATGACCCGACTTGGATCAAACACGGCTAGCCACATTAACCTAATTATGTGTCTCGGGCATACGGTATTCCAACAATCTCCCACTTGCACGAGACTCATAAGAAGTTAATGCTAATGGTGAATACCGCCTAACAACAGGTCACCATCCCTAGTGTGTTTGACTAAGTGCCATTCAATAACATCATCCCCTTCAAGTCCATACTTGATATGATATAGGTAAGTCTTATCATTACATCCCTTTGTTACTAGATGTCCTGTCAAATCGAAGAGACACAGAGTGATCATTCTCTCAATGATTTAACTTAACAGGCCTTAGACATCTAAACTCTCAACACATAAGAGGAACAAATCCCATCTTGACTGCATACATCCTTGTTGACATCTCGTATGATATCTGAGCTCTTTCTTTTACGTCATCGTGTTACCGAAATAACAAAGAAGAGAGTCAAGTTATCAGACTTGATGAAAAACCAGATCCAATATGCATCTCAGGTCAAAGGACACAATGATACTCGCCTTTACTCAAGGATTACTTATGATCAGTTGCACTAACTCCATGCAGTGATCCTTGAGAGCGGATCATGTCCAATATTTGTATCCCACAAATATCTATGAACCTCGGTGGCAAACCTATGCCTTATATTCATCACATGAATATCAACCAATCCGGGTTCATAATAGTCTTACCTTCATACTTGTTCCCACAAGCATGATCGACTACGGACATTTAGAACAACATAAGTCATTCATGGATTAAACATGCAAATATAGAACATAACCCATTGAAAAATTAAAACATAATTAATTTTCATGAGATACCCATTACATTCGTTTTTATACAAACACTAAACACAGATTAAATCCACTCACTAGAATACCGAAGTCCTAATGCACAAACATGACCCTCATGCTTTGGCCTATCGAGGAGCTTCGTGAGTGGGTCCGCAATATTTTGATCGGTATGAACTTTATGAATACATATCTTTCTCTTTTCAACTTCATCCCTTATGTAGTTGAATCTGCGCTCAATGTGCCTCGTTTTCTGATGAGCACGAGGCTCCTTGATCTGTGCAATAGCACCTTCATTGTCACAGAATATCTCTAGGGGCTCCTGAATGGTAGAGATAATTCCTAGATCCATGATGAACTTTTTCATCCATGCAGCCTCTTGGGCTGCCATTGAAGCGGCGATGTACTCAGATTCTGTAGTGGATAACGCGACAACATCCTGCTTCGAACTCTTCCAAGAGACAGCGCCTCCATTCAAAATGAAGACATATCCCGACTGTGATCGAGAATCATCTCGGTCAGTTTGGAAACTCGCATCCACGTAACCCTTTACGACTAGTTCCTCCTCACCAGACCCATATATTAAAAACATATCCTTAGTCCTTCTAAGGTACTTTAATATATTCTTGACAGCCATCCAATGACTGTCACCTGGGTTGTGCTGGTATCTACTCGTTATGCTTAAAGCATACGAGACGTCCGGTCTGGTGCACATCATTGCATACATAATAGATCCTATTGCCGAAGCATAAGGAACATGCTTCATCCTATCCTGCTCTTCCTTAGAGCTAGGACTTTGGGATGAGCTTAACACGGTTCCTCTAGGAATAGGTACCAAACCTTTCTTAGAGTTTTCCATCCTGAACCTTTTCAGGATTTTATCAATGTATGCACTTTGATTGAGTCCGATCAATTTCCTTTGTCTATCCCTATAGACCTTTATTCCCAAGATATATGTCGCTTCTCCAAGATCCTTAATTGAGAAACGACTATTTAACCACGTTTTAACGCTTTCCATACTTGGTATATCATTTCCAAATAAAAGTATATCATCGACATACAAAATAAGGAACATGATTATACTCCCACTAGCCCATTTATACACACACGCCTCATCACCGTTTTGGACGAAACCAAACGCTTTGATTTCTTCATTAAAACGATGATTCCACATCCGTGATGCTTGTTTCAACCCGTAGATTGATTTCTTTAACTTACATACTTTATCAGTATTAGATGGATCGACAAAACCTTCAGGTTGAACCATATGGACATCTTCCTCAAGATATCCATTTAGAAAAGCGGTCTTGACATCCATTTGCCATATCTCATAATCAAAATGAGCTGCAATGGCAAATAATATCCTGATCGACTTAAGCATCGCGACCGGCGAGAAGGTTTCATCATAATCAATCCCTTGAGTTTGCGTGAAACCTTTTGCTACAAGTCGTGCTTTGTAAGTATCTAAATTTCCATGCATATCGGTCTTCTTTTTGAAGACCCACTTACATCCAACCATTTTGGAGTTAAGTGGACGATCAACCAATTCCCAAACTTGATTATCGTGCATGGATTGCATCTCGGCGCTCATGGCTTCAAGCCACTTGTCACAATCAGGTTGTGACATAGCATCTTTGTAGGAGATCGGTTCATCCGAATCGACCAAGTAACAATTATCCACAAGAAATCCATATTTCTTGGGAGGTCGACTAATCCTATTAGATCTGCGAGCAACGTGTGTATGATCAACCATTTGATCATCTTCAACATCCTCGTGTTGAAAGCTAGTATCGACCAACTGTGTATCATCCAGTGATTCTTGAACCTCTTCAAGTTCCACTCTTTTTTCACTAGGTCCTTCCATAAGGAACCTAGTTTCTAAGAAGTATCCTTTGCGTGAAATAAACACTTTTTGTTCACTAGGATCATAGAATATATATCCTATATCATCCTTTGGGTATCCTATGAAGATACACCTGATGGATCGAGCCTCAAGCTTATTTGGGGTGTCACGTTTAATATAAACTATGCATCCCCATACCCTTAAATATGAAAAGGATGGAACCTTTCCATGCCACACTTCATAGGGTATTCGATCCACCTTTTTGGTCGGGGCCATATTCAAAATACGAGCCGCTGTAAGTAGCGCATATCCCCAAAATGATGGTGGTAGTGAGCTTCGTGCCATCATTGATCGAACCATGTCCAACAGTGTTCGATTCCTCCTCTCGGATACTCCGTTATGTTGAGGAGTACCAGGAGGAGTGAGCTGTGAAACAATTCCACAATCTCTAAGATGACTTTGAAAAGCATCACTTAGGTATTCGCCTCCTCTATCGGAGCGGAGTACCTTGATTGTTCGGTCGAGCTGATTTTGTACTTCATTTTGAAATTCCTTGAACATTTCAAAGGCTTCATGTTTGTGTTTCATTAGATACACATACCCATATCGACTAAAATCGTCGGTAAAGGTAATGAAGTACCTTTCACTATTCCTACTAGTGGGCTTGAGAGGTCCGCATACATCCGTATGTATGATACCTAACAAGTCCTTAGCCCTTTCATTTGTACCTTTAAAAGGTTCTTTGGTCATCTTGCCTTGAATACAAGATTCACACTCATCAAACGAACCTAACTCATTTGTTTTCAAAAGACCATTCTTTTGGAGAGTATTTACACGATTCTTGTTTATGTGTCCAAGACGACAATGCCAAATGTAGGAATCACTCAAATCCTTTTTGAGTCTTTTAGTGGAAGTTTGATATAATGAGCTATTTGAGGTATTGTCATGAACCAATTCATAAATACCGTTGTTTGGTACAGCTTTAAAATAAAAGATACCATTAGATGATACATGCATTTCTGATTTTACAAATTTAAAGTCAAAGTTACATTGTCTAAGAAGGTGCACGGAAATAATGTTCCTAGTCAAACTAGGAGCATACAAAACATTTCTCAAAACAACTTCCAAACCACTTGGAAGCGATAAAGTGAAGTCTCCTCTAGCGACCACGTGCACCCTTGCACCGTTGCCCATGAAAAGACTCACTTCGCCCTTCTTTAAGTCTTCATTCCTTTTGAACCCCTGCAACCAATTGCAAATATGAGTTCCACATCCGGTATCCAATACCCATGTGTTAGAAGAAATAAGATTTAGCTCAATATTAATCATAAAGACATTACCCGAGGCATGCCCCGCATTCCTCTTGTCTCTTAGCTCCTTTAGGTAGACCGGGCAATTGCGTTTCCAATGTCCGGTCTCCCCACAACCAAAACAAGGATCATCCTTATGACCCCTCGGTTCCACAACCTTTTGTTTCTTTGCCATAACCGGTGATTTGCCCTTACCCTTAAGATGCACAGGAGGACCCTTTCTTTTTGCTACCTTAGCCTTAGAATTGGGTTGAGATCGATTCTTGGATTTACCTTCATTGATCGCAAACACGGGCAAAACCCTTTTACCCATGCTCGCCTCGGCTGTTTTAAGCATTGAGTGAAGTTCTCCAATGTTTTTGTCCCACCCGTTCATGTTATAATTTAACACGAAAGTGTCGAACCTTTTCGACAAAGAGTTAAGGATCAAATCCGTTGCTAACTCCTTTGAGATGGGACAATTGAGCTTGGCGAGGCGATCAATGTAACTTTTCATCTTAAGTACATAAGTTGAAACTGGTTGATTATCATCCATTCTACATGCATGCAAGGCTCGAACCGTTTCGAACCTTTCAACCCTCGATTGCTTAAGGAACATTTCCTTAAGTTGAGTAATCATGTCGTACGCATTATGGTTTTCGAAATCCTTTTGGATTTCGGGAACCATAGTCGCCAACATGAGGCATGACACTTGAATGGAATCTTCCGTGTGTTTGACCCAATTCATGTATTCGACCTCAGTTCCCTCTTCCGGTTCTTCGGGGATAGGTGTTTCCAAAACATGATATAATTTTTCTTGTTTTAGAACAATCCTTAAATTTCGGAACCAATCCGAAAAGTTATTGTGGTTAAGACGGTCTTTAGCGAGAATAGATCGGAGAGATACGTTTTGGACGTTAGGGATTATGTTGTCGTCGACGTGTGCGGCCATCTGCAGAATTTTAATTAAGTTCATTTTAGTGTTTTACCTTTTAATTATTAATACCCTTTTATATATACCAAATATAATTAATAATTAAAATCTAGAATCCAACGACAAACCCGACTCCGGTTAGGTGACCTTTTTCCCATTGTCGGTTTATCAAGGTAGTTATTCATAACAATTGCAAACCCTTTTGCAACTTCTAGAGTTTATGGGACCGGTTCGAAATCATATTTCGTGTCGGCATGTTTATCCCATCAACACCTATTAGACCCCATGCTTGGGTGACCCTCTTCACATGGTTCCAATTTAAGTCGTCCTACTTGTATCAACTTGTAATATCAACATACAAACGGTTAGGTGACCTTTTTCCCATTTATATGCCAATATTACCTCAACATATTAATTTACTCTACGCGGTTAGGTGACCTTTTTCCCACTAAGAGCTTACTAATATGTTAAGCGTTATACAAAAGGATGGTGTTTAACTTGTTATCCTTAATTTTAAAAGGGATTTTTAGTTTTAATAATTCTAGTTGTAAAACTTTAAATCATGTTCTAACATGCATTTAGTAACATGATATTTTGAAACCATTTTCAAAATTCTAATTTATAATAAAACCATTTTATTATGGGCGTGAGACGGCTAGTTAATAAGTCCATTTTATTTAAACTACGTGTCACGTAATTACCGATAATTATTAGAACCCGTTTTATGCTTTGTTAATTAATTCTATGTGACGAAGTTGATATCCTAATATCTAACAACCACACAATCAAACAATCAATTAACAAGCATACACAATTATACTAGACACGAGCCACTAAGTTAGACCACACTTGTTAGCCGAAACAAGTGTGTGTCTTAGGTCCGATCCTAAGGGACACATGACACATGGATGTTGTAGCTCCCACTCGATCCCGCATCCAAATGCTTCGAGCATCTTCTTCAACCCTGTTGTGATCCATTTGGCTTGAACTTGGGCCTTAGCTTCCATAAGCTTTCATTTGGGCTCAATTGGTGGGCTTAGGTCCTTTTGGGCTTGAATCCCCTTAATAGGCTTGTGAGACCCATTATCACCATACCCGGCCCAATAAGGCCCAAACTTCCAATTTTGCAATCTTCTTTAATTTTACAAAACCAAATGTGCTAATACATTTTTTCTATAAAATAAAGATATTACAAATAATCTATTTATTACATACCCATATGAATAAATAATTACAAAATAGCCCCTAATTAATTATTACAAACCGAAACTTTGAATAATTAACTACAATCACAACATCAACCACAATCAAACATCCATTTTGGTCTACGGCTCGGTCTAGTTTTAACAAACATAACCCGTTATGTCTTAGGAACCCGTTCCAAAACCCCTTGACCTTATCGGGCCTAGCCCAACCCATTTGGGCTTGACCCAATAACATGATTATGGGCTTCGGCCCATATGTCCAAAACACATGGGCTTCGGCCCAATAGAAAGTTTCATGGGCTTCGGCCCATTTAACCAAAAATGGGCTTCGGCCCATTTACTCTTTCCCTTTTTTTTTTTCGGTTAGCCCATTAACCAAAACAAGTGGGCTTCGGCCCAATTTCACCCGAATTGGGCTTCGGCCCATTAACCCGGTTTTATATATATATATATATTTTTTTTTTTGAACAAAGCCAAAATAATAACAAGATTAAATACAAAAAAAAAACATGCATGTTTATTTTTGTATAAAATCTTTCAAGGGGAAAAATATAAAACCGAGAACCCGAAGCTTAGTTTCCCGTATCCCGGCTCTTGATGCCATTTGTTGGGTTTCTATGGAACTTATGGAATTTATAACTTAGTTAACCACTTTAACTAGTCATTAATTAAGGCGGAAGCGTGATATTTACAAACTAAACATATGTATCCATGTGTTTATATATGTATATATTACAAGTTTATATAAGATATGTTCATGAACAACCTAGTTTATTCATGTCATAAGATTACCAATAATCTATTTATTAGAAACCCGAAGCAAGGATCAAATGATACGGAAAAAACTAAACTATCAAAACTATAAACACTTACATTCTTAACCTTTTAAGAGTGTAGTTGATGTTGAAGAAGATGATGATGTTGATGCTAGACTTTCAAAGGGAAAATCCTCAAACGGAATATACCCCGAGCCTCCAACACACACCGAGCTATGTTAGGGAGCTTGAACACGAAAAACCGAGACCCGAATCTTTCTTCTTGATTTCGGCCGAACCAAGAAACAAAGAAAGAAAGAAAAAGGTTGTTGTTTTGTTACTTGTGTTTATTTTGTTTTCTTGAAAAAGTATGTATATTGATCTTGATCTTTCCTTTTATCATTACACCACCATAATGCAAACATGGTGTTAGGTTTTTGTCAAGTAAAAACACTCAACTTCCACCAAATATATGACAAGATTTGACCAAGACCATGGGGTGTGGGGCCCACCCAAAACCGGCCCCAAATATATTTATTTATTTATTTTTTTTTTTTTTTATTATTTATTTTATACTTTATAAAATATATAAACACCCCATCTTTTATAAACCATTTTATAAAAGAACACATAGTTAAATAATCATTCCAATAATAATTATTTGAATAAATAAATTAACCAATTAATTTATTTAACACTTTCAAGTAATTATTCAGAAACCCGTTTTTCTGAATGTGTCGTGTTCTGTATTTGTCTTATAGATCTTATCTTAACAAATACATAATTGGTGTGTGTCTAACTCGTTATTGGGTATGACCCGACTTGGATCAAACACGGCTAGCCACATTAACCTAATTATGTGTCTCGGGCATACGGTATTCCAACACTTTTCATTAAACTCGTGAACACGATATCATTTTCTTTTCTTTCATTTCTTTTCTATCTTAATTTCCCTTCTTTTCTCTTCTTTCATTAATTTAAACTTGGGAACACAGCGTTAATGTTTTACCATCTAATTTCATTTTATAGCATTTTTAGTGAAAAATAAAACTAGTTGCCCCCTTGATGTAGTTTTAAATAGTACTTATTAAATGAAAGCACTTACTTTTCTTTACCAAGATAGTATGCACCAGGAGAAGCGAATTTGAATATTTACAAGAGTTCGTAGAAAAACTGAATAATTGGTGACCAAATCGAAAAAAATGACCATTCAAACTTGGAGTTGCTGTATTGCGGTGATCGGTTAGCATTCGTTCCAACAGATTGTGTGAACAGAGTCGTTAAACATATACGTTTGCTATACACAATAAAGAAACTATACTATTACAACCCTAAATTTTTCACATCAAAGCTCAAATTTGTATTAAACTAAGTATAAAGCGCACCATAACCAAACCATTTTACATATTTAACCAAACCGATCTAACCGAAACTTTTTAACTAAAACCAAACCGTACAAACTGTTGGAATAAAAAGAATAAAATAAGTCAACATATGTTTAATATTATTAAATATAAAATTAATATATATTAATACTCACGGTGGTTAATAAAAGAAAAACAGTTTTTTCTTTTTTATATTAACCCTAATTAGATTAACCATTATCCCCAACAACTCTCTGATCATACGTTCATCCAATCTTCATCATTGATTTCTTCTTGAGTACACAAGAATACTTCAATTCATCTCTGTGCTAAACCTTGGAGAGCGATTGGCAACATCTATTTGTACCCCGGTAGTGCTCAAATCGCTTTTAAGGCAATGTGATTACACACGACACAGGTTCAATTTTATTATTGCTTTCGGTTATTCAATTGTTTGGCAGATTCCTCCAACACAAACCCCTAACTATCATCAAGAATTCTCAAATCAAGATCCACATACATTATACAGTTATACAATAGCCAATATGCATAAATCATCTTAGAAGCTAATAACTATCTTTCTAAATTACAAAATATCATCATAAGCAACCATCTCCCTACCTCTAGATCCCACATTCAAATCTTTTCTTCCATCATCATCCTTCTTCTCATCGTTGGACTTCACAATCGCGGACCCAAGCTTACTCCCCCTTCCATGCCTGCTTAACGGCAACTCCGGCCTCAATAACTTCGAAGAAGACGATGAACCTTTCTTAACTCCTTCCCTCCATTGGGGCACTGGATCACTCGCCCACGTCACCTGCACCTGCAACATCACACAATTTTTACCATTAGCTAGCGTTGAACCGTTAAACATTGTCTGTTAGTATTTTGTAGAACTTTAAACTCAGTAACCCAATCCTAAATGGGTCGGTTCGGTTATGGACTAAAACCGAATCAAAAAACAAAATTTTGTTTATGAGTTTTTACTTTTGGTTTCTTCGGTTCTGCCTTTAGGATTCATAATTTTGGGACAAAAAAAAAAACTGGCAAAAAAAGAAATGAATTTATGCCTAAATTTTGGTTAACTATATATTAACTTATTATAAATAACTTAAAATTCAAAAATAAAAACAGAAAATCTATAAGTTCAGTTTGGTTCAGTTTTTAACTTTTTCCAATTTAAATACTCGCAAAACCGAAAGTAGAGTTTTTACAAAACATAAAACAGCTTAAAAAAGAAAAAACTTATCCAAACACTCAGGCTGATAAAGCTGGTTAGTTTGTTACAATACAAAAATAATATTGCGAAATTATTAATTACTGACTCTAGTGGAATTGAGAGTGATGCCGAAGGAAGGATCGAGTGAGGCAGCGACAGCAGATTCAGCGGCGTCTCTTGACCGGAACGTGACGTAAGCAACGCCGCCGGGATCCATGCGTGTCCGGGAAATCGAGCCGTAGATCTCGAATCTGGACTTGAGATCGAGGACGGAGCAGCCGGAGGAAAGGCCGGTGATGACGACGGCGGTGTTGGTGTTGGTGTGATCGGAGGATGATGATGGGAAGTAGTCGTCGGCGACGGGGTGAGGGCGGCGGCGCTTAGGGTTATTGTACGGCGCGTGGCGGGAGAAATAGGGCTTGTCTCTCTTTCGGCTCATGTTTGTGATTGTGCGTGTTTTGGTGTTTGGCCTTTGGAGTCAAACCTATGCTGTTAAGTTGTGAGCTGAAGTACAATTGGTAGTTAGATACCCTTACCCTTTGACTTTTTATAATCAAACTTTGTTTCTTGTCTTTCAAATACAACAACGCGTCGCTGTAACAACGCGTCGCCGTAACTTAAGGACCTTAAGGATGATCCCATAAAGTACCTTGAATTTTGTCTCTCCAAATTGCTAAGAGTACTTGTGGATATTAAGCAAGTTTCGAACCGTGAGAGCAAAGACGGGATAAATATAGCAAGTGAGAAGATACTAGTCTCTTCGTACCCTTGACTAAACAACAAACCGACGAACCTACAACAGTATTCCTTTTAGAAAACCACACTCGAATAGAGAGTCTATTCGTTTTCACCTTCCGAATATGGACATTTATTTAAATCGGAACCTGATTGTTTCACCTCATGATAAACTGAACTGGGCTATTAGAAGTGTTAAACAAAAGTTGCTTCATGTCTGCCACCTAAAAGATGCCTGCCAACTCGTTTTGCCAAATTTTAGTAATTTTAATCTGCTAAAGATAATCATTTTTTTTCTTACCCAGCTCGTTTTTATAAAATCTTCATAAATTTCTATGCATGACTAGATTATGTATTCTATTTGGTGATACTTGATTAGGTATCATATTTGTTAATTTTGAGAGACTTGATTTGTATCATATTTGTTGACTAAATCAAGTGCTAAATTGGTTAGGTTTCTTATACAGGTTTCTTCTTAGTATTTTCATATCAAATCGGAATCGAAAGTATGGATAGGTTTTATAACCATGAAAAGGGAAAATGGCACAAAATTATTTACTTAAGTTACCCCTAAATTATGGTCATAATCGATTTGTGAGAAAGATGAACTCACAAACTAAATTTCAAAATAAAGGACCATAGCAATCATGGTGGTAGTTCATAAGGTGTTTAATGTTGTTATAAGTACTTAACTAAGAGGTTAATATGTTATTTTTGAACTATAACATATATTTTTTTAGCATCACTTCAATGATAAAAAATAAAATATGCCATGTTGGGACCATAAGTGTAATTTACCTTAGACAATACTTGGATGATAGGATGAAAACATCTGTTCACATCTGGAATTAATGATCAAAAGACTATATAACATGTTCAGATAACAAGACAGTGTTGTGGTATTTTTTTTGTTTATGAGAAAACCCAACAAATATTATGTAAATTATCTTACATGGCTTATTACTATTATTATTATTATTATTATTAGTAATAATTAAAAGAAAAAAAAAGTTAGCAATGTTTTGCTCCGTCCGTATAGCAAATCAGTTTTTTTGGTTTGGTGGATTATTGGGCCCACAAGACACAAGATGAGTTGAGTGGGTTTGGTGATTTCTTGGACGAGAAATAAATAGGTTTATTTTGTTTGGGATTTATATATATTCCAGCGCCGCACAACACAACAAATATTGGTTCACGTTTTCTCTTGAAGTATTCCTCTGCCATCAAAGTAAAACAGAGACGAAGTGAAGTTTTGTGATCCAAGTTATTCTTTTGGTGTTTTGTGAAAATAAGAGACGTGTCAGAAATCGATTCATTCTCTCGTTGGTGATTCCTCTTACTCATTTGTTTTATTCCATATACTTGATGTTAGTTTGTACCAAATATATGATGATTTGTGTATGCCTCTAGTTTTATTTAGAAAATACTTTGTATTGCTCATTATTGGTGATAGTGGATTTGAAGCGGCTCTAATAGTCCCGTGGTTTTTACTCTCGCCTTGAGAGATTTTCCACGCTAAAATTTTTGTGTCTCTTTTTACATTTATATTAGCCTATTTGTTTGCATCCTCATTGGTTCATTCGGGTCGGGAAAAAGTTTAACCAAACGAAGATTAATTTCGCATTTTTGTTTACCGTTCGTGGCTAGGTGGTCGTTTTTCCCAACAGAGTGGTATCAGAGCTTCGGCTCTTGTTCTTGGGTTAAGACTTGTTTGAACGATGGAAGCTAATACAAGTAGGATGGTGAATTTGAATGGTTCTAATTATCATGTTTGAAAAGGCAAGATGGAAGACCTTCTTTATGTGAAGGATTATTATTTGCCTGTGTTCACTACAGATAAACCTGAAGATAAAAGTGATGAAGAGTGGAATATTTTGCATAGAAAGGTTTGTGGGTATATTCGGTAGTGGGTTGATGATAATGTTTTGAACCATATTAGCTGGGAGATTCATGCTCGTACTTTATGGACCAAGCTTGAAGAGTTGTATGCTCGGAAGACCGGGAACAATAAGTTGTTCTTGATTAAACAGTTGATAAACTTGAAATACCGTGATGGTACGCCTGTTACTGATCATTTGAATGCTTTTCAGGGTGTTATTAATCAGCTTGCAGGTATGGGTATTAAGTTTGAAGACGAGATACAAGGTTTATGGCTTCTTGGTACGTTACCGGATTCTTGGGAGACTTTTAGGACGGCGTTGTCCAACTCCGCCGCAAACGGTATTATTACTATGGAATTGGCTAAAGGTAGCATTATAAATGAAGAGATGAGAAGAAAGTCACAAGGTTCCTCTTCACATTCAGATGCCTTAGTTACCGAAAGGAGGGGGAGAAGCCATAGTAGAGGTCCAAGTAATAGAGCAAAGCACCGCAATAAATCCAAATGGAAGTTTGAAGAATTTGAGTGCTATCATTGTGGTAGAAAATGGCACACGATAAAATATTGCAGACAATTGAAAAGGGAGAACAAGAAGGCTAATTACAACAATAAAAAGAACAACCACAAGAAAGACGACGTTGATGAAGGTACTTCTGAAACTAACACTGCCACCGAAGAATTTCATATTTGTTGTGATTATGATAGGGTGAACATTGCACGTGATGATTCGAGTTGGGTTGTTGATAGTGGTGCTACTTGTCATGTGACATCACAAAGGGATTTTTATTCGTCTTATACCTCTGGTGATTTTGGGAATGTCAAGATAGGTAATAATGAGCTATCAAAGATCGTTGGTGTTGGGGATGTTTGCATGAAGTTTGATACTGGGATGGATTTGGTTTTACATAATGTAAAACTTGTTCCGAATATTAGACTTAATTTGATCTCCGTGGGCACATTAGATGATGATGGGTTCCACAGTACCTTTGGTGGTGGAATTTGGAAACTCACCCGTAGTTCGTTGATCGTGGCAAAAGGTGTAAGAACTTCAAAGTTATACATGGCACATCCAAATATTTCCAGGGACTAGGTTCATTCGTTAACGAGTTCTGATGTAACTGATATGTGGCATAAAAGACTTGCTCATATGAGTGAAAAAGGGATGTCCATATTATTGAAGAAAGATGCCTTGTCCGGTGTGAAAGATGTTCATTTGAAAAAGTGTTCTCATTGTATGAATGGTAAGCAAAAGAGAGTTTCCTTTCATAGTCATCCGCCTCATAGAAAAGAAAGTATACTTAACTTGGTGCATTCAGATGTATGTGGTCCTATGAAGACTAGAACACTTGGGGACTGCTTATATTTTGTCACGTTTATAGATGATCATTCGAGGAAGGTATGGGTTTATACTTTGAAGTCTAAAGATCAGGTATTTGATGTGTTTAAGCAGTTTCATGTTTAGTTGAAAGACAAACTGGGAAGAAGCTCAAGTGTATTCGAACAGACAACGGATGTGAATATATTGGTCCTTTCAATGCTTATTGTAGAGAAAAGGGTATTCGACACCAAAGGCCACCTCCGAATACACCACAGTTGAATGGTTTAGCAGAACGGATGAACAGAACGTTGGTTGAAAGGTTTAAGTGTTTGCTCTCACATGTAGGGTTGCCTAATTCCTTTTGGGTGAAGCTTTAAATACAGCGGTGCATGTTATTAATCTTACTCTTTGTATTCCTTTGCATAATGATGTTCCAGACATGGTTTGGAGTGGCAAAGATGTTTCATATCATCAATAATTGGTACCTGTTTTGTAAATACATCAGAGTTGCGGGTTATTTTTAGCGAAAGACTTGATTTATAGTAATTTATTTATTTATTTTTAAAAACTTTTTTTTTTGGATAATGAATATCCAAATGTTTGATTTATAAACTTTTGGTAAACCTGTTCATATTATTTTAAAAATTGTGCCATCTCCATATATCGAGCTTCTATTTCCATGAACGACTCAAATCCTTGCTACCTGTATAATACTTGTTTTCTTGAAATGTTGGGAAAAAATACGTCAGCTATATGCTGGTGAACACGCTGACACAAAACATTTTAATACTTAGTTATCCCCTCGGGTATCTTATGACCCGGCCCATCATGGCATAGGAAATAACCAAGCCAAATTTACTATTATAAACATCCAGTTATACTTAAAACCGCTCAGCGATACCGCAGCATCGAGGACTTAGCAACTACTAATATACACGAGATAATCCCCTCTCGGACATTACTTAGGTCCGGTGTCACTCCCCGTTAAGCGATTTGCGGAAGCGTAAAACGGAAATGCAACAGATACAACTAGTATCAAATACATTGTTCATAAAGTAACATTACTAACTAATTTACAATATATTACATCGTTCTAATCTCTTTTACAAACTAGGTGATACAATCAAACCGGGTTTTCAATTACTTTACTTCTAACTCAAATGCCCACGACATCAATCATCAGTCAGACACGTAACGCACAGGAAATTACTTCTCATATCTGATTACCTGAAAAGCATGTTAAAACAGGTCAACTACGAATAGTTGGTGAGTTTCATAAGTTTAACGAAATCAGTTCTGCGTACCACACAGTCATAGTTTGTATATACGCACGTATGTAAAAATATGTATTTACGTTTGTATAAATATGTACAGCCATATCCTTGTGTGTGCATATGCACACGTGTAAGTTTATAATATGAATTCGAAATTTCGGTAAAATCGTGATTGTTTGTTCGTACTACCTGTTTCCAATTTCCGTGTTTAACCAACCACTGTGGACCCTATTCCTCCCACAACGGTTCCACATAAACTCAATCACTGTGGCCCCCCTTCCGCCCACAACGGTTCCGCGTTAACATCAACCACTGTGGTCCCCCTTCCACCCACAATGATTCCACGTAAACTCAAACATTATATAGTGTACACGCAAATAATTAGTATATTCTACACATAGTATTTCCTACGGCTAATCACATAGCATGTATCTAGACACATATACACATATAGTATTTATCACGTATCACCAAATACTGTGGCTCCCCATCCGCCCACAATACGCATAATCACATTATTTTCTTAACAATCATGTCATAATCAAGTTAGTTCGTTTAATAAGTTGCAGCAGAACTTGGCTCATAGGCCATACTCAACTTTAGTTTATAAGTTGCAGCAGAACTTGGCTCATAGGTCATACCCAACTTTAGTTTATACGTTGCAGCAGAACTTGGCTCATAGGCCATACTCAACTTTAGTTTAGTAAGTTGCAGCAGAACTTGGCTCATAGGCCATACTCAACTTTAGTTTAGTACTGTTGTGCCCCCCCCTTCCGCCCATATAGCCCCATGGTCATTACAGACCACGTTATTCACCAATGGCCATTACAGACCACGTTATTCACCAATGGCCATTACAGACCACGTTATTTCCTCAACCTGTTGTGTTTAGCATTATATAGCGTATTTGTATAAACAGGTTGTCACGTATGATTTCATTATGTTTTGGCATTCGTAGTGTTTCCATTTAATATATCAATCACGATAATAATCACCTTTCCTCAGCACGTAGTTTATCATTATGTTTGTAGGAATTTTTCATATATGAAGGTTCAGGTATTTTTCGTTCTGAACCGTTTTCAGATAGATAATGCATATGAACATGCTTTTCACCCCAAAAGTTTGTAGACAGCTTGAAAAGAGGGGTCATGAAACTCACGATTTTGTAGGCATTCAGTGCGAGATCAGCACGGGGTTCGTTTCCCTTGCTATCACTTAGTCCCTATAGTCCATATTATAATAATATTAATATTTTAATATTATTATAATCTCAGTACTAAACTGGGCTGTATAACTAATTTGGGTATAACTGGAACGCCCAGAAAGTGACAATAGGCTTAGGTTGTGATGTTGTTCAATGTCTAATACTTAAAACCGAACTTGGCTCAGATTCCCGTTTTCCCAGCTGGGCCAAGTTGTTTGTTTACGCGTTCAGAAAACAGTTATGGGGAATAAGCTTGGGTAAATGTATTGGTTAATAAAATGATTAAGTTATAAAGAAGGATCACATACTGGGGTACCGGATTAGCCTCGGGGCCCGTTTCCGTTAATTCAGTTTGATTAATGAATCCAAAAATATGATTTTTTTATCACTCTTGGTGTTTTGATATTCCCGCAGGTTCGTTAGTCGCGCATTTGCCGGTTTTTATAAAAACTGAATTTGTTTAATCTTCAAATTAGCATAATTGATTAACCGTTAATCATTAAATTATGAAAATTTAGCCACTTATCAATTAAAATATTTAGATTTTTATAAAAATATTTTTGGAATTATTTACTGATTTATTAATTTATAAAGATTCATTTTATCAGCTATATTTCGCTTGAAAATCGTCCGTTTATCCCAAAAAATCATGTCCCAAAACAACCTGTATTAATTCCAGAATGTAAAAAGCTTGTTCAATATTCTTTTCGGCCCAAATTCGACTATAAAAATTCGCACGAACGCATATGTACAAAACACCTTTAGACTTCTCCAAATGATCTCAAAATTCATATGTGATCAAAATACATCAAATCTGAGTTCCCAGAAAAGTTTCATAATTTTTGGAGCATTTTAACTATTTTTCCCCATTAAACGTCCCAATTCGGTAATAAATTCGCCAAATATTCTCAGATGGTCGAAAAATTACCAAATTTGAACAGGGACTCAATGACATGGTCCCTGATGTCCCTAAAAAATTTCAAAGCCTAATAATATGCACATCACAACCTTTACCTAAACAGCCCGTAATCGAGTAAATCGGTATTACCTTTGCGGTTTTGGTTCGTTTTCGCTCTCTTAATCCAATTTTCGGGTTCTTGTGCTTCTATATAAGCTAGGTACAGGTCCTATATCACAAACCAAGCAGGTTTCATCAATAGAACAACCCTTTTACTTAGGGTTTCGGCTAGTGCACAAAAACGAACGTTTGAACCGTAAAAACGCCGTTTCAACCCTTTAATCCGTGTTTATGGCCAAAAAACTATCAAAACAGGTTCCTTACCATGTGTATGATCAAAACATGTTTATGGACCATTTCTAGGATTTTTACATGGTTAGGAATGATTTTTAGCAATTAAACCATGTTTATAGGATATTAAACTTGATTAAACATGTGTAAAAGTTGCTTAAATAAGTTACTTACCTTAGGGTTTGGTGTTTTTGGTGTAAGAACAGCAGGGAAGAAGTTAACTTTCTGGAAAATTTTGGACACAAAATATCTAGATTATTATATATATATATATATTAATTAACTAATAATAATATTAAAGTTTTTTTTTTTCAAATTTGGCGAGCTGGGCTTGTTGGGCCCTCCTTTTGGGCCCATTTGGCCCACTTTTCTTGATTTACGTGCTCCGAACGTGAAATGCCGAGTTCAAATTTATTTCGGGTTCGGTTTTTGGCGACAAAAATATATCAGGTGCGACAAATGGAGCGAAAACGAGCGTTTTTTCGGCTGTTTTTGTGTAAATTTATAAAAACATACCATATGTTTGTAAAAATCAAAAATATTTTCACGGATCGCTTAAAACATTTCAAATAAGTGTTTGGTAAGTCTTTTTCGGCTTAACGGATGATACAATGCTTGGTTTGTAACTATCTTTCGCGTTTAAATCTATAGCGGGTAGTTAAACGAGCATGTTTTAGTTTAACTTGTTTTGCTATCAAACTAAGACCATATTACTAATATTTTAGCTTATATTACACGTATAACACTTATAGATGGCCTCCCGGGATATCTGGGTCATAACCCGACCTGTTCGGTTAATCGTTCGTTTGTTACGCAAAAAGTGTTTATTTGCTTAATCGATAAAATGCGTACTGAGGTGCACCTTGTTTTGGCTCAAATGTCACATCCGGCCCAACGTGGCGGATGCATTAGCAAGTGTGGTGCGGTGTGCCCACCGTCTACCCACATATGTAAGGATCCAAACAAACGTATATAATAGCCTGAGGGCCAGCAATTACTTTTGTTTATAAAGTTTTAGGGATGTATAATCCCACGCAAACATTTAAAGACTTGTTTTATAAAAGTTTGACGTTCACCTTTCTTCTTTTTTGGTGTTTCTCACCGATTCGTCTTGTTACCTCGGACCTATAGTACGAGAATAACGTTTTATAAGTACTATATCAATGATCTAGCTTCAGACCTTTAGTCCGTTTGCATAACCTTTACCTTGACATTTATCTCTTTTATAAAATATAAGGACCTCTAGTCATTTCTTTTGTTAATCATTTATAAACCACGTTTCTTTTTCATGATTCAACATACATTTCAAATTTCTTTTATCATAAGAAATATTTATAATATCTTTATAATAGAGAAATCATATTTCATCTATAATCTTGACTTATAAAAATTTATTTTCTCACTTTATTATATAATCAAGGTATGGGCTATATCCCCAACTAGGGTCTAAGCCATTTATAATATAATAATCGGGCAGAACCCCTACTTTGTATGGCTTATTATACGAAATGCCTATGCTCTACTTGGACCGCACTTCTATTTGGAGGAAAGTCGAGGAAGCAACTAGGTTGAGTTACGACACGCACTTCGAGACAAAACTTTTCGAGATATCGACATATCGGGGTTGTGGCACGACTATTGAGGTTATGTGTGTGAGATTTGAGGTGTGAGGGATGAATGAGAACTCCCCCATGGCTGCCCTATTTACAGGGGAAATGCTGCATCTTCGCGTATCGCGAAGCTGCTTCGCGACGCGCGAAGATGCACTAGCCTTGGTGAGTCGTCGCGTAGGCTTGCCACGTGTCGCCACGTGTCACTACGGTCTGCCATGTGTCACCGCGTGGTGACACGTGTCCCATGACGTGTCCTGCAACTTCACGTATCGTGAAGATGCAACTTGGATTCTTCGCGACACGCGAAGATGCAAAACTTCAAATATGTTCAATTTTAGTCTCTGATATTTTGGTAACTTACCATATCTTGATCTCGTTCCATATCCAAAAATACAAAGGCGGCTCTTAAACGGCTCGCGGCGATGCGAGCGTGCGAAGTGCAAAGTGTGCAATCAAGTGCCACATTGCGCCCATTGCCCTTCACCCGAGCCGGAGCCCGTGCCCGAGCCCGTTCTTCAAGAACAACGACTCACCACTCGAATACTTTTCTCAAACTAAAGGTTACCTTTAACCAACCGATGCTATTACTATCTTTGTTTCTTCCCTCCGGACCTTTTTAAATCTAATTTTTACATGATGGCCTCTATTTTGATTTTGTTTATGATGATATTTAAATGGGTGGCTGGCATATATATCTATATCTATATCTATATTACATTATAATATATATAGACAACTTTTCACTTCACCTCTCTCTCCCGTAAAACGCCTTAATATTTATTACCATCCCTCTGCTTTTTAATGTCTCCGGCAATACTAAAGGTTATCCTCCGGCAAATTGAAGACGGGGGTTTTGAATTAAATCGCCAATTAACGTAATTGATAGGTTTTTAATCATCCTCCTTCAATTCAATTGCCAGACGTTACTCCTTCGGTTACATTTGGTCTCTCCGGCGACTTCTTTAATAATTGCTCACCCGTTCTTTGATTATGTTTGTATTGAAGGCATATTTATCAATTTTATCTAGGTTATTTTTTTCCTCATTACAGGTTCGTATGCTCCAGGCTTCAAAACCCTCGATTCCTAATTTGATTGGTCACAAAAACCTCGAAATAGGTACACTTTTATAACCAACTGATTCATATCTTGAAATTATAAAACAATTTGCAAACATCATTTTGCTTTCTTTTATGGGTTCATGTATAGAAGATGATTAAATTAATGCCTCAAGGAACTTCAAAACCCACGTATTTAATGTCTGCAATATCGTATTGTTTTCAAATTGATATTAAGTGAGTGGTTCTGCCATGAAAAGAGCCATTGTGAGTGTTTACACTTTTCTTTATATACTTAATAATTGCTACAAAACTCAGTTCCAATGTTATTTATTCCCTTCTCACATTGATAATATAAAATCAAAATTTCATAAATTTATATCTTTTTAAAACAGTTAACTTGATATAATATTGATATAATATCGGTGGTTTTGTTATTTTCATGTGCCTGTTTCTATATTGCTTCTGGATCTGGTGATCATAAGCCAATCTTCATTAATGGTCAGAAAAAGATTCTTATTTCTTGATCCATTAATTACCCAAGAAGCACTCCTGAGGTAAGCTTATGAATGTGCTTATTTTCTTGATTATTATTATTATTATTATTCATTTTTCTTATTTTTTGTTGAATTGTGAAGAAACGTGGATCTACTCACTGGTAGCAGATCTACTTTCCTCGGGTATGATTAAACTGTTTCACCGATGGTTCCTTTGAATCCGTGTTCTTCCACCTACAAAATGAACAGCGCCGTTACTTACCCCTCAGAAAGGGACAGAGGGGTCCTCTTTGGGGTAACCCTCCGGCGTGAGAATCAGTATCTTTGTGGAGAAGATAATAAAGTGTGAGTTAGTGAAATCTCAAGAGTATTGCTGAATCGCTGAATACTCTTGATTGTGTGACTGTGTGTTTTTCTGTAACTGACTGTGAGTGAATATAATTCAATATGATTGAATGTGATATCACTGCTTGTAACTGTCAATGATTGAGTGTGAATGAATGTGTCATCAAAGTGGAGTTGATGCTGTATTTATAGTGCTAGGGTTTCCACTGGCTGGGCTCAGCCTCGTTGGCCTCCTCCAATCGCACTGCGCCACGTGTCCTCTGGGACACCTGGCGCTTTCTCGTTGGTTGAAATCATGTGGTAGCACATGTGTCATGCTGAGTTGTCGACCTTTCATTTGGCAGCTGTCAACATCAGCATATTCTTACTCCTTAAAAAGATGCTTTCTAGAAGAGTGTCTGACGTGCACAATCAAGGTTGCCCTGATCCTGATTTGGATAAGGACGAGGTTGATTATGTGCACGTGTGATATGCGCCCATCCTGAGGATGCGCGAAGTCTTCTTTTTATTCTCACGCGCAGATATTTCATGCGCAGGTGTGATATGCACGAGCGTGTGATATGCGCCGCGCGCTGGTGCGCCACGCGCATATGTGACACGCGAGCATATGTGATGTGCAAGAGCATGCGATATGCGCCGCGCGCATATGTGATGCGCGAGCATATGATGCCTGAGCATGTTTTGTATGCGCGATGCGCCTGGGTTTTGGCTTTGTGCCTTCATAATGTCTTTATCTTGTGGGTTGACCCGCCTTGCTTGGTGTTGAGGCGGGTACATACCTCTTCAAGCCCCCCCAGTCTAATGTGTGTCTTATCTTGCGCGAGCGTGGTAAGATAGATATTAGACTCATGAATTGTCCTTTTATAGGGGGTTTTGTCGTTTTCTTTGTTGTTTCCACCGTCGCGCGAAGTTCTATCCATTTGGTTGAAAACGAAAGGTCCAAACACGTGGTTGGTTGGTGATGACGTGCGCCGTAAACGTGTCAGACGTTTCGTGTGCTCGAGGTGCTACAGTTGCCTTTCACGTCCTCTCACACAGCTGTCTTGAACACGTGTCGCACTCGCATTGGTTAGTACCTGCGAGTGGGGGCGCGTCTCTGTTCCGTGGCAGGTCGGTTACATCTTTTTGTCCCCTCACACAGCTGTTAGGGACACGTGTCGTGCTGTAATTGGGTTGCCCCTGCGAGTGGGGGCGCGTGAAACCCGATCAGCTGCCACATTTCTCTCTCCTGGGCCTATAAAAGCAGGCCCTTAGGAAATTTTTATCTTCATCTTCTTTGTTGCTAAAATTCAAATTTCTGCTTTCACACTCTGATTTGAGTGTTTACATCGATTCGAATCCTCGATTATCGGCTATTACAGTTGTATGTCTGATAGTTCATACTCGTCTAGCCTTTCAATCACCTCCGTTGCCTCTCGAAGACGCCGTGTGAAATCTGTGGTGATGTCGACATTGAAGCAAAAGGGGAAGGGGAAGAAGGTTGTTGAGACCACATCGGAGGAAGTAGGGAGGACCAAGGCCACCAAAAGGTGGAATGAAATCCCCTGCAAATTGAAGCAGGCAGATCTCGACAACCTGATCACCTCTCAGGGCTTTCCCACCCTGTTTGGCTGCATGTTGCCTAGGTCCGGGCAAACGGCGGCGGACCCGCCTGCCGGCTATATATCCCTATATAGCCACTTTTTCTCCCACTGCAACCTTCGTCTCCCGATGACAAGGTTTGTGGGTGCACTGTTGAAGTTCTATGGGATTCACATATCCCAAGTCCATCCGTTTGGACTCGTGCGCGTGACTCACTTTGAGTTCATGTGCAAATCCCAGCGCGAGGAACCCACTCCTCGGCGCTTTCAATATTTTTATAAGGCCAAGATCCAAGACAATTGGATCTCTTTTATTCCTCGCAGTCAGAAAGTGAAGTGCTCCACTGTTTCATTCAAGAGCCTTCATGACTGGTCTGAGAGGTTTTTTTACATTAAGGCCGGTGTGATCCCCATCCGTATGACCATGCGCTCTATTACTTCTGCGCCTGCGGATGAGGGTGTCCTCAAGAACCCAACTGGCGCATGGGTTAAGAAACTGACCGCCGAACCATCCCCCGCGAGGAAAATTTGCGAGGAGGCGCTGGTTGGGGTCGGCATGAGCAGGCTCTGGGCCGACAGCGCGCTTGAGCCCGTTATCCAAGTCGACGGGTTGTGTAAGTTTTTTTTTTTTTTTTTTTTGTTTTTATATTTGCGCGAGCATCGTTCTTTTGCTGATATCATTTAACTTGGCTTTGCGCAGTCACCAAGGATTACATCCTTGCCGCTTATGATGAACATGTGGAGGGCGGCTCCGTCGAACTTGGCGCTGGGGAGGTTGGTTTCCCGGATCGCTTCGATGACCTGTTCATCCCAGTAGATCTGGATTTTGACTTTGACGGTGACGCGCCTGGTAAGTCTTCGCACTGCTGCTCATTCCTTTAGAATACCCAAGTTTATTAACATTTCTGTCGCTTGTTTTTGTAGATGCGCTTGAAAACTACGAGCTAGAGCTCGCGGAAGAGGAGGAGGAGGAAGAGGAGGCGCCTTTACTAAAGCGCAAAGCTAAGGGGAAATCTGGCGCAGGGGCCAGTAAGAAACAGAAGAAAGAGGACACCCCTGTCGCTCATCCCCATGCTCAAACGAAGGGACCTAAGGAAACCCAGGTGTTTACCACAAAGGTTTCTTTAGCTTTTCTGCCTGTGAGAGTGGGCAGACCTCCTGTCCACTTGAGGTATGGTGGCGTCGCCTCCTCCTTTCGCGCGGCTGAAGAGAGAAGCAGTCCCGCGCCTGCAACAGGTATACTTTATTTATCTTCATCTGGCTGAATTGTTATTAAACCTTTGCTCCTTTAAATGTTAGCAGAGGCAGCGACGGTAACAGATCAGCCGCAGGCGCCACAAGGTGCCACGGCTGCGCCGGGGACTCCATCGAAGTCCCCTGTTCTACCCTCTGAAAAGGGTAGAATGGATTTTATGGCGATGTTCGATGCGCGAACAGAATTGCGCCAAGGTAAGTTTTGCACATATGTCTTCTAAATTTTTCCCTTTGGAGTCAGTCATAAACAATTTTTCCTTGTTTATTTGTTCATAGGAGTTGTAGCTGGCGCAACAGTTGCTGGTGATACTCCCGGCGGCACTTCCGGCGTCGCTGGTTCTGGTCCTGCTCCTGCTAGTGCTGAATCTCCCCTTATTGGGATTACCAAGGAGCAGGAAACCGTATTGCGCGCCGAACTGGCGGCGTCGAGACCTCCCTCGCCTCCTCCTGCACGCAGCCCTCCCCGCGAGGCTGGTTTGGAGCCTTCCAGGTCGCAGGAGAAGAGGCCTGTTGAAGAAGACGAGGAGGACGAGGGGGTTCAAGTTGAAGACTCCTTGGGAGACCGCGCCAGCCCTGCGATGCCGCAAGTGTTCGCAGCACAGACCTCTGGTGGGGCTGGCGCTGACTTTCCTGCTTCATCCCCGCAGGTATGTATTGATTTGCTGGTCCGCTGCGCGTATCTCCCTATAAGTATGCTTTATGACTTAGAACTTTTCTTGTGTTTTGCAGGAAGGTGTCCCCGTTTACCGCCCGAGATGGAATATTAATGAAGAGAGTTCCTTTCAATCCATGGGCGTATGCGAGGACTTCTGGGCTCATGCCGTGCCTCCTACTGAAAGGAGGTATCAGGAGGAGCGCACCCGCGCGGACTTGCTGAACGACCATGTTTTCGCTGGGTCGGCTTTCTTCGCTGCTTCCCAAGAGCTTCGTCGTGATTATGTTAAAGTACGCGAAGCTCTTGTGGAAGCCCAGCGAGAGGCTAAGGTGGCCGCCTGGAACCTGTCTGATGCTCGCGCGCGAGCTGAGAAACTCCAGGCGGAGCTCAGTGAAAACAGAGCAAGTGCCAACACCGCATACATCAAGCGCGGACATGAGCTCCAAGCTGCGCGGGAGAAGCAGCAGTTGGCGGAGGCCGAAGTTGCCAAGTACGCGCGCAGAGTGCGTGTCTTGGAACAGCAGGCCGAGGCGCGTGACCAAGCTATCGTCCAGAGTATCACTGAGAAATCATCACTGGAGAGCGAGGTTGCGCGCCTGAAAAGGGATTTGGCGGCCGCGCAGGCCGATAGAGATGAGGCCTTAGCGACGGCGGCGTCTAGCCAGGAAGCACTTGGTGCTGCGCAGGCGGAGAAAGAAAAAATTTTGGCGGCAGCAGCGTCTGATAAGGAGGAACTAAAAAAGACTAAGGAAACTGTTGAGTTATTAAACTCTCAGGTTCCTGCCCTCGAGACGTCTGTTGCTGGCCTCGCGCAGGATCGCCAATGGCTGGGGTCACAGGGCATGGCTCGCTGCGCTTTGGCGATGAAATATTCCGCCGAGTTTCAAGCCCTTGTGATGGACTGCAATGCCGCCGCGCGTTTGGTGGGCCGAGCTGAAGGGTTTACGGATGGGTATGAATATGGCATGTTGAGGAAGAACCCATCCGAGTACCCTTACAAGAGCGACGCGGCCTGCGCGGACATGGCCGCGGTGGGGGAAAAGTATATGAATACTCCCATCCCCATCCTTATGCAGGTACCTTGATCATAATGAGTTTTTCTTGACTAACTTTTCTAAGTGTTTTGTACTCATTACTTTTCTAATGATTTACAGATAGCTGCGCTTGCTGACCAGCCCGACCTCGGCGCGCTAAAGAAGTTGCTTGATGATTGCGAGAGGGCTGGTGGCGATGATGGTGGCGCGGGGGATGTTGCCCCTGCCAGCGGCTCTGGTGGGGCGAAAGAATCTGCTCGTGACACCGTTGTGATCGAAGACTCCAATGAGGAGGAAGAACTTGACTATGGTCAGTTCGGGGATGAGGAGCAGACCGCGCCAGATGCTGCGGGAGATGATGAGGGTGATGAAGCGGCTGACGTCGACGTGGAGACTTGAGAAGCCCTTCATCAAATTTTGTATATTTATTTTTTATACTTGTAATTTGTAACTCATCATACTTGTAAATTTCGATCCAATGGAATGAAACTTGTTCTCTCGTTTTCATATCTTGCGCATTTCCATTCATCTCTTCATGTTTGGTTTTATAGATATAAGATATGCTTGCACGTTAAAATAAGAACAAGGTTGTATGGAAATTATTCACTTAACCTCTGTTCTATTTTGTTTGTGGTTCTCGCAGTATCTTGCTCATGCTGACATGCGCGCTAACTTGTCGTTATTTTCCTTTTCGCGCGTCGTTGTCGCGCGGGCTGGAAGTATGAGTTTAGCCATTACATGTCAGCTTGTGTTACTCAGATATCCACTATGATTCCGCGCGCGGCCTCGACCTGAGACCTTAACATGATATGGCATGTACTTTGCCTTAGTTATGTTTAAGGATTTTTATGATCAGGCTGCGCGGGATGTAAGATGGATGTTTGTGAGTGTTTTGAGCTAAGGCTCTTTGTTTTGGGCTAAGGCCCTGACGTTTTTAGAGTTACGACTCATTAACGTGTTTGAGCTAAGGCTCGTAAGTTTGGGCTAAGGCCCTGACGTTTTAGAGTTAAGACTCGTTAACGCGTTTGAGCTAAGGCTCGCGCATGTATGTTTTACTTCACTTTATTTTGTTTTGAAGTCAATATAGTGTTGTCATATTGTTCCAATTTAATAAAGGAAGTGTGAAACATGTATGCAAAGGTAATAGAACAAATATTGAAAGATAGCGCGAATCATCATTCATGATGGCTTAAAAGCCTTCATTACAAATTTGAACTTTTACATGAAGCATTTTCTAAGTTGTGCCGCGTTCCACGAGCGCGGTATCTTTTTTCCATTCAAATCTTTTAAAGCGTACGCGCCTTTCCCCAAATCTTCTGAAATTTGATAAGGTCCCTCCCAATTGGGGGACATTTTTCCTGGGGGTATTGCGCGACTAGCTTCATTGTTTCGAAGGACAAAATCATTTTTCCTGAAGTGGCATTCTTTAACGCGCTGATTATAATATTTTTCCAGCTTTTTCTTGTATCTGGCTTCATTAATGATAGCCGCTTCTCTGCGCCCTTCAAGCAAGTTAAGGTCCAATCTTCTTTCGCGCTCGTTATCAGTTTTGCTCATCATGAGTACCCTATGGGATGGGCATCCAATTTCTGCTGGGATCATAGCCTCTGTCCCATAGGTTAGGCTGAACGGGGATTCGCCATTGCTAGTTTTGCTTAATGTCCTGTGCGCCCACAGGACATTAGGTAACTCTTCGACCCAAGAATGGGATTCTCCCTCCAACCTTTTCTTCAGCCCATTTAGCAAACTTTGATTCGCGCGCTCCACTTGACCATTCCCCTGAGGGTGGTAGACGGATGTGAAGATTTGGTTGATGTGCAATTCTCTGAGCCAGCTTGATATCTTCCTGTCAGTGAATTGTTTGCCATTGTCGCTCACAATTTCCATGGGAAGGCCAAAACGGCAAATGATGTGGCTCCAGATAAATTGCTTCATCGCCTCAGCTGTGATTTTTGCTAGTGGCTTGGCCTCAACCCATTTTGTGAAATAGTCTATCGCCACTACCAAAAATTTCACTCGCCCTTGCGCTTGCGGCAGGGGCCCTACAATATCAATGGCCCATTTGTGGAAAGGCCATGCGGAGGTGACCGGAATCAAGTTGTTCTTTGGACGCATGGTGTTTGGCGCGTAGCTCTGACATGCCTTGCATTTTTGGATTTCTTTTAGCGCATCCAAGTACATGCCTGGCCAATAGTAGCCTGAGCTCATCGCCTTGGCAACCACCATGCGCGGGCCAGCGTGAATTCCACAGATTCCTTCATGAATCTCCCTAATCACATAGGTTGCTTCTTCAGCATCCAGGCACTTCATGAGCGGTCCAAGATAAGAGCGCCGATATAATGTACCATCAAGTAATTCATAGTTCTGTGCCTTGTGTCTTATCTTTCTCGCCTGTGCGCGATCGTCCGGTAACTTCCCCTTCATCAGGAATTCTGTTATTGGAGTTATCCAGGATGAAGGGGTTGTATGAATTACAAGGACCGATTGCGTTTGCACTGACGGGCTGCTCATTACCTCCACCCTGACATCTTTGCCAAAGTGATCAAAATTAGTTGATGCCATTTTACTCAACGCGTCAGCGGACTTGTTTTCGCTGCGCGAGATGTGTATTATTCTGAAGAAGTCAAACTGCTCAACGAGCTTTTTTGCCTGCTCTAGATACAGAGGCATTGTGTTCTCCTTGGCGTCATATAGGCCGTTGACCTGAGCAGCTACCAAGTAAGAATCAACATGCGCCTCTAGTCTTTTAACCCCAAACTTGCGCGCGATGCGCAGACCAGCCAGCAGGGCTTCATACTCAGCCTCATTGTTGGTACTCTTGAAGTCCAACCTGATAGCATAAGTATATTCACGATTATCAGGGTCCATCAGTTTGAGGCCTGCGCCGGACCCTTCGCTGTTGGAGGCTCCATCAGTGAATAGCCTCCAAACATCTTCTTCATCATTTGCTCGCGGAGGATCTACCTCGCGCTGAGCTTCTTCAATCTTTCCGTCTGGGATTTCCGTGATGAAATCCGCCAAAACTTGACCCTTTATCGCTGGACGGGGCTTATAAGTGATCGTGTGTTCACCTAATTCCAGCGCCCACTTTGTCAGCCTTCCGGAGAGCGCGGGGCGTCGCAAAACTTGCTGGATGTTGTAACCAGTCAGAACTTCAATAGGATGACCATTGAAGTATCTATGGAGCTTGCGCGACGCGTGTGTTAGTGACAAAACTAACTTTTCCATTATGGAATAGCGCGTCTCAGGGTCTGTGAGCACCCGACTCACATAGTATATCGGCGTTTGTATCCCCTTGCGATCCACCAATAATACTGCGCCGATCGCGCGGTCTCCAGCTGACAGGTACAATGTAAGGGTCTCGCCAGGAAGTGGAGCTGTGAGCGCTGGCAATTTAATGAGACATTCTTTTATCTCAGTGAAAGCTTGCTCAGCCTCAGGCGTCCACTTGAATTGGCTCTTCTTCAAACAGTTCCTCAAGGTGTTAACGAATGGAGTAGATTTGCTGGCGTGGTTCGCTAGGAACCTGTTGATTGACACCAATCTACCATTCAGCTTCTGAACCTCTTTCATGGTGGATGGTGAAGGCATGTCAAGGATGGCTTCCACCTTTTCAGGGTTCACCTTGAAACCATCCTTAGTGACCATTACACCAAGAAATTTCCCCTCTTCTGCGCCGAAAGTACATTTGCTCGGGTTGAGCTTCATGTTAACCTCCGTTAGGCGCTGAAGGGTTTCCTCGATGTCTTTGAGCATTTGTCTCTCCTCCCTGCTCTTGATCACCAAATCATCGACGTAGACTTCTAGATTTCTTCCGATTTGTTCACTGAAAACCGAATCCATAAGTCTCTGATAGGTTGCTCCCGCATTTTTTAAACCAAAGGGCATTTTTGTGTAACAAAAAACACCCTTGTCGGTTCTGAAGGCCGTCTTGTCTTCATCCTGTGGTGCCATTTGAATCTGGTGATAGCCTTTATAGGCATCCAGGAAACATTTGAGCTTGAATGGCGCCACGGAGTCCACCTTTGCGTCGATGTTTGGGAGGGGGTAACAATCTTTCGGACATGCTTTGTTGAGGTCCTTGAAGTCAATACACATTCTCCATGACCCGTTGCTTTTCTTTACCATCACAGGATTGGCTACCCATGTCTGGTATCGAATTGGGCGGATGATGTTTGCGCGCAACAGGTCCTCCACTTGCTCATTCATGGCCTTCGCCTTTTCATCCCCCATGATTCTCTTTTTCTGTGCAATTGGCTCCACCGACTTAAACGTGTTAAGAGAATGTTGCGCCAAGTCTCGCGGGACCCCCGTCATATCGGAGTGTTGCCACGCGAAAACCGACGTGTATTTTGTAAGCAACTTTTTCATTCTCAATCTCGTTTCGTCCGAAATGGTAGCGCCAATTGTGACCGTTTGCTCTGGGAATTTTGGGTTTAAAATCCACTTCTCTGGCGCATTGTCAGCCATTGTAAGTTTCATTCTCCCTTCCCGCGGCGTGCTTGTCACTGCGCACAAATGATCGCGGTAAACAAATGCTACGCCTGTTGGTGTAGGGATCCCCAATGCGCCGTGCGCTGGCGACGGTACAGCATTAAATTGGGCAATCGTTCCCCTACCCAGGATCATATTGTGGCATGACGTGGTGGGCAAGACCAAGAAGTTGACAACTTCGGCTCGCTTGTGCTCATCATCCCCCATAGTTAGTTCAAACTGAATCTGGCCTAGGGGATGTATGATTTCATTTGAGACACCACAGATCGGTGCGTTCACAATTTCGAGCCGCGCTTGGTCTGCCGGGTCTAACTTTCTGAAACACTGCTCATACATAATGTCAGATTCGCTTCCAGTGTCCACCAGGACCTTTGACACCTCGTAATGAGCAATGTGTGTGGTAATGACTAGAGGACTGCTTATTGAAGGGCCTCCCCTGATTCTTGGGAAGATGACTTGCTGCTCGCGCCAATCTCCGTGAATTTGCGCGCTTCTCTTTCTTGACGTCTGCCCTTGTCGTCCCCCCTCAGCCACACAGATTCTTTTGTACTTCTTGCTGGCAGAGGCTCCCTCCGGTTGCTCATCTTCTATTCTTTGGTTTTTTACCAAGTGAGCCAGCCTGCCCGACTTTACATCCTTCTCGATCGCATCCTTTAAATGATGGCATGCGTCGGTGTTGTGGCCCGGGGACCTGTGAAATTCACAATATTTGCCACTGTTTTGCGGTCCCTTGTAGTGTAGTTGTTTGGGAGGCTTGAATTGGACATTCTCAGTACTTAACACCTGTGAAGGTGTTTTAGTGAGGGGAGTCCATATTCTTGGCAGAGGTCTGCTGGGATCTCTGCCGCCCTCCCTCTTGTCACCCTCCCCGTGTTTACGAGCATCCTTTTGGGGCTGGGGTGAGCTTGGTTGCGCTTGTTTTTCCGCGGAAGAAAAACTTGTTGGCTGCAACCTGGACCATACAGAGTTCTGCTTGGCCCTCTTCTCTTTGCTGCGCGGTGATTCAGCCTGATGCGCTCTTTCTCTTGCCCTATCTTGGGCAATCTGTTTCTCATTTCTCGCGAAAACTCGCGATGCCTCCATTAACTTGGCCCACGTGGTGGGCATACCATCTTTGCTTACGAGAGCTCGTCGTAACTGATCACTGCGCGCGCCTTGTATAAAGGCCACGCGCAGGAGCTGCTCAGTTATGCCCCCGATTGCCAGGGACTCCTGATTGAAACGAGTGATGTAATCTTCAATCGTTTCATCATTCCTGCGTATGCAGTGCATGATGTCATCAGGATCGCGCGTGTGCCTGCGCTGCTGTACGAAGTGGGCTTGGAACTTTTCTAATAGTTCCTCGAACCCATCAATTTGCCCTGTCGGCAAGCTTTCGAACCATACCCGCGCAGCGCCCGTGAGGCAGCGAGCAAACATATGACACCATGTTGGCATCGTCCAGCTCTCTAGGTTTCCCGTGTTATAGAAACCCTGCAAAAAGTCATCTGGATCTGTTGTGCCATCATATTTGCCCAGACCACTTGGCATCTTGGTCTTGTGCTGGATGGGAGCCTGCGCGATGCGCGCAGTAAACTTTGAGTGTTTTACCAGGATGGCTGGTCTGTAGGGTGTGGTTACGTCAACTTGCCCTCTGACCGGTGGGCTGTATGGCATGTGCAGATCCAGATCTGCTCTGGCCCCAGGCGCCATGTTCACAGGCGCGCGTAGCTGCGAGCCTCCTGCATGAGTATCCCTTGTCTTCCTCATGCTATGCACTTCTTCATCACTGAACTCAGTGTGTGCAGTGTGAACAGAATGCCCTTCTTCCGGCGCGCGCGGCCTTTTTGTAGGCTGCTTATCAATCGCTTGCCTTTGTGTTTGGTCGGCTAGCTTCTTCTGTTTGATCATTTCAGTGTACTTTTCCATCAGACGCCGCTGCTCATTTATGAGCCATTCATTCGGATCGTTTGCTTCATCTTCTGGACCCATTGGTCCTTTCAGCTTCGCGCCGGCCATATTTTGTAACGTGTGATCGTCTGGAGGAGTTTCAGTCTGGCCGTGAGGGGTTGTGACGAAGGGACGGTTGCTGGTGGTACGCGTAGAATCACGCGGAACCCTCAGAACCTGCTGTCCGTCGTTAACACCCTCACGTTCAATATCCTCCAGAGCTTGATCAACGTTACGAACTCCAGAAACCATGGTGATTGATTTTTTTTTTTTCGCAGATCTGGATGAGATCTGATTGCCGTTTGTAATCCCACGGATGGCGCCAATGAAGAAACGTGGATCTACTCACTGGTAGCAGATCTACTTTCCTCGGGTATGATTAAACTGTTTCACCGATGGTTCCTTTGAATCTGTGTTCTTCCACCTACAAAATGAACAGCGCCGTTACTTACCCCTCAGAAAGGGACAGAGGGGTCCTCTTTGGGGTAACCCTCCGGCGTGAGAATCAGTATCTTTGTGGAGAAGATAATAAAGTGTGAGTCAGTGAAATCTCAAGAGTATTGCTGAATCGCTGAATACTCTTGATTGTGTGACTGTGTGTTTTTCTGTAACTGACTGTGAGTGAATATAATTCAATATGATTGAATGTGATATCACTGCTTGTAACTGTCAATGATTGAGTGTGAATGAATGTGTCATCAAAGTGGAGTTGATGCTGTATTTATAGTGCTAGGGTTTCCACTGGATGGGCTCAGCCTCGTTGGCCTCCTCCAATCGCACTGCGCCACGTGTCCTCTGGGACACCTGGCGCTTTCTCGTTGGTTGAAATCATGTGGTAGCACATGTGTCATGCTGAGTTGCCGACCTTTCATTTGGCAGCTGTCAACATCAGCATATTCTTACTCCTTAAAAAGATGCCTTCTAGAAGAGTGTCTGACGTGCACAATCAAGGTTGCCCTGATCCTGATTTGGATAAGGACGAGGTTGATTATGTGCACGTGTGATATGCGCCCATCCTGAGGATGCGCGAAGTCTTCTTTTTATTCTCACGCGCAGATATTTCATGCGCAGGTGTGATATGCACGAGCGTGTGATATGCGCCGCGCGCTGGTGCGCCACGCGCATATGTGACACGCGAGCATGTGATGTGCAAGAGCATGCGATATGCGCCGCGCGCATATGTGATGCGCGAGCATATGATGCCTGAGCATGTTTTGTATGCGCGATGCGCCTGGGTTTTGGCTTTGTGCCTTCATAATGCCTTTATCTTGTGGGTTGACCCGCCTTGCTTGGTGTTGAGGCGGGTACATACCTCTTCAATATCTGTCAAAGATATAATCACATTATCAGAGTTCCAAGTTTTCCATCCAAGTTCATCACTCGTGAAACTTGAGAATTCCGGCCGATCCAAGTTCATCACATTATCGTTCACTGGTATAACCATTTCCGGCTTCGGCCCATTAGAAGTCGGCTCCTGCTTCGGCTTCTTACGAGTCACAGTTACTGAAATCGTGTAAGCCACAAATGAAATCATACTCACGATTATTGAAATGGCGATTACATTGTTCAAGAGGTTACTCATTGTTTGAGTGTGTTTACTGTTTGTGGGTGTTTGGAGAGCCTATTCATCTGATTTTGTAATGACTTTTGAAGAGTATGGGGGTGTTTGAAAAATAACAACCGCAAAGACTAATGTGTAAGACTCCCATTTTACATTTAAACCATTTTATATTTCTTAATTTTTAATATAGTCTTTCCTTAACATATGTTTTTATGTTACAGGGGGTGTTGAAAATGAGATGTTTCCTTATGAATTTCTAGCTCTATTGGGTAAAAAGTTTGCATTTAAGATTGACATCAGTCAATATAACCTCGACTATGGTAAATGGGTTTTTGCTGTTTCTAAACTCACTGATGACAAGGATATCATATTTGAGCTTGAGAAAAAAGCAAACAACACCGAGGTATATTAATAATTTAGCACTTGATTTAAGTTATATTTTTTCATCATATTCATTCATTATATTCACCTCTCATTACCAATATGTTAAATGCATTGTAGCTTGACACCTCTGGTTCTCTTACCAATGGCTTCACTGATACGCAGTCACAAGAAACCGTTAACTTGAATGTATGAGTTGTATAAACTTTCAATAATTTGTCAAAATCCATATATGTTTATTATTATATTTTTAAGTTTGCCAACTTTTTAAATTATCCATTTTTAACAACTTTTTGTACATATAATTTAGGCTGATAACTTGGATGATCTTACTATCGGAATCACTGCTGCTGTCGAGTCCAACAAAACTCTCAATCTAAAGGTACTTTTACATGATATATATTAGAGGTTTACAAAAAACGGTTTTAAGGAGCTGTAACCCGCCGGGTTAGACACGGTTTGGAGTTTTTTTGTTCTAACCGGTTTGAACCTGACTATTTGAAACTGGTTTGAAAAACACCGGTTTAACCCGGTTAAAAACCGGTTTACATATGCATTATGATTAGCTGTGATCTATTTATGTATATGATATGCATTTAATTTGTATAACGATGTCTTCAACAGAATGCGTTTAGAACTTAAAAAACTCCCTTAAATATTCATTTATATATGGCAAATTCATAATCCATTCCATCTAATATGCCATTGGAATTATTTATTGTAATTGATAATATCTTTTGTAATACAAAAGATATTACAAGCTGCTCCCGCAGGAAACGGATCCGCAGGACCCACCATGCTCAGAGACGCGACGTCCTTACGCGCAGTACGCAAGCTGCTCCCGCAGGAAACGCCTCCCAATGGTCGACGTACTCCGCCTGTTCCCGCAGCTACGGATACTAGCCATCAGGGAAGGCTACCCGCACAGCAAGGCTACACGCACAAGGCACTAACTCTCAAATAATTCAGTAATGTCACCTGAAGAAGGAATGAGCAAGCCGGGAACACTCCCGCCCAAAGCCGGGAACACTCCCGCCCAAATGAGCCAGTCCGTACGATACTGGAGGATCTTTTGTACTGTACCTGCCAAGGTATGGACAAAAGATCTGACCAAAGCTGCGACAGCTCACTGACAACAGTACGACGGGCAGCACGCTCTAGTACTTAAAGTCACTATCAGCCGCTGCCTACTCACCAACCCCTGTTGGGGCACGTCCATAGCCTGCAGTTGGTGGAAAAGGAATAGTACACAGCCGCCCTGGTCACTATCAGCCGCTGCCTACCCACCAACCATCAGCATGGCACGTGCGTAGCCCACAGTTGGTAGAACAAGAATACTATTCAGCCGGCTGTACCTGCTTGGAAACCTACATTCGGCTATAAATACTCCAACACGTTGGAACGGTATCATTATCTTATATCTTCATATATTATTTGATATCTTCTCTCTAGCTATTTCTCTTAATATACACTTATATTCAAGAGCAATCTAGTCTGATTCTCACGCCGGAGGGTGGTCACAAGGAGGTACCCCCCCTTCTCAGTGACGAGCTCACAGTGTCTGTTTTGCAGGTCATCAGAAGAATAACCATCTTGCCGGACCTAACCCTCGTGGGAAACATCTATTTAACCCCCAGATTATCCGTAATCTGCCCGGGGTCACTTAGTGTTTCTTCAACCTTGGAACGGGCCTCGAGCCGGGCCTGCACTTCAACCTCGAGGGCCTTGAAGGCCTTTTCCTTCTCCGCAGCAATTGCGGAAAGTCTCCTGTTCTCCTCCCGGATAGCCCGCGCCTGAGCCACTTCTTGGATACGCGCAGCCTTTAACTTGTCGTTTTCACGACAAAGCAACTCGACGCCCGGCTGCATCCGGGCAAGGAGAATCCGAAGCTCATTTGTCAGCCTACCCTTTTGGTAGCTAGACATGGCTTCCCCCAACGCGCCACTTGGGGCCGCGTGACGCGCCCACTCGACGCAGTCCACAGCCGTCTGAAGGGTTGTTCCTCGGCGGATGTTCCACCGCGGAACATACACCTCATTCGAATCCGACACTGCAAAAACAAAAAGCAGTTAGGAAAAGATGATATAAAACAAAATATATATATATATATATATATATATATATATATATATATATATATATATATATATATATATATAGGCCAAAATAACCCTACGCACCTGTAGGGTCGACAACAGGCCGGTAGCCGCCAAACCCATCACCCGAACCTAAGGGATATCCATCCAAGAGGTCAGGCAGATGGGAAGGAGGCAGAGATTGGCTAGAAGCCCCAACGCTGAACATACCTGCTGAACCGGCCGGGGACGAGGTAGTCGCCGGTGCCGGAGGCACGGTTGAAGCCGCCGCGGTAGAGACCATCGGAGGTGAACTCACTGGAGGTGAACTCACAACCATGGCCGCCGCTGCGGAGGAGCCCGCAGAAACAATCACCGCCGGCTCAGTGAAGGATGCAGTGAATATGACACTGACAGCCGGCGGAGAAGACGTCACAATTGGAACAGTTGCCTCAACCGGGTGAGCAACTGAACCAACACTTGAAACAGGCGCGGCCGCCTGGGTCATCGCCTCGGGTAGGTTGACCAAACCTACCGTCATGGGTCGAGAGACGCTCCTCCCCGCTCCACTCTGGAATGCGGTAGCATCCACGCCTGCATGAAGACGATATTAAAAACAATGGCGGAAAGAATTGCGGGTAAGATTAATTTACACTTACGAGTTTTCTTGAGCTTGAAGGTTCTGACAGGCGGGGACGAACCCGATGGAGCCGGCCTCTTCACGCCGGTCACCGTCGTACTGGGCGGATCGGAGGTGACAGCTGTCTCAACCTCCGGGACAGTTGTCTCACCACCACCAGGGTTCCCCGCCACCTCCTCACTTTCGGTCTCCGAGTCAGACCGGTTCCCCTGATCGGCGGTGGAGGCAACCTTCGCCTTGCCCTTCGCGCCAGCTGTTTTCTTCCTCATGAAGAAAGGACCGTCTGCGGATTCCTCATCAGAAGATGACAAAATTAGAGGAATTCCAGCAGAGGTTTGAGCATAGAGAGGACGGGGGTTAAAGAAACCCTTACCTGGCCGCGTGGCGCTCAAAATTTCGTGGCCCGGCGGGTAGACCTCCACGAACCTATCCGCCGTTTGCTCCAAGATGGGCAACTCGTTCTCGTCGAGAGCACGAGTACCCAGCCGAGCGGGACCACCGCTCTCACGCGGTTGCAGAAGCGACTGCAAATTGTTCCCCTCTGAAAATAAACAGAAAAGCAGTTAGAAGAAAAACCCTAAATCAGCCAAAAGATATGAAGCATATCGCAAGGGATAGAGTTCAAACCGTATTCGAGGACGATGGGAATCTGTGGCGCCTCTGCCCCAGCATCCTTCCATACCCGGCTCATCCCAAGCATCACCATCCCAGACTCCGCAAAGCGGTAAACCGGAGTCTGGATCTGGGAGATCTTGGCGAACCATTCCGCCTCTTGGTAATTGGAGGCGTGAAGGCTAGGGAGCGCCCTCCCGTTCTTGAACGTCATCGCAATGGGGACGACGCGAGCGGAGACATAGAAAAACTCCCGCTTCCAAGAACGAAGACTGCGCTCGGTAGCGCAGATCTTCAAACCCTTGATCCGATTGACCAAGGTATACCAGCCCTGGATGCACCTCCAGGAATAGAAGGTCATCAGGCGGTCGACGCGGGGCTCAACGCCCAGAATATGGCACGCCCATTCAAAATGGCGAACCTTTGCGATCGCCATCGGGTGCACATCCGTTAGGTGTACACCGTCTCTCCAAAACACGGTACACAAACTTCGTCAATGGGAACCTGAGATTCTCATAGATGAAGAATGCAGCATACACCCCTATCTTGCCCTTGGGGGCATCGTACACCGTCTGGTGAGGCTCAGGAAACTCAGGCTCGAAAGGCTCGAGCATGAACTTCCTGACGATGTACTGATAAACGTCGACGGAAAGAGCACACTGGCACTCCCCGGCAGTACTATTATCGTCCTTGTCAGACGTCGGGTTCTCGATATACATGTCGGACTCCTCGGCAGTAGCCTCAGGATCACGGATGGAAGACATGTTTTGAAGGATGGAAAGAACGATTTCAGGAGAATGCTCGACGGAAAAGTTAGAGTATTCGCCGGAAATCGCTTAGAAGAAGAAGTGAAACTGTGAGTTGAGACGCATCCTCTCCTCCCTTTATATACTCATCGCAATGAATGCGATGAATTTAATGCGGAGGAGAGAGGAAAGCGCAGGTGCAATGAAACTATGACACGTGGAAAGAGCACGCTGGCAACAGCTGTTGACAGGACGCGTGCCGTAAACTTCGTGCCCACGCGCCCGAAAACTCGCGCCCACGCGTTGAAAAAGCGTCTGGAATGACCATATACTGTCACGTCGCCATAACTTCATGCACGTCCTGAAACTGTCAGAAGAAACCGTCACACCACGCTGACGTCCCTTCAACAGTTGGACTGTTCTTATCCTTTCACCAACTCTTCGAATTTCAAAAAAATTCAAAAAGATTCAAAAAGATTCAAAAGTAAGCGGGACTTTACCCCCTTACCTTGGCAACCAAGTAACTATAAGACGGGTGCGGGTATAGTGTCAAGGCAAAACCCTTCACATACTTAGCACCCGCAGGGAATTGAAGCCAAGAATACCTTGGAAGTAAAGTAACTATAAGACGAGTGCGGGTACAATGTCAAGGCGAAACCCTTCACATACTTAGCACTCCGCAGGGAATTGAAACCAAGAAGGATCTTTTGGGCAATGCTTGCGGAAAGGGATATAACATCCCCGCATAGCGGGAACGTTGAGAACTAGATTGTTGGAAGCTCCAAGATGGAATTGGTTGTTTAACATAATTGATCACTATGTTTAAAACTACCAAAACCCAGTGGAGAATCTACACAAATGAAACTTAACGCTCCCGACGTGGGGGGAGGTTACACACCTACCCGCATCATACCCAAAGATCAAGCAGAACAGTGGGAAATTCTGCACGTAACATTAGGAAACCCGCGGGAAGAATCCCCGCGGAGACCTTAAAACTAAACCCTTTTCAAAACCCCTTTGCTTAAGTCCAAAAGTTCACCTCACTTATTAACAATTCATGAGAAGAACATTGGACTGGGGGGACTTGAAGAGGTAGGTCCCAACAGAGCCCAGTTGGACCCGCAAGACTCACCTCAAACAGAGACGTCTGCGCAGTCGGACCCGCAAGACTCACCTCAAAGAGGGACGTCTGCGCGGTTGGACCTGCAAGACTCACCTTAGAGGGACGTCTGCGCAAAGACCAACTGGATCCGCAGGACCCACCATGCTCAGAGACGCGACATCCTTACGCGCAGTACGCAAGCTGCTCCCGCAGGAAACGCCTCCCAATGGTCGACGTACTCCACCTGTTCCCGCAGCTACGGATACTAGCCATCAGGGAAGGCTACCCGCACAGCAAGGCTACACGCACAAGGCACTAACTCTCAAATAATTCAGTAATGTCACCTGAAGAAGGAATGGGCAAGCCGGGAACACTCCCGCCCAAAGCCGGGAATACTCCCGCCCAAATGAGCCAGTCCGTACGATACTGGAGGATCTTTTGTACTGTACCTGCCCAGGTATGGACAAAAGATCTGACCAAAGCTGCGACAGCTCACTGACAACAGTACGACGGGCAGCACGCTCTAGTACTTAAAGTCACTATCAGCCGCTGCCTACTCACCAACCCCTGTCGGGGCACGTCCATAGCCTGCAGTTGGTGGAAAAGGAATTGTACACAGCCGCCCTGGTCACTATCAGCCGCTGCCGACCCACCAACCATTAGCATGGCACGTGCGTAGCCCACAGTTGGTAGAACAGAAATACTATTCAACCGGCTGTACCTGCTTGGAAACCTACCTTCGGCTATAAATACTCCAACACGTTGGAACGGTATCATTATCTTATATCTTCATATATTATCTGATATCTTTTCTCTAGCTATTTCTCTTAATATACACTTATATTCAAGAGCAATCTAGTCTGATTCTCACGCCGGAGGGTGGTCACAAGGAGGTACCCCCCCTTCTCAGTGACGAGCTCACGGTGTCTGTTTTGCAGGTCATCAGAAGAATAACCATCTTGCCGGACCTAACCCTCGTGGGAAACATCTATTTAACCCCCAGATTATCCGTAATCTGCCCGGGGTCACTTAGTGTTTCTTCAATATGCATTTAATTTGTAAAACGATGTCTTCAACAGAATGCGTTTAGAACATAAAAAACTCCCTTAAATATTCATTTATATATGGCATATTCATAATCCATTCCATCTAATATGCCATTGGAATTATTTGTTGTAATTGATAATATCTTTTGTAATACAAACGGATTTACAAATTGACTAAATCAATTGCAACCTGATTATATTTGGAAACTGGTTTTTCGCAATTAATTCACATCGTGCAACATTTAATTTCTTAATTGTGACATAAAAGGAAACAGTTAAACTTGCATAGCTTCTCTCCATTTTCAAACAAGAAAAATCGGATTTGAACCGGTTTAAGCAAAATCGGTTTGTAATCAACCCCAACCGGTTCAACCAGTTTCTAATTTCCAATCCTTTAAACCGGTTCGGGTTTTTGTTTAGACAAAAACCGGTTTTGACTGCTTTGACTGATAACCGATTCAGTTTAACACGAAACCGGTTTAGGTTAAAAACCAGTTTGTACACCTCTAATACACATGTTTACATTCACATTTTTAATAAAATCTATTTAAAATTCTTAACATTATAAATGTATTATAATTATTTAAAGAATCTATGTTCCATACTTTGTTTTCAACTTTTTATGTTCAATTTTAATTATGTCAAATATTTATCTTCACACAATTTGTTTATATAACTTTTTAGGCTATTTCTGAAACCATGGATGACAATGTCACTCCTTTGTCACAAATTTCCAATGACAAATGTATGGAAAAAATGCATGTTGGTGAAGCTGCAACATTCAAGAGGAAGTCCAAAAATCCAGATTTCAAAAAAAAACTTGGCTGAGAGTCTTGATCTTGAGGAGATTGGGGAGTTATCCACCAGCAAGGCTGGTTCTCATGGCAAGCCAATTCTCCTCATTCCCAAGCTTGAAAAATGAAGACTTTATAGTCTTGATGTTCTGTGTGTCGTTGTCTTGCATTTTATTTTAATGTCTTTGAAATTATGTTTATCGTTTCAAAACTACTATTCCAGTTTGTTGAATGGTTCCAAGGTCTATGTTTTCTGAACTTTTAACTTCCTTTTGTTGGAGTCATTTATGTAAGACAATCTGTTTCAACTATTCTTATGTTTTGGTTACTCATTTAGTATTTGTTTTGTTATATTTATGTTTTTTACAAAAATATTCACATGCTAACCTTATTTGTTTGAAAATAACATTTCATATACTTTATTCAAATATATTCTTCATATTCAAAATAAAATATTATTTTAACTATCAATCACTTTGATTTTACTTACGAAGATTCTAAATTATTTTTATGTGCTATGTTCTAACAATTATTTTTCCTACTAACATATTTACTTGTACCATCTACTTCTTAATACTTATGGAATAATGGTTTTCATATAGTTTTGTAATTTTTATACAGATACAAATGATCAATTTATTTATACAAAGCTTATTCGAAAGAAGAAGAAATTAGATTTAGATGCCAAAAAATCAAAATTTGCTGCATCCAGTTCCAATGTTCAAGGTCTTATTTTCAATACATTATGATATATGTCATTCAAAGTTTACTTATCCCAATTACAATGCACTTATTTATATGTAAGGCCCCGAACCCCGGGGAACCCCACAGTTGGTAATCATTGAAAACACTTGTGAAAATATTTAAACTTAAAAATGATTCATTTCATTAAAATAACCAATTCAGAGTATAATTCGGCGGAAACGTAAATAAGTAAATGAGTTCCCAAAACCCGGGAACTTTGCCCAAAATCAACATAATTATCTTTAAATAAAAACTTTTAAAAATAAATGTTTAATGATAAAACTTCAATTCCCGTATGCCCTTCACCATCCAAGTAGCTTCGTGCACGTCCAAGCGATAATGCATCCTCTTCTTAACCTGAAACTCACACTAACATGCACACAAAGTCAGCTTGAGCTGAGTGAGTTCAAGTTTTAAGTAAATAATATCAGTAGTAATAGTTATGATAGTCATACCAAAAGTTTTTAAAAAAAGTAAAAGGGTGCATCCATCAAATCATCATTACCGAAAACTAAACATCCTCATACATACATATACAAAATGTATATGTAAACATCATTTCAATTACATCCCTATATATATAACAGTATATATATATAACATCCACGTATAACATTAGGTTCGAGCAAACGTACAACCCAAACACGTAACATCAGTGCATGCAAACACAAAGTAGGCATACACAACATCAGTAGTCGAAACGACTACAACATCGCCAAATATAGGCCAAGCAATAATGTATATACATATATATATATATATATATATATATATATTTAACATCCCAAGGCCTACCATATACTAGCAAGCCTATATAAATTCGTTTAAAAACATTTCATCATATAAGAAAACACTTAGGTGTGCATGCTAGCCCAAAAGTAAAAAGAGTAAAAAGGGCATCATGAACTCACCTGAAATCAATCGAACACCTGCAACGAGCTAGGAAATCCCTAAGTGCAGAGTCACAAGCAAGGGCCTGTAAATTATACACAACGCGTTACTAAACTAGACCGTAAGAACACTCTTGCCTAATGGGCCGTTCAAGCTCAACGCTTTGGCCCAAGGCCTAACACTTGGCCCAAGGCCCAACCCTTGGCCCAAGGCCCAACAACTTGGCCCAAGGCCCAAGGATAATCAAATCGGGTCAAATACGCGTGCAATAAACCTTAAAACCATTTGTTAAACGAATCAGCCCTGAATGGACCAAATTCCATTTTAAATCTTTTCACTCATCAAGATTATGTCACCAGAGTTGATAGGGTTGACGGTTCCTTTTTACAACTCTTACTTTAACGTTTAAACGAAAATTCGCGCACTGCCTACTAGATTGACGAAGCACTAACCACAACAACCCCGAGCATCAAAAAAATAATTTTTCCACAGCCCTTAAACCCCCCTAGGGCTGTACAAACTGATTCGGTCAATCACCTGATCAATTAACGCATCAAACTCAACAATTTGCAATTCTACACCCGATAAACCTTAGTTTTCGAACTAAAATCGATTGACCGACCTAAACACCTCCAATGACCACGAAATTTTAATATGATGTAAATGCCATACCTGGGAATCTTTCTACACCGGAAACTCTAATTTTTATCCACGGGAAGTGGGTCAATTACACTTTGGCCGAAAATCTGTCCAACGAAAAGTTTCGGCAAAATTGAGCATCAAAACGATTAGGGGTGAGCAAAAAGAGTGTTGGGGATTGTAGTACATACCTTGAACTACTTCTAGGAGCTTGGAATCGATCAAAAAGTCGAAGCAAGGAAGGGAGGGGGTGGCTGGACTTGGCCGATCGCAAACAGCAGCAGCTAGGGTTTTTTTTTTTTTTTTGTTTATGATATATTACAAATATGTTTCATCCAAGTCCCTCGAATTTGCAAGATTTGGCGACTTGTAAGGAAGGTTAAGTGTTTTTAATGTAGCGGGGATGACGTAAAGGCTCTCGAGAAACGTAGGTTAAGTCCCGAGAGTTATACATACTCTACAATCTTTAATTCTTGAAACCGGAATTAACGGGCGTTACATTATAAAAACTAATTCAACATGCAATGTTATATTGGTTATTCAGATGTACAGCTTAGGAGTCCACTATCTAACATTACAAATGGTATAAATTTATTTCATTTGTTTTGTAGTTATTCTATCCTCACTTATATGTTGTAACATTTTATAGATTCAAAAGAAAAAAGACAAATGAGAAAACAACATATGGATAACAAAAAATCCCAAAACAATCTGAGAGGTATTATATTTCGATATATTTCTTTCATAATAACACAACATATGCTAAACTTAAAATTCTTTACTAACAGTTGTAATTTTGTTTTCCTAATTTTTTAAACCAGGTTTGCATAACATACAACTTACTTCCAACAACTTAGCAGCTCAAAGAAGCCCTCCCGTTTCAAACATTACAAATGGTACATTATAATATAATTTTAAATTAATCAATCCTTTATAACAATTCTTTAATTCACATTTGGTATCGTATAATAATTATTTATCCTTTATATGATATTATTTTTTTTTATATATTTTTGTAATCATTCATTTTAATTACACATTTCATGCTTCACAGTTTTGATCACCAATGCTTCTTATACTAGCTCGAAGTTGTGTCGACTCAATAGAAAACAATATCGTGATAGCCAAAAGGCAAACATTGTTTCTACACCTATAAAGTTTCATTCTTCAACCATAAAAATATCAACCCAAGTTTCAAAAACTATAACATGTAAATAGTTTTATTCAAATAAATATCTATTTTCAAATTACTAAATATTATTCATTTTCATTTGTATATATTCATGTTCTTAAACATTATAATTAACTTTTTAGGTTCATCTACTTCTGTTAACAATATTGAAGCATCTTCATACAACACTTCATCACTTTATATGACTCAATCTAATCCTTTAACCACGACACAATCTTCCAAGGGTAAATCCAAACCTACAAACTAACATGCATCACAAAATTATGCATTACCTTTTGTAGAAGAAGATCATCTTCATGATGAACAATTTATTAATGACATTTTCTCTGGTACATCAAAAGGTGATATTCTATTTCCTAATTCTTTTAGTTATTAAATTAAGTATGTTTTACTTTACCGTAATATAGTAAGTTACTAATTACATTACAAATAACCATTACCAGATTACTTGGATCATGGTGATCAAACTCAGCTATGTCAAAGATGTCATGCAAAGTTGTGGAAGGATGAAGCCTTAAGAAGTAGTCAAAGACAGGCCAAATCAAGCTTTTCTCTATGTTATGGTTACTGCAAAGTACAAATTCCAGATTTCAAGCCCGTGCCATCTGAATATAAAAGTCTTTTTACTTCTTTGGATTCAAAAAGCAAGCATTTTTTGAAAAACATTCGTCGTTACAATTCAATGTTTGCCTTTACTTCCATGGGTGGAAAAGTTGATTCGTCGATTAACAAAGGTAATGCTTCTTTTATATTCAGACTCAGCGGTGAAAATTACCATAGCATTGGAAGTCTTCTACCAACGTCTGGATCAAAGTCTAAATTCTCTCAGTTATATATATATGACACTGACAATGAGATTGCGAATAAACAAGGCGCATTAGGGTATGTTAGCTACATTATTAATAATCCATTTTAACTAATTTATGTTATTTATCAAACCTTACTTGGTATTTTTTAAATTTTTCATCAGTCAAACCAAAAATGTCTCCACATCAAGCTCTGAGATTTTAGATCTTGAGATTATACAAGATTTGAAGGCCATGTTAGATTCACACAATCAGTTGGTCAAATCTTATAGAATGGCCCGAGATTGTTTTCAAAGCAATCCTAATGCTAATCTAAAGTTACGCCTTATTGCAAAAAGGCAACAAGATGGAAGGACATATAACTTGCCAACTGCTTCTGAAGTTGCTGCTTTAATAGTTGGAGACATTGACAACTCATTTGAACCTAGAGATATTATTCTAAAGACTAAAGAATGTTTTCTTCAATGTATTAGTGAACTACATCCTTCTTATCTACCCTTTCAATATCCAATAATTTTCATCTACGGTGATGATGGTTACAGATTAGACATCCTTCATCGCAATGTTTCAACATCAAACACCAGTAAAAGAAATACATGTACAATGAGAGAGTTCTTCTATTACATAATCCAAGACAGATTGAATCATTTTTCTTTGATTCTATATTCTAGGAGGCTTTTTCAACAATTTTTGGTTGATGCGTATACAATGATTGAAAGCGAAAGACTCTTTTACATACGTAATCAACAAAAGAAATTTAGATGCGAAACTTTCGAGAATCTACGCTTGGTTAAAGATCAAGGAAAAATTGATGTCTCAAAAATTGGTCAGCGTGTTATATTACCTTCCTCTTTTACTGGTAGTGCGCGGTACATGTTGCAAAACTATTTAGATGCCATGTCTCTTTGTAAGCGGTATGGATTTCTGGATTTTTTCATAACAATCACATGTAACCCAAAATGGCCAGAAGTTAAGAGATTTCTAGAAGAAACAACGCTTAAGCCGGAAGATAGACCTGATATCTTATGCAGATTATTTAAAATCAAGTTGGATTTCATGATTAAAGACATAAGGGATAATGCAATGCTTGGAAAAGTTCAAGCAGGTATGTAACATCATCATATTAACATCATCATATTATTAGTCGCATGTTTTTACATTCACATTTCTTTATAACAAAATAGTTATAAGTAGGTTACATGCATGTATGAATTAAAGTTGGGAAATAGATCAAACATAAGCCATATATTTCAAAACCAAAATAAATACTTATAAAGAAGTTTAACACATAACCTTAAGCATTAAAGCTTAAAGATAAAGTGTCTTAGGTGTTACATAAAGATACCAAAACATAAAATAACATTAACATACCACAAGAAGAAACTTCAATATTTCGTTATGATACAACCACAAGATATAATAACATTAACATACCATAAAGATACATCCTTAAACTTTATGTTGTATACAATTTTTTATTATGAAATATTATTTTATTATTAACTTACAAATTTTTACTTCTTTGCAAAATTCATTTCTAAGACATACTTTTATTTTTGTTTTTGTTTATTTATTTTAGTTGTATATACCGTGGAGTTTCAAAAACGTGGTTTGCCTTATGCTCATTTGTGCTTATTTATGCATGCCTATCACAAACTTCCAACCGTCGATTATGTCGATCCATTTATTTCAGCTGAAATACCAGACAAAAACGAAGATCCAAAATTGTATTATCTTGTAAAGGAGTTCATGATTCATGGTCCTTGTGGAATTCAAAATAAGAATTGTCCATGCATGATTGACGGGAAGTGTTCTAAAAATTTTCCAAAGAAATTCCGAGAATCTACATGCATAGATGGTGAAGGTTTTCCTTTATATAGAAGACGTAAGGCTGGATTTTTTGTTGAGAAGTTAGATGTGAAGTTAGATAATAGAAGCGTTGTTCCATATAACAAAATACTTTTAAAAAGATATCAAGCACACATCAATGTGGAGTGGTGCAATCAGGCAGGTTCAATCAAATATTTGTTTAAATATATAAACAAAGGGCATGATAGGGCTTCAATTTGTTTTGTATCAAGTTACAAGCAAAATGATGAGCATGAGAAGAATATTGATGAAATAAAAGACTACTATAGTTATAGATACATATCTGCATGTGAAGCATCGTGGCGAATTTTCTCTTTTGATATACATTACAGGAATCCTTCGGTCATTAGGCTTCCTTTTCATCTTCCAGGACAACGACCTGTTTTATATGAGGAACTTGATGATATAGACGATGTCTTAGATAAACCTTCAGTGGCTGCTTCAATGTTTTTAGAGTGGTTGAATTGCAATAAAAGTTATCCGGAAGCACGTAAATTAACTTACATCGAATTTCCTACAAAATTTGTTTGGAAAATCGACAAACGTGAGTGGCAACCAAGGAAAAAAGGGTTTTCAATTGGTAGAATTCATTCAGTTTCTCATTCTCTCGGTGAAGCATATTATTTACGAATTATGTTGAATAAAGTAAAAGGTCCAACAACATTTGAGGAAATTAGAACAGTAAATAATGTTGTATTTCCTACATTTAGAGATGCATGTTATGCATATGGCCTTTTGGATGACGACAATGAATTCGTTGAAGCAATTGTAGAAGCAAGCTTCACCGGATATGGTTCTTATTTACGAACTTTATTTTGTACAATGTTAATGTTAGAGAGTGTCTCCAGACCTGAATTTGTGTGGGAAAGTACATGGACTTACTTGTAAGATGACATTCTATACAAACAACGTGTTCTTTATAGCATCCAGGTATTATGAATTAAATCATTTTATATCATATTTGTATACTTACTGTTACACATTAATTTGTTTATTTTAATGTAACAATTGTTATTTAAACTTCACAGATTTAGTACTTCATGAAGAACAAATTAAGAACCTGACACTGTTTGAGATTGAAAAGTTTTTGCTTAGAAATAATTACAGTCTCAAAAGGTTCTCAACCGTGCCTTTTCCTGATCATGATTGTATATCTTCCGCAAATAATCTTTTACTTAGTGAAGAACTTGCTTACGACAAGGTCATATTAGGTAAAGAGTTTTGTCAGCTGTTATCTTCATTAACTGATGAACAACGCCATATCTATGAAGAAATCATGACAGCGGTTGATAAGAAGAAAGGAGGTGTATTTTTTATTCATGGTTTCGGTGGCACGGGAAAAACATATCTTTGGAAGACCTTATGTGTGTCTATAAGATCTGAAGGCAAGATCGTTTTAAGTGTTGCTTCAAGTGTAATCGCATCTCTTTTGCTATCTGGAGGTAGGACTGCACACTCCCGATTTCACATTCCTATAAATTTAGTTGAGGATTCTTTCTGTTTCATCAAGCCAGATAGCGATCTTGCAAGTTTATTACAACAAACATCGCTTATTATCTGGGATGAAGCACCAATGATACATAAACATGGATTTGAAGCTTTGGACAGATCTTTAAAAGACATATTCAGATCTGCATCTGGAGCATCATCAGAATTTGAACTCAAAAAAAAGAATCTAGTAGAGGGGGAAATGAAAGATATTTTGTTCTACCATAGAAAATTATTTGATTCTTGCCTTTCTTCAAAGAATTTCCATGATACACAAGAAAAATCATTTTTTTATTATTTTTAGGGTTTACCCTTTTTTAGTTTCTAGGGTCTATTTCTTAGTTCAAGATCCCTCTTACTAACTGGAATCAAAGAATTAGTAGATCTGTTCCGCCAAATACTACCAGTTGTACCAAGTGGAAGTAGGCAACAAATTGTAAATTTTTCTTTAAGTTCGTCTTACATTTGGAAAAACTGCAAGGTGCTTAAATTGACAAAAAACTTGAGGTTGACTACCTCAAATGATTCGTTTGACATAGAGCAAACTAGGATGTTTGCAAAATGGCTTCTAGATATTGGGGAAGGTAATGTTGGTGGTAACAATGACGGTGAAGCAACAATTGAAATACCCGAAGATCTTCTCATCAAAGATTCATCAGATCCCATTTCTGATTTAATAGAGTTGTGTATCCGTCAGTTCTAGATAACTTCAATGACCTTAATTTCTTTCATGAAAGAGCAATACTCGCTCCAAAAAAACGATGTTGTTCAAGAAATTAACGAGCGGCTACTCTCAATTTTTCCTGGAGATGAAAGGGAATATCTAAGTTCAGATAGTATATGTCCAACGGAAATGGTTAATGAGAATTTAGATGAATCTTTATGCTCACCTGATATTCTTAATGGAATTAAAGCTTTAGGTTTGCCGGACCATAGGTTAGTGTTAAAGATAGGTGTTCCAGTTATGCTTCTTATAAATGTTGACCAAAAAAGTGGCTTGTGTAACGGAACTCGATTAAAGGTGGTTTCATTGGGAAATCGTATTATACAAGTTGAGATTATATCCGGAAGTCACATTGGAGATCGTCATTACATTCCAAGAATTACTTTCGTACCTACAGATAAAAAACTCCACCTTAAGTTACAAAGAAGACAATTTCTGCTTACAGTATGTTTTGTAATGACCATAAACAAAAGTCAAGGACAATCACTATCAAGAGTTTGTTTGTTTTTTAAAAAAACCAGTTTTTACACATGGTCAGTTGTATGTCGCATTATCAAGAGTTACAAGACGAGACGGCCTTAAAGTTGTTATTCTAGATAGTGATGTCAATCTTTCAAATACAACATTAAATGTTGTATACAAAGAAGTATTTAGAAATTTGAAATTGATTTGTAAATATATTTAAATATTTTAAGTCATTTTATATTTTTAGTTTTTTATATATTTATTTTATACTTTAAATTTTAAATTTCTTACACATAATTGATTAATATGTTTGACATTAATTATAAAACTTTATTGAAAACTAAAAAGTATTATCTTTATTATGTTTTAAATTCTTTTACCAACATGGTAACAAAATTTCTATCCAATAAACTATTCACTTTTTTCACCTTTTCACCATTCCTAAAGTTTATATATTTTTACCAACAACATAACATCCAAAAACAAAACAAGCTTTTAATTATTTATATTATTTAATATTCATATCTATACACTAAAGTGTTTTTATACCAAACACCAAATGTAACACGAAAGCTAGATGTGTACAAATATGTTCATTTTATTTAATTGGTTACATAATATTTTTTTTAAGTTTCATACATCATAATAACTAATATGTTTTAAAAATTAATTGATCAACCCGTGTGTCACACGGGTATATAGCCTAGTACACATATATATGTAGAAATAAAATCAAATACATTTTATTTTTAACATGAGAACAGTGAGAACCAATTTGTTGTTATCATTAGATTTATTTTTATAGGTATTTGCTGTTATTTTTTGTTCGTATTTGCTAATTTTCGATCATGAGATATTATAAGTATTTGCTAATTTATGTTTTGTTGTTATTATTAGATTTTTTCTTTTGTTGTTATAAATATTTGCTAGTATATGCTATTATTATTTTGTTCTTGATTTTGATTCTTTTGTTGTAATTTTTAGGTTTTTTTTCTTTGTTATTATAAATCATTGTTTATGTAGATTGGTATTGTTTATTACATTCTTGTTTTTTTATAAATTGATATTATTTTCTACGTTCTCATATTAAAATTAAAATACACATGAACCTTTTTCTCCATATATGCATGCATGTGTGAGAATGAAGAGAGAGGGTCCTCTTCTCGTCCCTACCACGCCACTCCGCATCCATAGCATTGCGGTCTTATCATTAGTCGAAAAAATAAAAATGAAAATAAAAATGACGTCTGTGAAATGAAATGAAATAAATAACAAAAATTTCACAAACTCTTTCCTGAACATCTTTCGTCATCTCTCTCGGATCTGTTACCATCTCCGATCCAGATCCAATTAACCATGGCGACTACGGCACCAGACGTGTTATTCAATCTGCGTAACAACTTCTACTTCAAGCTGCCATCAACACCAGTGACGTACCTAACCTCTCCGAAGATGACGCCGTCGAACGCGATTGCCTCGTCTACAGATCCTACATCGCACTCGGAAGCTATCAGGTACATCATTCCGTTATAATTCATTCGCTCAATTGCTATTGATTTCGTTTCGTTAATTGATTTGATAGCTTGTGATTAACGAAATCGATTCCTCTGCGGCCACGCCTCTTCAAGCCGTGAAACTGCTCGCCTTGTATCTGTTCAGTCCTGATAATAAGGTGAAGTTTCCTTTGATTTATATTATTATTTGTGAAAATCGTACAAACTACTAGCGTAATTATTATTATTATTATTATTAGTTTAAAACTGTAAAGTAATAATAGTTACTCTAGGTATTTGTATGCTTAGTAGGTTAGATTAATTTCGTTTGTACCGGATCTCACTCTAATTAGGTATATCCGTATATATTAGAGCATAGTTAATTGTTAGTCACTACAGTTAGTTTGATACTTGTACATTTCTGTTACGTATTTTACGTACTAACGTGTGCATTGAGGCTTGTACATTTCTGTTTTCAGATTCAGTCTCCTATCTATGCATAGGAATTAGGATAATAGGAGAGCTGTGTATTGTATTTGATATGATTTGCACGCACATTATACGTAGGTACATTATTTCTTACCTGTTAATCTGTTATCAGTATATAACATGAATATAAGCTCAGGATACATAAGTAACATTACCGTGAAACAAAAGGAGTGTCTCTATGGAAATTGCAGTAACTTTCATTTTGAGTTTCGAGTAAGCTTCCAAACTTTGTTGAAAGTTTAGTTGTGGAGTGAGGATTGTGTTACTGTGAACAAATGGAGAATCCATGTGTAGAATGTTACTGAGATAGTGAAATGTACTTTTGTTTCATGGAAATTGCAGCATTTTCTTAGTTGAAAGTTTTATTTTAAAGTTACAATTTGTGATCATCATGACTACTAATCCAACGATTCGAGTCTAGATGTTTCCTTGGTATTACCTTTTTATGTGATGCATGACATTCTATATGACAAATAGTTTTAAGATTTATTTAAATATCTGAGACATGGATAAATATTTGTGTGTAGCAGAGTAACAATTCCAATTATGTTGATGTGTATAACATTTTTGAGGTGCCGCCGATTTTGGTGCAAAAGCGCACCATTCTTACTTGAAAACACAGCCGGGTCTGACTTTTGTGATCAAACCTGTGACTTTTGGAATCATGGTTGGTGTGCATTATGTTACAAACTTAAAACCAGACTGATGAGTTCTGTTCATTTCTTTATATGAATGATATAGTTAAAAAATTTCTTCTAATAAAAATATTGAGTATTCGTTCTTTTGAGCTCAAAATCAGTTTCGTATATTTGAAATGAGAAGCTTAGTTGACCTGATATGGATGCCAATATGTTACTTTGCTTAAGTACTCAAATTGGGATTGTATCACCTGATTTGTTTTGATGTTGTGCTTACTCATGAATTTTTCTGCAGTAATTTAGGCTAGTGTTATTGCTGTGTTGAGTTTTGTGCCCCTCAAATAGTTTTTATCTTTTTATAAACTGCATCATTAATGATATAAAAACATGACAAGATATTGAGTTGGTTGCAAAGTTGAAAGAATCAGATGTTAATGAAGATGAGCAAAAATGGCGTTAGTGGACCAAATGTTTTATTATAATTTGGTTTCTAAATTTTACAGGAAAGCACAATTTCAAGTTTAAAAGAGTATTTGGGTGATGCTGCCATTGGGAACAATCCAATACTAAGGCTTATTGCAGGGACCATATTCATGCATGAGCAAGACTACAATGAAGCTCTTAAACACACAAATGCTGGAGGGACTATGGAACTTTTAAGTCTTACTTTGCCTTTTACTAAAATTATCTATTATAATTTATTTTTTTAAACGCCCTTCATAAATGGTATGTTTTATATAACAAAAACCATAGACCTAATTCATTATGTGCTTTCCAGATATGCCTTGAATGTCCACATATTCCTGAAGATGAACCGATCAGATTATGCTGAGAAGCAATTGAGGGTTATGCAACAGATCGACGAAGATCACACGCTGACTCAGCTTGCAACTGCATGGCTTAATTTAGCTGTGGTGCATATTCTTTTTAGGTCATCTTATGTAATATCTACTATTTATCCTATTATTAATTCTCAAACTGTTTGGTGAATTAGGGTGGTTCAAAGATACAAGAAGCATACCTCATCTTCCAGGACTTCTCTGAGAAGTACCAGATGACTAGTTTAATACTTAATGGGAAAGCTGTATGCTGCATGCACATGGGAAATTTTGATGAAGCGGAATCGTTTTTACTAGAAGCACTAAACAAGGTAAATTTCCAAAGTTTGTTGTTAATGCGTTCAACCTCTTTAAGTCATCTCATTCTACATTTGGATTATTATTGTTCTGGTAATTCGTTATTACTATTTGTAAATTGACGGTGTGTTTTGCGGTCAACCTGGCTGAACATTTCTCCTTTCGACCTGTATTAAAAATGACCTGTCTCAACGAGAACTTGTTTTGATTTGTTAGCTAACCCTGATGTAATTTTTTGATGCACAAATATAGGATGCAAAGGACCGTGAAACACTGGCTAATTTGGTTGTATGCAGTCTTCATCTTGGGAAACCTTCTGCACGGTTTTTAAGGTATGAAAATTGCACATACTTTAATGATATCAGGTTTATGAATGGATTGTTTTGTGACATAAATTTATGACATTCACACCAGAAATGAGGATGGCGGATATATGGATTATATAATAATTTTAAAAAAGGGCTAAATTCTATTGACTTGTCATTCTGATTAGCTATCTAATCAACAAAACTATGATACACAACAAAATCTTGTTATTTGAAATTTAGGTGGCAAATTCAACCCTTTTAGATACAAATGGCTGAATGAGTTGATTTGGGTTTTTTTTTTTTCTAATTTTTAATCGGTCAATGGGTTTTATAGTTGAACTGAAAAGAAAACGGATTGGACGGGTTAAATGGGCTGAAATCATTGTGAAAATATTAGAATGCATAAGACCTTCTAAAGTGTTATTGTTATACACGATGTATTAAGTGTTTTTGTCAAAGTTTGACTGGACCCGACCCGTAAAAGACATCTGTTTAGCTCCTAGCATATTATAACCCGTTTGTTTTGCAGTCAGTTGAAACTGTCCGATCCAGAACACCTGTTGGTCAAACGGGGTTTAACCGCAGAAGAAAATTTTGATAGAGCCATGCAAACAGTTGGTTGATCAATGCAAGTGACTGATGATACTGTTCTTTCCAGCTTTTCAAGTCTTGTTGATCGTTTTTAGTGTTAACGGTATTAAATCTGACACTTTTTATTGAAAGACTTCTGTTTAGCAGATTATGTGTTCAATATATTGTGTTATGCTTTCGACACTGAGTTTTATTCAAATTTTATAATGAGAAAACAGTTAAAAGACTATATAAATATATTATAGATATTCTAGAGTTTTGAGAATGCCACACCAGATATATATGTTAAAATTATATGATTTTTCACTGTGTAATACTGTAATGTTTAAAACTAAATTGAGAAGACTGAATCTTGTTTTGACATATTGAAACAACTAGGTTAAGATCCCGTGTTACACATGGGCGGAAAATATATAAAACTTCACACACATATGCACACATATATATACATGTGTGTGTGTGCGTGCGCGTGTGTTATATACATTTTAATGAATTGTAAACGTCAGATAATCTATTATTATTATTATTAGGAAAATTGGTTTTTATTGGTCCCAACTATTTCATTTTTATCGGCGCTGGTCCCAACTTTCATTTTGGCTAGCAACGGTCCCAACTTTAACATTCGTTTCTTCCACCAGTCTGTGACTAACGGAGTACTAACTCTGTTATGTTTTTGTTGATGTGTCCATCTGAGTTGTCAAAAAAATGTTACGTGGCAGCCACCTCCCCACACCACCGTCCCACCGCCACTCCCGCCACCCCCACCACCACCGCCCAACGCCGCATTGGCATCGCCGTCGACCTCTCTGACGAGTCCGCCTTCGCCTTCAAATGGGCCATCAACCATTACCTCCGTCCCGGCAACGCCGTCCGCCTTCGCCATCATATGGGCCGTCAACCAGTACCTCCGTCATGGCGACGTCGTCATCTTAACCCACGTCAGGCCCACCTCCGTCCTCTACGGCGCTGACTGGGGCTCCGTTGACTTATCAATTGCAGACATTGACACCGACAGCGAAGAGTCAACCTTAAATTTGACAGTTCTAATGTCAAATTGCCTAACGGAAGCTACAAATAATGCAATTAATTCTTAATTCGAGAAAAAACCCAACAGAACAAATTGATTTACGAACACATCTAACTTTTCTGAAGAACTTTGGGGCCTTGGAAATGTGTGGATTTACAAAGTGTGGATGAATTAGGCAATGATTTACCTCCGATTGATCGTAGTCGTTGCATAGCTCTTATTCGATTGAGGGAATGGTTGTTGAAGCTCCGGAGAGTTTGGTTTTAATTTGGTGGATGTGTTGGGATGATATAAGAATGTAATAAGTTAAGTACAAACACATTCTCATATTCGACCTCGTCGGCAAACTTGTCGGAGAGGTCGACTGCCCATTTGACGGCGAAGGCGGACTCGTCGGAGAGGTCGACGGCGATGCTGATGCGGCGTTGGGCGGTTGTGGTTGGGGTGGCGGTGGGACGGTGGTGTTGGGAGGTGGCTGCCACGTAATATTTTTTTGACAACTCAGATGGATACATCAGAAAAAACATAACGGAGTTAGTACTCCGTTAGTCGCGGACTGGTGGAAGAAACCATTGTTAAAGTTGGGACCAACGCCGACAAAAATGAAATAGTTAGCACCAATAAAAACTAATTTTCCTTATTATTATTATTATTATTATTATTATTATTATTATCAGATTATTATTTTAATTAAAAGAGCCCAACATACAAAGACAAATAGAGAAAGATAACAATTTAAAATGTAATTCTAAGTTATGCAATATATTTCTAACTTATACTATGAAACAAAAATGACATATTAGTTAAAGCTTAATCATCTGCTAAAGTCATATGTTGTAAACTATGAAACGTAAACATGTAAATGCTGTAACATAAGCTGTGTGTTACAAAAACTATTTTTATTAAAATAATAAAACATTTAAGTACACAACATAAAAAATGCTAAAAATATGACTATAACAATTTGATATAATTATAATTTTTATTAAACCACGTGTTTAATAAAGCAACAATATAATCCAAATCTCGCGACTTAAACCACCATTTCAATCCATATATCCAGTCCAAACGTTCATAAATAATTTCCCAAATCCAAAAATAAAAATAAAATAACAAAGTCTTAAAATTTAAAAAAATAATAATGAAAACAATTAATTGTCTTTATTACTCAATAAATGATAATTATAACATTTTATTTTGAAACTTTCTTCAACTTAGTAGTTAGTGTTTAAATTAATGATCAAATTAACGTGTGAAAATTATATAAATAGAAAATTGATGAGTTTGAAGCTTATGTGGGTATGCTGGTTGAATGTCATATGAAAATCTTGTATTGCTTGTAAGATAATTATTTTTAAAGATATTGGGCTCGGTTGGGGTTATCAAGCCCAAATCAGATCCATTTATCAACCTTAATTTGACTGAAGCTTTGCTTATGCTCAGATGTTAATGGGCGCTGGCCCGACCGCATTGAGTTCAGTTCATGTCTTGACCCAATTACATCAGTCAAGCACTAGTTTAAATCATAAAAAGTGGACGGTGCTAATTCTTAACTTTCTTATGGTTTCAGGATTGTAAACAAGTTGAGCCAAGTTCGAACTCAACTTCACTTGACTTTCTTTAGACTTAGCTCCTTAGCTCGAGCTTGGACTGTTTCAAATATGTAAATGATCACAACGAAAGCCGACCTTAAGTCGAATACGCTATTGATTTTCTTTTTTGATTGGTGAGCCCGCATACACACACTTTCAATTTTACACTTTACTAAAAATCATCACAACTGCAGTTCGCAGGATTTGAACCAACAATTACTTGGTTGAGGAATACACCATTTTACCCCTCAGAATGTCCATTTGGGAACAAATATTTTATAGATAAGTCTAAACAATGATTAAGGCTATAATCATGGACTTTTATATAAGTCGGACTTTAGTTATTTAAGTAAAACAAAGTCTAAACAATGATTGGTGCTATCATCAATTCATCACTAACTATTTTTATAAGTTCGAGTTTCGCTCATTTCAAGATAAAACATGACCCATAACAATCTTGTCAATAATTTTATAATTGTCTAATCAATGACTAATATTATAATCACAGGCTATTTTGTAAGTTCGAGTTTGGCTCAATTCAAGATAAAGGCACAACCCGCATAATCTCGTCAACAATCGTATGAGTGATTTGTACAAGTGAATTGCATCTTACACCGAACTTTTTGATGAGCTTTTGCATCAACTGTTCCTCAAAACTTTCGGTCTCATCAACACTCCAATTATGTTATTCCCATCAAACCAATGTGTGGGAATGTGGGACTCTCTTTATCTTTTCACTGTTTTTATGTCCCAAAAACACACACATAAAATGTTAATGATTTTTATATTTTTATATTTAAACTAAATGTTGTTGCTTATATACTTATATAATCCGCGGTAACAATTTAATCAATAGCATTTATGACTTTGACTTTCGTTCTTAAAGATAATCTCACTTTATTGGAAAAGTAACTACTATATTATGAACTTTCACTTTTCAAAAAAAATGTTATGAACTTTCATTTATGTTGTTCGAAAATAATCTTCGACAACATTATGATTGTGAGAAACGTATATAAGTGTTGTTTCTTTTGGACAAACATAATTACTTATCCATTAGACTAGGATGGTCTATTGGATATACTAGGTTAGGTACCTGTTTAGAACACGGGTTAAAAATAAATAAATTTATTTAAATAATAGCATAATGTGAAATATAAAAATATGTTCAACCTATAAAACATATAATATATGGTAGAACAAATTATACAATACACAACATGGAAATAAAAAGTTAAAAATTCATAAATCTCTAAATGTTTCTTTGTATACATATTTGTAATTTAATTTACAACTTTATCCTTCATATTAAAATTAGTAGTTTCACTTTATTTTTGGTTTCAACTCTAGATAACGAAACACATAAATGACCATGTGTTAAAACAAGTTATTTAAAAACCAAACAAACCATCTAAAGCAATTGGTCTTAGCTTTTATTAATCTTCATTGCAAAACAAACATAAAGTTAAAATTTCTTTCTTTGCAATTTGAAATTAATTATTTTATCTAAATCAACGTGAAAATTCATTACTTATAAAAGCTTAATGTTAATAACTAATACAATATATATATATATACAAAACTAAATAATATATTTATGTTGGTGTTAAATTTTTTAAACCAGAAAATAATTATCAAAAGAGAAAATAGCATATCAAATAGAAAAAAGAATAAAGTATGAAACTATTAATAAGAAAAGGAAATATAAATTTAATATGAGAGAGAGGTGGAAAATATATAAGGACCACTCATGTGTAATAACATATAGCATTAAGACCCGTGTAAAACATGAGTTATAGTAAATAAATTTATTTAAATAATAATATGATATAAAAAAATATGTTCAAAAGATATAATATATGGTAGAATAAATTACACATTACATAATATGCAAATAAAAAATTGTTGAAAATTCATAAATCTCTATTTTTTTGCATACAATATTTGTAATTTTAACATTCATATCAAAATTAGTAGTTTTGTTTTGTTTTTACTTCCAACTTTAGATGATAAAACACATAACAATACAATATATTTATATAAAACTAAATAATGTATTTATGTTGGTATTAAAGTTTTTAAATTAAAAAATAATTATTAAAAAGAATAAATAATAGATTAAAAAGAAAAAAAAAGATAAATATAAACTATTAATAAGAAATAGAAATGTATTTAATAAGAGAGAGGTGAGAAATTTTTTCAAGAAGCTATCTTGTGTGATGCCATGTGGCATTAAGAAACCTTTATTTATTATATAGTATAGATAACTCATAGTTTGAGCTATTAAAATCCAATATACCATCAAACACTAAAATATAAAAATACTTAAGATTAACCAATCAATTTAATAAAATAAAAAATATATATTTTACTCATGATATTACAAACACCAAGAAATTAGCAAATAAATATATTTCTTTAGACAAATGAATTCATCCAAATTGGAAAATTAATTAGTTTCAACCAAAAGGATCCAAATCCTTGTTATAATTTTCTGCTTCTTCATCACCACCCAAGAAACCATGGTTCAACATCATGCTTATAGGATCAACCTCAATCTCTCCTAAACTCGAAAAAAAATCATCCCGTTGGCCGCCAATGCCACCATCATCGGGCAACTCTGGCCGGTAATCTTGAGGAAAACTTTCTTCCAATACTTGTAATTCGTCTTTCACTTGTATGCCACCTCCTAGTAGAGTTGGTCCTTCCTCTTCTATGCTTTCTTTTTGCGGTTGCTGCTGCTGTTGTTGTTGTTGTTGTTGTTGTTGTTGTTGTTGTTGTTCTGAGGGTTCACTAGCGGTCTTTGGTGGATGTGGGGTTCTAGTGGAACCGGCTAGCGCATTTCTTTGTGTCGGCCATGGATGGTTATGTTCGGAGGTGTAGGTGATGACCAACATGTTGGGGTCAGTTCGGCTTCTTTCGACTTGTTTTCTTGCTGAGCAACCCTTTGAACTGCTACATCTATAGTACCCTCTGAAAATTGTCACAAAAATATTTATTTCACCATATTAAAACAATGTAATTTAAAAAAAAATTCCTAATTTTCTTTTGTATGAATGTGTGTATATATATTTTAACTTAACACCCTTGACTTCAAGTTAAATGGTAGCCGAATAATACGATACATGTCTAAACCATGTCTCTAAAAATCTGTATTAATTATTCGTTTACTATTTAACACATGACTTGAATATTATATGTTTCATCCATTTTTTCCGTTGATATGTTTCATGTGTCTTTAAGTCTTGTAACCAAATATTTTTCTAAGGCAATATGCATGCAAGTCATTTTCCGTGCCAACCGACTCTCCAACTAGATAAAGACATTAGTTATAGGTAATTTAATGTTTAAATGTTAACCCGCACCATTTGATATGGCGGTAAATATGGTTTAATTTTAAAGTGGTAGTCAGGGGTTCGACCACTTGAGGTGGTTTGTAAATAATAGTTATTTGGCTATCAAAAAAAAATAAAATAAAATAAATAATCATATTCTTAATTTATAATAAAGGCATATATAAATCCGCCACTAAGAATAACCTACATTGTGTATAAGTAGGTTGCTTATATGGAAATGCAAAACATGTTAAATTTAAGAAAATAAAAATAAAAGTCCATAAAAAAAAATCTATGCATCATGCATGAAATCAGTATCAGCCAGATGTTGACCAACCGCAACGGGGTGCGGAGGTCCATGGCCTAGATGGCGCTGACATGGCTGAAAGTGTATGCGAAGGCTCTGAAGAGAGAGCTGGTGCTCTATATGTGGCTTCTAACGATCCACACCTCCTTGCGATCATATAAGAAAATGTGAAAGATGAAGAGACGAATTGGAAAGAGAAAGACGGAGACGTCCTAGATCGGAGTAGAGAGAAAGAAGAAGTTCTTTCGCCAATAAATATTCTTAAACTAGATTTTATCCCCCGTATTACGGGGGTTGTTTTACATTATTCGTTTTTAATATTTATATACATATATTTGGATTTGAATTTTATTTATTGTAAAAAGTTAATTCTTAATATACTTGAGGTTGAATGATAAAATGGTTTCAGAAATAAATGATATGTTACAATCTGATTTAAAATCTATCTGGGTTTGGTGATACTCATTACCCGTTTATTTTCTTTATTATAAAATTGTTTCTTAATTATAAATAATATCTTTTTTAAATAAAATAGGATATTAATTTTTAGTATATCCCTATTTTATAGGATTTTCATAATATTTGATGAGATTAATTTTTAATATAATGAGATGTTATAACCCGTTTAAGAGCTATCTGAGTTTGGTGAGACCTTCATCCGTGAATTCGGGTCAAATGCGTGAGAAACCTTCATTTACAAATAAACCAATCTGATGACTTGAGAGAATGGTTGTTTTACATTTTTTGTTTTTTAATATTTATTTTTTAGATTTTAATTTTCTTTATTGTAAGAAAGTTAATAATATACTTAAGGTTTGATGGTTAAAAGGTTTCATAAATAATTGATATGTTATAACCCGTTTAAAAGTTATCTAGATTTGTTGACCCATGACCTGCTTATGTTTTTTACTATAAAATTGTTTATTAATTACTAGATTTTATCCCTCATATTACGGGGGTTGTTTTACATTATTCGTTTTGAATATTTATATATTTATATTTAGATTTTAATTTTATTTATTGTAAGAAAGTTAATAATTAATATACTTCAGGTTTGAGATGAAATGGTTTCACAAATAAATGATATGTTATAATCAAGTTTAAAAGCTATCTGGGTTTGGTGATACCCATTACCCGTTTATTTTCTTTATTATAAAATTGTTTCTTAATTATAAATAATATTTTTTTTTAAAATAAAATAGGTTATTAATTTTTAGTATATTCCTATTTTGTAGGATTTTCATATCAAATATTTGATGAGATTAATTTTTAATGTAATGAGATGTTATAACCCGTTTAAGAGCTATCTGGGTTTGGTGAGACCTTTACCCGTGAATTTGGGTCAAATGCGTGAGAAGCCTTCATTTACAAATAAAGTAATCTGATGGCTTGAGAGAATGGTTGTTTTACATTTTTCGTTTTTTAATATTTATTTTTTGGATTTTAATTTTCTTTATTGTAAGAAAGTTAATAATATACTTAGGGTTTGATGATGAAATGGTTTCATAAATAAATGATATGTTATAACCCGTTTAAAAGTTATCTGGATTTGATGACCCGTGACCTGCTTATGTTTTTTACTATAAAATTGTTTGTTAATTTTAATTAATATCCTTTTCTTTTTAAATTGGATATTAAATTTTAGTATATCCCTATTTTATAGGATTTTCATATCAAATAACTGGTAAGATTAATTTTTAATTTAATGAGATGTTATAACCCGTTTAAGAGCTATCTGGTTTTGGTAAGACTTATACCCATGAATTTGGGTTAAATCAATGAGAAGCCTCCATTTAAAAATCAAGAAATTTGGTGGCTTCCATAAAAAGGGGGAGCGACCACATCGCGATACATAAGATTTTTGGGTTTTCTTTTATATATATTATCTTGTAGATTAATAATATATTTTTCTTTTTAAATTGGATATTAAATTTTAGTATATCCCTATTTTATAGGATTTTCATATCAAATAATTTGTAAGATTAATTTTTAATTTAATGAGATGTTATAACCCGTTTAAGAGCTATCTGGTTTTAGTAAGACCCATACCCATGAATTTGGGTTAAATCAATGAGAGGTCTTCATTTAAAAATCAAGTAATCTGATAGGCTTCCATAAAAGAGAGGAACAATACATTAAGATTGAAAAGAACAAATTGCTTTTGTTAGACATCGATATCATTTTCCATCATGTACTGTTTTTATTTGTAAGCAAACCCGTTGATGAAAATGGAGCTATTTGGGTTTCGCGACACGTATGATTTTAGGGTTTTCTTTTATATATATTATAGATATTGCACTTGTTTATTATAGCAAGTGATATAATATTTTGTTTATTATTATTGAGTTTTTACAGTGACTCTTAATTCTTAAAGTATTATTATAAATTTACCTTTTTAATAACTTTATTATATATTGTAACACCTCTATCATATTGTACTTGTAACAAGTGGCTATTTCTTCAATATTCCTCTATATTACGTTTGTTGGGCAACAAACGAATAAAAATCTATTTCCCTTCAAAGAAATATCTAAATAAGTGCAAGAAAAAGTAGCTAGCTAGTAGCATAGATTATTTCACACATCATGCATATCATCATCATCATCGTACTCAGTATATCTCACCAATAACAAAGTTATGGTAGGGTCTGAGTAGGGTAAGATGTAAACAGCCTTACCTCTACCCCGTAGGAATAGAGAGACTGCTTCCAGTGAGACCCCTGGCTCGATAGTAGTTTTGCATCAAGCCTTGGACATAAGGCACATAACACTCAACCATCGGCACACCGGTAGATTGGTGCATGTACCTTGTCTTTCGGCTATCAACGCCACCACATGATGCTTGATTAACCTTCCGTCACTTTTAACGTTATTTTCACAAGATTAGTAAAATAACGTCAAAATTAGTGCAATTTCACTTTTGCCCATCCGAGGGTTCACACATATATACATCTTGCATATACGTACTGCTATTTATTTATTTTCACCTATTTATACACATAGTATGTCATGTAGTTATACAAATCGGGGAAGATTAACAAACAAATAAAATTAACGTGCTAACTGTGAAAATAAAGTAGAGTTTTTATATATACAAGTAGAGTAATTATTTAATTACATCATAGAGTAATTACATAAGTTTGCATAATTACTCTCTTTGTAGATTTCTCTACTTGATTCTCACAATTAGCACGTTAATTTCATTTGTATTTGGTTCAAACCCAATACAAATCTAAGTGTTTCTTTTATGTATAACTATTACTATAAGTAGGACAAATGTACGCAAATACTACATAGTATTCACTATATTACTTTGTTTTTATTAAGGTTGAATGCGTAATATAAGTATTATATATGTATATGCATCTAATCTTACACTCAAGAATTTAACTTTCATTGACACAAGTTAAAATAGTCTAAACCCCAATATATGTAGGCATGTGTGTGCATATATGTAACCTCTCAGTAAGCAATGAAATTAAGGTATGATTTGCTTATCTCTATGTTATGGGTGTGCTTTTACCGAGTACAGTTATTATTGTTGTTATATATGTATGTAAAAGTGTGTGTGTGTTCATGCGCACGTGTGTGTATATATAATAGTTGTTGGGTAATTAGGTAATTCCCTAGTGATCAGCGACGTATAGGTCAAATCAGTTAATCCCTTCATGATATTGTCAACTATTTGACCTTGCCTGGTGTCATTAATTCGTAGGCAATTCATCGATAAACCATGTTGGTGATCCTCAGTGAATCCTTTACCCACCCACTTTTCCGTGTACCTTCTCCAAGAGACCACCAACGACTTTTTCGTCGATAAAGGCATGTCAAATGACAATGATTTTACAACTATATTTGATTAAGAGGCAGCTGTATTATATGTAACTAGCTAGATAATTTTTATAAAAAAAATCTAATTAGATAGTTGACATAAACTATAAAAGTTTAATCAAAATTGTATTTATTTGTTTTGCAATAAGTTAAATAGAAGGGTGCATTAGAGAATATATATATATATATAATGTACCTTGGATAAGGAGAACCTTTAATAGGCTTTTGACCATATTTTCTCCATGCCCAAAGATCCGATGGAACTACTTCACCTGTTGGTCTACTATTTACAGGTGTGGGTGCCGGTATGCACACCACTTTCTTCGCCTGGCTCTTCCTGCATCTCAGTCATAACGAACCATGGTAAGTTTTCAATTGTAACAAACCCTAAAACCAACAACCAAATGATAATTGCATATCCGAAACAACACGTTTTGGAACAACAAATATATCAAAATATCACAAAATATCACTTATTGTGTAATGCGCTTTGAACCATACTGATTCGAATTGTATATTTTACTCAAGTGTAACGACGACATCATATTATTAACAAAGTTGACTCAACAATATAATTCTCGTATGGTCATTATATTGTTAACAAATTGGACTCAACAATGCAAGGACAACATCATATTTTAGTTAAGAACCAAAAACCTTGCTGAATTGAACACTACTTTAAATTATGTCAACTCGGATGTCTAATCATATTATATTTATATAGTTAATGTATAAAATAAAATGATCCCTAAAACTAGTATGATTGAAATATAATAATAACAAAAATGTAAAATAAAAAGGTTATTATTAAATCTGAAAATTCCATTACATGTGGGGGTCCTGTTTGGAGACAGTTATTTCATGTTCAATCATGATATGACATATTAACAACAACTGTTCAACTTCAAATCCCACAATCAGATTGTTTTAAATAATCATTTATATAGAAAAAAACGTTTGTAAAACATGATCAAATTGTTCAATTATATGAAGACAACATCCAATCCTCTGGCCCCGAATACGAACTTTAAATAAAAATCAACACATGAACAAACACAGTTAATGATATCGATCCATATTCGAACATGAGGAAATTAAAGACATTGGAGAATACGGATAAGCACGTATAGACAAACATGTAGGCATGAATATAGACGCATTTTGAAATCAAACCAAAATCTAGGAGGGTTTTCGTGTTATGATCGAGGTGAAAGAGTTGTTGTACGTGTGCATCTACCAAAATCTAAGACTTTTTTCCGTTGTACAGGGGACATGGGTTGGGTTGGATATATTTAGGGCTGACTTAACCATTTTAAGGGCCTAAAGCGAAACAAAAATTCCAAAGCTGTTTTTTTCAAAAAAGAAAAAAAAATGGTTGGTACCTTGTAATCTATTTTCTCATAAGACGTGAAAAACATTGAAAAAATATAGTTAAGAGACCGTGAGATTCAAATGTTTTTCAGTTAATTAGAGAAACTATATGTTCATGTAATTCACTCTCTAAATTATTTTAAAAGATACAACTAAGTCTATGTATAGATTATAGAGTAGACGTTTACCCTAACAAAATGTAGATCCACATGATCTGTCTTTTGTGCATCAATAAGTTAAGACTCGAGTCTAAGCAAATCATACAAATTAAAATAATGACAGTTGTAATTAAAAATTGCTTAAACAAAGTATCATCCCCACGATCTATTTTTGAGTCATTAATTATGAAAAAGACAAAGTTATATAAACAATTTAATGAAACTAGGAAAAAAATTATAAGAAGAAATTAAAATCAATTAAATAATATCAAATAAAAAAAATAAATAATAAATAAGTATGATATATATTGCTGTAAAATAATACATGCACTGCACAGAATCTTTTGAGTTTTAAAACCTATAACAAAACGAAACATTTATATAGGGATATTCAATGAAAACTTATTTTTAACTTCAAAATCACAATAACTTCTACCAATCAATAATTTTTTTATTTTTATTTTTTCAATTATAATTAAGGACGTTATAGAGTGAAAAACATATATAAATCTAGCTCGCGAAATTACATATATGTATATAATACGAGCATATATATGTAGATTATACAAGCTATATATGTATGGTTTTGGAAAATATTAATTATATTTTTTTATTATTAATATTACCTTTCAAAATATTCATAAAATAAAAGGATCTGATTACAATAGAGAGTAGCGAGCAACAAGTTGCGCCGCTACCCTCTTTTAAATAGCAAAATCGATCATATTGAAAACAAAGTTATCGCTCTTCGGCGTCGTTGAATTACTGTGCACGACCCACTGAACTCTTTTCAGAAATGTAAAAAAGTAAACATTTATTGTTTAAGAGTGGTTTTCATGAACTTTTTAACTATTTTAATGGTTTTTATTTAATGATCTGTCTTTTAGCGAGCAAGTCCAGATACAACCTCAAAATGATATCAAACAAATGATTATATACGGTATTAAAAGCTCAAATTAATATCAAATAAATATGATTATGCTCAAAATGCTATCAAACAAATGTAATTATGCAAAAATTAATTTCAGCTAAATATGATTATTCTCAAAAACTCTGCAAACACTTCTACAATAAGTTTAATTTATTCGATCTTATGAGTTCGATCTTTAAGCATAAATTGAGTGCGTGATTCATGTACATAATATGTAAGATCAACTTGTATAATACAAGAGACTCGTGATCAAAGATTAAAAAAAATATCATAGAAGTTGTAAAAACGAGGTAAAAAATTATATAGGAGTAATGATCAGTAATGAAGCAATATGCATATTAATATTATATCATAGTATACATTTATTTATATTTAATTCATTGAAGCAGTTTCCAATAAGAAAGAATTAATTAAAATATGCAACAAGGTGTGGAGGTTTATATAGATATAATTTACCTTCTCTTGATGGCCGGATTTCGCGGTGATGAGATCTGTAACGAGGTGGTGGAAGCTTCCAGCAAACTTCTTTTAGATGAAGAAGAACAATTAGAATTAGAAGTAGATGTCATGATCTCACTCTTTGCACCATTTGATGATGATGAAATCTGCAGCATCTTTGAGAATATATTATTATTATTATTATTATTATTATTATTATTATTATTATTATTATTATCATCAAACCCTAATGGTTTATGATTATTTTCATTCAAACTTGTAGTAGTTGTTGTTGTTCCAAAGAAGCATGGAGTTGATGATGTAATATTAATCCCTTCATTAATAATAAATGGATCTTCAAGAAGACTTGTAAAGGGTTGACCAAAACCCTGATGATCATGTATAATATCATGGTTTGCTGTTGACTTTTGGATCATCTGTGTTTCTTGATCATCAAAGTAGTTCCAATGATCTGACACTCCCGGAGGATGATCAGTCACACTTCCTGGCCGGAATATATCCGCTAAATCACCTTGAAAATTGCTCTTCATTATTCTTATTAATATTATTATTGACCAACTTATACAATAAAAGTACAAGACTTCAAGAATATTAATCAAGAAAGTGTTTCTTGATGAGAGAAATCTCTGATTTCTCAACCAAAGAAGCTGAGATTTGAATTTGATAATGGGTTTGAATCTTTTTGGAGAATTAGTGAAAATGAGAGAATAATGTTAGGGTTTGAATGAGAGAGATGAATTTATAATTATTAGATTGATCATGATGATGATGATTAGTTAATGGGAATATTTAAATGCCCATTATCTGACTGAGATATGTGATGTTATTATTATATAGTTTTCTAATATACATCCAAGATTATATTCAATTTGTTTATTAGTTTGTTTGTTCATCTTTCCGTGTTAATAAAGAGTTTCAAAGATTAATTAAATGTCTTGGTAACTATAAATTGACTATTTACATTAGTTTCATTTTCAAATAAATCTTTGGTTGATTTTATGTGTTTGTTATTTTCGAAAGTCACTTGTACAACACTCAACATAAGGTGCATTTCACTTTATCTCCGTGTTTTTGAACCCTTAATATTAACCCGTGAAATTGACCAAACCATCTAAACCGAAGAAATCAACTTGTGTCGTTGATTTGAAGTACGTATAAATGGTTGAAACTTAGAACTGACCATGTAAATGGAATTAGTTCTTTAACTTTTAATGCTTATTTTTTTAATTTAGGAATATAAAGTTGTGTGTACATATGTGTATATTATGTAATGAACAATTTTGTTAATATTAGTATTATCTAAAAAATAGGTAAATTGGATTTTAATAATCCCAACTTAATGCAATTGGCCGATAATAATCTCAACTTAGAAAGTAGTTGTCACCGATCCCAACTTTCAAACCATTTGTTTTCATTGGACCTCCGTTAAAAAAAAGCTTAACGACGTTAAGTTTTTTCCAAATTTCAAACTGATATTTTAGGGCTTTTGATCGAAATAAGGATACAAGTCGATTGATGTAAAACTTACCTCAAAACGATGGTCCAAACGACTAAAGTATGCTACAACTCCAGTGTTGAAACTTTTAATTAACAAAAATCAAGTTGGTTGAAGCACCGTTTTGAAGTAAGTTTTACATTAATCGACTCGTATCCTCATTTCGATCAAAAACCCTAAAATATCAGTTTGAAATATGGAAAAAAAACTTAATGCCGTTAAGCTTTTTTAACGGAGGTCCCATGAAAACAAATGGTGTGAAAGCTGGGATCGGTAGCAACTACTTTCTAAGTTAGGATTATTATCGGCCAACTGTATTAAGTTGAGATTATTAAAATCCAATTTGCTAAAAAAATAATATGGAAATATAGTTTATTTATTTTGTCTCAACTGCTAAATCATTAAAATTAGATCGTAAAACCAGGAAAACTCATTAAAATTGGATCGTAAAACCAGGAAAACGGTTGGTTCGGCCGAACCAACCAAGCCCGTCTGGTTTTTCTCAAAAGTTTAGTTAGAAATTCGGTGCGTGATGTTTCAAATAACGAGTTTTCATGGTTAGCAAAACCTTTTTTTCCCTCAAAGTGGTCTAGGTATACTAGAAAGGATAAAAGGATATTATCATGATTCATGAATAAAAGATATTTACCGGTATAGAATGGATAAGTGTTGCACCTAATTTTCCTCATTGACAAATAATTCACTAGGCATGCATGAATAACTATCAAATCTAAGAATGCATGTCTAAACCTCTATTTTGGCATTACCATATTGATGAGACATTATAAAAAACAAAAACCAAAAAAATCATTATGATTGGTTGGTAACGCGTTACATTTTTGGGCTAACTTAAGATCGAAAAGAAAAATAAGATTGTTTGAAAATTGACGAGTGTTATTTTAGATAAATTAAACAGAATTAGGATGAATAAGATTTATTTGGTCATCGATGTATTATGTGGGTGATAAATAAACGATAAGAAATAAATAAATAAACAATAAGAAATAACTAAACAAAACAAATTTCCATTGCGAACTTTGTATTAGGCTAAGAGCCTATATATTCTCAAAAGTATATATATTGGTAATATATAATCAATGTTACGTACAATTTAGTAATCAGATATGAGATAGATGAATTGAGATTACTTTTTTTTTTTGTTAGTTTCTTCTTCTCTTTGTCGATCTTATACTTGATTACCAAATTGTACGTAACACAAAACAAGGATTAAATACAAAGTGAAAAAAAATTATCTGAAGTGTACAGAGTAAATATGAACTCTTAACAATGAATGCCATGTCCATTAATATAGCTTTTGTGTGTATCCTTCTGTTGCTCAATATCATCCTGGCATCTTGTTATAAACCAATGGAGTTCTATGGTGTCAGAAAAATATGTCATCAAGGCTCACCATTGTATGGTGTCAAAAGTCATCTTAATTATCCCACGGGCCGTTATAAACCCCGTTAGTGAAAACAAAAGCAACACACTTCAACGTACAAATTGATAGGATGAGGGAGTTACGTACCTTAATCATCTCACGAGTCGTCGTTAGCCAGTTAAGTGAAAACCAAAACAACTGTACACTTCAATGAACAAACGAAAACTACGATAAGGGGCTCACCTTATTCATTCCATGAGTCGTTGCTATCCCAATTCAGTGAAAACAAAAGTAACACAGTTCAACGAACAAATAGAAACCTTTACGAATAAACAAAAATTAGAATGACGGAGTCACCTTAATCATCCCATGAGTCATTGTTTATAATAACCCAAACTTTTGTATTAGATAACAAATGAATAAACATATATATGTATAATAATAATAATAATAATAATAATAATAATAATTTAAAATTCGAAACCTCAATCCTTATCCATGCATGCCAACAAATTTCAGAGATTGGTGACATGATTTACGTTTCCACCTCAAATCATGGGAGCCTTTAAAACCCCCCTAAATCCCTTATTTACAACTCACGAAACCCACCACCGGTTCTGATTGTGCTTCTGTTTAACCACCGTATCATACCACCACCGCCGCCCTGGGAACCGTCACCGGAAAACGGAGACACTCATCGACCACCTAGCAAATCTGAGTTGTTCCTTTTCGCCGTATTAGTTTCAGATACCGACGACGTACGACACCACCGCCAACCATCACTTCCCTCCAATCTAGTTGTTTCTGTTCGCGACACGGGTAATTAAACGAACCCACTTTTGATTTTGATTTTTATCCTACTTGTACATCTTAATATCGAATATAGTTTTCAAAACTTTCAGTTGAAATTCCGACGATTTCGCCACCACCATCACGCAACGTGTACCGCCACTGTCATCTTAACCTGCGGTTTCGCCCCGACTCCAAACAGAAACCGATACAGTCATCATCGTTTAACGCAACATGCATCACCTCCGTCGTCTCCATCTTCGTTCTTTCGGTCCGACCATTGAGGTAATTTATCTTAGCCTATTTGGTGAACAATTGCTTGATTTCGTTATTTTGTTCCGACGACTAAGAGCTAGAAAATATATGTTGAACATAGTTTCCACATACTCACGTTTACGAAAGTCAAATGACCAACTCATGTTTTTAATAATCATATATGAATTTTGCATGAGAACTGGAGAGTGCATTATTATTTTGTTTATTATCTAAATTATGTAATAACTTAGCACATGCAGTTGTTACTTTTATAAATAATAATTTATTTATCTCACATTTATAGAGTTTTGAGCAGTCACGGATTGTTTACAAGTTAACTAATTACTAACTTACTTTGCATCTCTATTAGTTTTATGGTACCCAAAAATGTCATCATTATTCTATTAGTATTATGAAAAGTAACTGTGTTCACTAAATGGTTTATGTGGGAGTCATTAGTCATAACTCAACGAAAATTATTTAATAAAATGTCTATTAATACATTATATAAAAGTCCCAACCCTAAAGCCTTGTCGTCGGAAGGTCAATAACTTAACGCGTCGCATAAGTAAGTTTAGTTTCGTCAAAATTAATTGATCCATAAATAAACCATAGGTCCTCATAATTGTTGGAGACGAGCCAATTTATTTACTCTTGCTTAGCAACTAAGGTACGGTTTCCGTTTTTGTTTCCTCATAGTATTAATGTGATTCCGTTACTTTGTAGTACGGATTTTCGTTACGCGTCAGTTATATTTTGAGTTCAGTTATTTTATATAATATATTTTAGTTATACGACTTTAGTTCAGTACTCTGTTACCCGAGCATTTCTGACTTGTCGTTGGGGCGTCAACGACATGGCACTTATCGTGACAGTGCGTAATCAAAGTTCACGGCGTCTCTGAAAGTACTCATGTAGTACCTTGGCCACTTAGAGGCGTATAGATCGATCTTAGCTCCGACTCCTGACTCCTGACATGGCACTTATCGTGACAGTGCGTAATCAAAGTTCACGGCGTCTCTGAAAGTACTCATGTAGTACCTTGGCCACTTAGAGGCGTATAGATCGATCTTAGCTCCGACTCCTGACTCCTGACTCCTGACTTCTGTTTGAGATGGAACAATGTGTGCACGCCACCCACACCGTCTCCTTGGTGCATGGACTAGTTAGCTGTGTACCCCTCTGTTTAGGCTCTGGGTGCTTCCGTATTACACGACCTATTTATTTTAACATCATCGTCGTGTATTTTAGTAATTATATTTTGTTTCGCTGTATTTCTGGTCCGTTTTGATATGTGTATACGCATTTGGTTAAATTTGAGTATATTCAGATTACGTCCCGATAGTGTATCGGATTTTGTTTCGCATCTAATTATAGTTCGGTCTAAAACGTGGTTTTATATCCGCAATAGTTTCAGTTTTATTTCAGTATGTGTTTTGTCTTATGTATGCCTTTACCTGTACTATTGTTCTCTCCGTTACTGGGCAATTTTTGGCTCAGCCGTATTTTCTTGTTTGTGTCTGTCTTATTTGCTAACAGGTAATTCGGGAAATCGGGGAGATCAGTGATGAGAGTAAAATAAAGCTCAAGAATAAGGACTTGATTTAATTTTCTTTAAGCATTTAATAAATTTGACTTAGAATTTCTTTCAGTGTTTTTAACACTTTTGGTTGCCATGTGATTCTTTTCATTTCATTTAAATGGTTTTTGTTTGGTCTATGATATCTGTAATAGTAACACGTCAGCCTGCTCCGGGTTGGGGTGTTACAGTTATGGTATCAAAGCCCAGGCTCTTTCTTGTAGAAAACTTACACGAAAATAATTAAAAATGTGAGTTAATGGGTAGACGTCGGGTTAGGATTTTCCTTTTCGTCTTTCGCGTATTCCGTAAATCCTTATCGTTCAATTCATACGTTATCTTACTTTCAGATGCCTCCTAGAAGACGTGTTAACCGCCAAAACGGGAATGATGCTGGAAACGACCCACCTCTTGCGACCCTTGTCGCTAATGCCGTCAATGCGGCTATTGCTGCGGCCGTCCCTAACATCATACAACAGTTGCAGCAGAACAATGCCGGTGGCAACAATGTCGGTGGTAACAACGCCGGTGGCAACAACGCCAATGGAAACAATGCTGGAGGCAACAATCCTCCTGTTGGTATTCATGTCTGGCTTGAGCGTTTTCAAAAGCAAAAGCCAAAATCCTTTAGTACTGCTAGTTCTCCAGTAGAAGCTGAAAACTGGATCGCGCACATCGAGAAACTGTTTGAAGTGCTGGGTGTTGAAGATGTGTTTAAGGTTCGATTAGCTACTTACAAGCTCGAAGATGACGCTCACAGATGGTGGAAGACACTGAAAGCTGCCCTTGGTGGAGACAATTATGCTGCTACACTTCCTTGGAATGAATTCCGTACTTTGTTTTACCAACAGTACTTCACTGATGCTGATCGCAGTGAATATTTGAGAGAATATTCTTCAATTATTCAGGCTAATGATGAGCCCATCGTTGAGTTTAAAAATCGTTTCAGTCGATTGGTTAGTTTTCTTGGCCCAACTGTAGGCACGCAAGAACAACAGACCAACCATTTTAAGTGGGCCATTTGTGACCGAGATAGGAAGTTTATCTTGAACCTCCGTTTTAATGACATAAATGAGATAGTTGATGCGGTTAAGAACCTTGATAATGATAAGAAACACTGCCAGAAATCTTTTGATGAAAGTCGTAAGCGGCCTAGAGAAAATAATCAGGGTCAATCTTCTTCTCAAGTTGGAACCGAACAGTCCCTTGTACCCCGAGACCGTAGACAGCGTACTGATAGGAATTTCAACAATCAGCCACGAAATGGGGGAAATCGAAATCAGAATCATAGGCCCGCACAGAATAATATGCAACAACATCATAACCCCACCAGAGCTCAACCACTTAATCAACAAAACCGAAATACTCCTCTGTGTAGCACGTGTGGGAAACGTCATGGAGGTGCTTGTCGTCGAGCTGAAGGTCGTTGTTTTAGATGCGGAGATGCAGGACACATGATCAGAGACTGCCCTCAGCGGGACCCTAGGGCTAATACTAGGGAAGATGCTAGATCTGCTGCAGGAGGACGAGTTTTTACACTTACAGCTAATGATGCAGCTAATGCCCCAGGTATGGTTTCCGGTAATTTACAAATTGGTGATCGTGATACGTATGTTTTATTTGATACTGGTGCGACACATTCTGTGGTGTCACTCTTATTTGCTAAATATTTAATGACTATGCCTACTGCCTTAGAGTACCCTTTAGTGATATCTACTCCTCTGAGAGACACCACTGTTATCTCTCACGTTTATAATGAGTGTCCAATCCGAATCAATTCAGTTATCCGTGCCGCAGACTTGTATCCTATGCATATGAGTGACTTTGATGTTATTCTGGGTATGGACTGGTTATCGCAACATAATGTTACGATCGAATGTCAGACTCGTCGTGTTTTATTTGGAAATCCTCAGTGTCCCGAATTTATCTATCAGGGGACCCAGCCTCGAAAATCTTTAAAAATTATTTCTGCGCTCAAGGCTCATAAGTTTCTATCGCACGGTTGTGCGGGATTTCTTGCTTCGGTTAAAGCTACATCTTCTAATGAACCCAAAATCTCCGATTATCCGACTGTTTGTGATTTTTCGGACGTTTTTCCTAAAGATTTGCCTGGACTTCCACCTGATCGCGAGGTAGAGTTTACTATTGATCTTGTCCCTGGTGCCGAGCCGATTTCTAAGGCACCCTATCGTATGGCACCTTTGGAGCTTAAGGAGCTCAAAGAGCAACTACAAGAATTATTGGAACTGGGTTTTATTAGACCGAGTGTCTCTCCTTGGGGCGCACCGGTCTTATTTGTGAAGAAGAAGAACGGTTCATTAAGACTCTGTATTGACTATCGGGAGTTGAATAAAATAACCATTCGAAATCGTTATCCCTTGCCTCGTATCGATGATCTATTCGACCAGCTTCAAGGCGCCAAATGTTTTTCTAAGATTGATTTGAGATCTGGTTACCATCAGCTTAAGATCAAAGATTCAGATGTTTCTAAGTCAGCTTTTCGTACTCGTTATGGCCATTATGAATTCTTGGTGATGCCGTTTGGGTTAACCAATGCCCCCGCCGTTTTCATGGACTTGATGAACCGAGTTTTTCGAGAATTTCTTGATAAGTTCGTGATAGTCTTCATCGACGATATTCTAATTTATTCTAAAAGTAAAGCAGAACATGAGGATCATCTTCGTATCGTACTCGAGATTTTACGTAAAAAGAAGCTTTATGCAAAATTCTCAAAATGCGAGTTCTGGCTAAGCAAAGTAGCGTTTTTGGGTCACATTGTGTCGGCCGAAGGCATTTCAATGGACCCGGCTAAAATCGAGGCGGTCACTAATTGGCCTAGACCTACCTCAGTCTCAGAAGTCCGTAGTTTTCTCGGCCTTGCCGGTTATTATCGCCAATTTGTTGAAGGTTTTTCCGCCATCGCCCTACCCCTCACGCAACTGTTAAGGAAAGGGGTTAATTCTCCTGGAATGATGATCGAGAGAAAAGTTTTGAAGAACTAAAGAAGCGATTGGTTTCTAATCCGATTCTTACACTTCCTTCAGGCACGGGTGGATACCAAATTTATAGTGATGCTTCTAAGAAAGGTCTCGGCTGCGTTTTAATGCAGCATGGTAAAGTCATTGCATACGCCTCACGACAGTTGAAACCTTACGAGGTTAACTATCCGACGCATGACCTCGAACTCGCTGCAGTTATTTTCGCGTTGAAAATCTGGCGCCATTATCTTTATGGAGAGACTTGCGATATTTTCACTGATCATAAGAGCTTGAAATATATCTTCACTCAGAAGAAACTGAACATGAGACAGAGACGTTGGTTAGAACTTCTAAAAGATTACGACGCTATCATACAGTATCATCCGGGGAAGGCAAACGTTGTAGCCGATGCTCTTAGTCGGAAGAGTTCCGGAACGATAAATTCTTTTCAGCTGCAACCTCATATCCTCAATGATCTGGATAGATTGGGTATTGGTCTCCATTTTGGTGATACCAATGGATATCTAGCCAGATTTCAGATTGAGCCTGATCTAATTTCTCGAATCAAGAGTGCGCAATATGAAGACGGAGAAATTTGGGCAATTATACAGAATTTGGAGGGTGGTAAACAGTCAGAATTCAGAGAAGACGAACATGGCGTAGTTTGGTGTGGGAAACGGTTATGTGTTCCTAGCGATTCCACCCTACGGGAGTCGTTGTTAGCCGAGGCTCACAGTTCACCGTTCTCAATCCACCCCGGATCCACAAAGATGTATCGAGATCTTCGTCAACAATTTTGGTGGAGCGGTATGAAAGAGGACGTGGCCAGTTATGTCAGCAGATGCCTTACTTGTCAGCAAGTTAAAACTGAGCATCAAAGAGCTGGGGGTTTACTTCAGACACTTGACATTCCGGTATGGAAGTGGGATGATATCTCAATGGATTTTATTACCGGACTACCTAAAACGTTCAAAAGAAATGATGCTATTTGGGTTGTAGTCGATCGTTTGTCAAAATCGGCTCACTTTCTTCCGATTCAAAAAGGATTCTCAGTCAGTAAGTTATCCGATATTTTTACTCGAGAGATTGTGAGACTCCATGGCACCCCCGTCTCTATTGTTTGTGATCGAGACCCACGTTTCACTTCGCGTTTTTGGAAAGGGTTGCAGGCCGCATGGGGTACTAGATTGAGATTCAGTACAGCGTTTCATCCTCAGACTGATGGTCAGTCAGAACGTACCATTCAAACACTCGAAGATATGCTTCGAGCATGTGCTTTAGAGTGGAGTGGAAACTGGGACGAGTATTTAAGTCTGGTTGAGTTTGCCTACAATAATAGTTGGCAAGCTAGCATCGGTATGGCGCCATTCGAGCTTTTATATGGTCGTAAGTGTAGAGCCCCTAATTGTTGGGATGAGGTTGGTGAGAAAATTATTGAAGGGCCCGAGTTGGTACAGATTACAAATGAGAAAGTTACCATTGCTCGTGAGAAGCTAAAAGAGGCTCAGAGTCGACAGAAGAGCTATGCAGACCGACTTCGTCGAGCTTTGGAATTTAATGTCGGTGATCGGGTATTCTTGCGAGTTTCACCTTGTAGAGGCGTTCAACGTTTTGGAATCAAGGGAAAACTTAGCCCAAGATTCATCGGACCGTTTGAAATTCTTGAAAGAGTTGGCGAAGTCTCTTATCATTTGGCTTTACCACCTCAGTTATCTCATGTGCATAGGGTCTTTCACGTATCTCTTCTTAGGGGGTATAATTATCACCCATTACACGTTGTTACCTATCCGCTCTATCTGATTCGCGAGGATTTATCTGTTGAAGAAGAACCTGAAGCTATTATTGATCGTCAAGAACGCATTATGCGCAAGAAAACTATTCCATTCGTTAAGATTCTTTGGAAGAACCATTCTGAACGAGAAGCTACATGGGAGATGGAGGATACAATTCGTTCCCAATATCCGTATTTATTTCCGTTTTAGCACTTGGTGATTTCAGTTTGAATGGTTTTGATTTCATATGAATTCTGTTTTATATGTCCCAATATTTGTTTCTGAGACTTTGCAATTGCCATGTCTGAATTTATGAAAGTTTAAGTTTGTTTCGTTTCCGTGATATCCGAAAGTATGTGTCACCGTCTTACAATTTCGAGGACGAAATTTTTTTTTAGGGGAGTATAATTATAATAACTCAAACTTTTGTATTAGATAACAAATGAATAAACATATATATGTATAACATATAAGATAATAATAAGAATAATAATAATAATAATAATAATAATAATTTAAAATTCGAAACCTCAATCCTTATCCATGCATGCCAACAAATTTCAGAGATTGGTGACATGATTTACGTTTCCACCTCAAATCATGGGAGCCTTTAAAACCCCCCTAAATCCCTTATTTACAACTCACGAAACCCACCACCGGTTCTGATTGTGCTTCTGTTTAACCACCGTATCATACCACCACCGCCGCCCTGGGAACCGTCACCGGAAAACGGAGACACTCATCGACCACCTAGCAAATCTGAGTTGTTCCTTTTCGCCGTATTAGTTTCAGATACCGACGACGTACGACACCACCGCCAACCATCACTTCCCTCCAATCTAGTTGTTTCTGTTCGCGACACGGGTAATTAAACGAACCCACTTTTGATTTTGATTTTTATCCTACTTGTACATCTTAATATCGAATATAGTTTTCAAAACTTTCAGTTGAAATTCCGACGATTTCGCCACCACCATCACGCAACGTGTACCGCCACTGTCATCTTAACCTGCGGTTTCGCCCCGACTCCAAACAGAAACCGATACAGTCATCATCGTTTAACGCAACACGCATCACCTCCGTCGTCTCCATCTTCGTTCTTTCGGTCCGACCATTGAGGTAATTTATCTTAGCCTATTTGGTGAACAATTGCTTGATTTCGTTATTTTGTTCCGACGACTAAGAGCTAGAAAATATATGTTGAACATAGTTTCCACATACTCACGTTTACGAAAGTCAAATGACCAACTCATGTTTTTAATAATCATATATGAATTTTGCATGAGAACTGGAGAGTGCATTATTATTTTGTTTATTATCTAAATTATGTAATAACTTAGCACATGCAGTTGTTACTTTTATAAATAATAATTTATTTATCTCACATTTATAGAGTTTTGAGCAGTCACGGATTGTTTACAAGTTAACTAATTACTAACTTACTTTGCATCTCTATTAGTTTTATGGTACCCAAAAATGTCATCATTATTCTATTAGTATTATGAAAAGTAACTGTGTTCACTAAATGGTTTATGTGGGAGTCATTAGTCATAACTCAACGAAAATTATTTAATAAAATGTCTATTAATACATTATATAAAAGTCCCAACCCTAAAGCCTTGTCGTCGGAAGGTCAATAACTTAACGCGTCGCATAAGTAAGTTTAGTTTCGTCAAAATTAATTGATCCATAAATAAACCATAGGTCCTCATAATTGTTGGAGACGAGCCAATTTATTTACTCTTGCTTAGCAACTAAGGTACGGTTTCCGTTTTTGTTTCCTCATAGTATTTATGTGATTCCGTTACTTTGTAGTACGGATTTTCGTTACGCGTCAGTTATATTTTGAGTTCAGTTATTTTATATAATATATTTTAGTTATACGACTTTAGTTCAGTACTCTGTTACCCGAGCATTTCTGACTTGTCGTTGGGGCGTCAACGACATGGCACTTATCGTGACAGTGCGTAATCAAAGTTCACGGCGACTCTGAAAGTACTCATGTAGTACCTTGGCCACTTAGAGGCGTATAGATCGATCTTAGCTCCGACTCCTGACTCCTGACATGGCACTTATCGTGACAGTGCGTAATCAAAGTTCACGGCGTCTCTGAAAGTACTCATGTAGTACCTTGGCCACTTAGAGGCGTATAGATCGATCTTAGCTCCGACTCCTGACTCCTGACTCCTGACTTCTGTTTGAGATGGAACAATGTGTGCACGCCACCCACACCGTCTCCTTGGTGCATGGACTAGTTAGCTGTGTACCCCTCTGTTTAGGCTCTGGGTGCTTCCGTATTACACGACCTATTTATTTTAACATCATCGTCGTGTATTTTATTAATTATATTTTGTTTCGTTGTATTTCTGGTCCGTTTTGATATGTGTATACGCATTTGGTTAAATTTGAGTATATTCAGATTACGTCCCGATAGTGTATCGGATTTTGTTTCGCATCTAATTATAGTTCGGTCTAAAACGTGGTTTTATATCCGCAATAGTTTCAGTTTTATTTCAGTATGTGTTTTGTCTTATGTATGCCTTTACCTGTACTATTGTTCTCTCCGTTACGGGGCAATTTTTGGCTCAGCCGTATTTTCTTGTTTGTGTCTGTCTTATTTGCTAACAGGTAATTCGGGAAATCGGGGAGATCAGTGATGAGAGTAAAATGAAGCTCAAGAATAAGGACTTGATTTAATTTTCTTTAAGCATTTAATAAATTTGACTTAGAATTTCTTTCAGTGTTTTTAACACTTTTGGTTGCCATGGGATTCTTTTCATTTCATTTAAATGGTTTTTGTTTGGTCTATGATATCTGTAATAGTAACACGTCAGCCTGCTCCGGGTTGGGGTGTTACATTGTTAGTCCAGTTCAGTGAAAACAAAATTAGCACACTTCAATGAACAAATAGAAGCCTTAACGAACAAATGATAAACTAGGACGAGACAGTCACGTTAATCATCCTACGAGTTGCTGTTAGCACTGTTCAGTGAAAACAAAAGCAACACACGAGGCAAAGGAACGTTGTGGCCCGCTCATATGCAGGGCCCCCACCTTGTGCCTGAAATGAGAGGCTTCCCCCTTTCATGGGGCCTGATGGATTTCCTTATGGTGAGTTTGGTCAACGGTTCACTTGTCCCTGATCTCATGAACACGAGCCCACGTGGGTTCGGTCCATTCGGGCCTAGATTTTCTGGTGATTGTCAACGCCCTCCTTTCCTGATATGATGTTTAATGGCCGACCCGATCCTCAAGGTAACTTTCCAAGGAGTGGATTTGCGATGATGATGACCCTTGGGCAATCCCCATTCATGGTTTTGCCTGGAAGAGGCGGTTGGCCTACTTTTCCACAACAGCAGTTGCCAAAAACTTGCCAGAATACTACTCATACGAAAACGGATCAGGTTGTAGCTGGCAATATACTGGTGACAGTGGCAAAGGTTGTATCATTTTCCAAATATTTCATATTTAATACAATATATTTTGCACGCCACTATTCACACACCATTGACAAGTTTTATCAACCATATAAAATTTTCAATATATCGTACGAACTGTATAACCCTATACGACTTGTATGATGTGGTGAAAATGTATAAACGAGCCTGAATTGTTATCGAGTAAGCAAGGATATATTTCTTTACTGAACTGTAACTATAAACAAATAAAAGTTGGCAAAATATGCTTGTCAAGTGTAACTATAAACAAATAGCATAATAATGAAACAAAAGCAGCCACCAAACATGTCAAAAAAAGTAAAGGGCTGTGCTGAACTCAAGAGCTTGCATTCATCTAATCAACAAGATGTATCTTATTTTTATCATTCAAAATGAAATTTAGACTTTAAGGAGCATAAAGCTTTTTAACATACAACCCATTTAGTAAGAGAATCTTCAAATAAGAACCCAACCCACCATCAGAAAACCAATTTCCCATCACCGGAGCTGGCAAGCCGACGTGAGGGAGAAAGAATCATTATCCCTATTTCCGACTGAATGCTCCGTCACTAATGTACATAATTAGTCTGAATTACACAAGCATTTTTTCCGTCCTACAAGAACAACAATGCTATCGAGCTTTGATTAAACCACACCCAACGGATTTGCATTATCACTCTGTTGGGTTTCCTGCAGCATCAGTTTTGCCGACACTGTCGGTCGCCTCCTCCGACTTGTTGATGGCGGCAGCTGGGGTAACCTCTGCTTTCACAGAACCATCATCAGCAACATCAGCCGTTGATGTAACTTCAACATCACCATTTGGGAGGCTATCGGTTGCAGCCGGAGCTGTTTCAGCAGACTCGGTGGTCTTATCCGATGGTTCAGGTTGTGCTGATTCTCTCCACTCAATCCATTCAGCTGGCTTATCACTCTCACTTGGTGTTGACTCATCAACTGGTTTCCTGATAGCTGTGTCATCAGGGCCCGGTTTTGACTCGGGGGTCTCGGTTGTTGCAGAATCAACCAAGCCTTTGTCATTTTCGGTGGAAGTAACCTCATCACCACCACCATCATTGCCGACAGTAGTACTGTCGATGTCTGGTGGCTGAGAAGCTACTGCACTGGTTGATTGTTCATGAGCCGCCCTCTCCTCCTCAAAAGCAAACCAGTTTGAATTTGTGAAAAGCGAACTGTCACGAACAAACGTTCAGATGGTTAAAAAGGTAATTTCATGCTATTACAGACCAGCTATGAATACTTTTCTACTTTGTGACTTGAAGAATGCAAAAAAAAAAAAGGAAATAGACCTTTTTTTGTCTAAACATCATATGAATATGACTATTAAATAACATACCTTTCTTGGTCATCTCCTAGTCGGAGTGAAGATATAACCACTTCAGCAGATTCATCATCAAAGTAGACATCCTGAAAAGTTTAGACGTCTTTCATTTAGCTTAAATTTTTGTTCACCTTCACATATTACAACTCCAAAAATTAAATTAATATGAAAAAGAAAAAAATTAATAATTGAGTATATATTTGTTATTATGAATGAGAACGCTCCAACTTTAGAAAAAAGTATCATAAAAAAACTAATAAAAAGTGTATCATGTATTTCACATTTACCAAAACAATCATTCATTTATCTTTAGATCTCGACAAAACCACAAAACTTATTAATCAACTCAATTAAGAGTCTTAAGAGTTTAACTCGTGACACAACAAATGACGCTAACAAGACTTAATGATGCACATACCTCATCATCTCTGTCCAGTGAGCCATGAGCCTGAAGACAGCAAAAGATTAAATCAAAAAGTGTTCTATTAGTTCAAAAATAAGCAACCTTACGCTTGCAAAAAGGATTTTAAGTATATGATTTACAGGTTTAGAATGAAACCAAGATTTCCCTCTCCAAACACAATTCATTTTTGGTCAAAAATGAAAAAAAGAAAAGAACAGAGACTAATTGAGGTATACCTCATCGTTATCGTCATTTTCATAGATACCATATCGGAAAGCTTGGCTTAGATTATTGGCTAAAGCTGCCACGTCATAGTCTCTATCTTGGTAATCATCATCATCACTATCTCTACCACGATCATGAAGTGTAGTAGGTCTCCTGTTAGATTAGTTGGATAGAGAAACAATTATCAATCAATAAGCAATTTAGCAATCACAGCAAAATAATATATAAAATGTATGTTCTTAAGATACCCACCCGCATGCCCACTGGTACACATTTTCAAGTGTGTTGCGTTTAGTAAGTATATCTGTATGCCACCCTACCCATTCACTGTCACCCTGTTGAAAAATCATTTTACTTTTGAACAAAATGCTAGGAAAGATACTTTAATATATGATTAATAAATAAACATGAACCTGCAAATATGACTCTATGTAAGCGTTATTAGCCCCTTGTTCAATAAGTTTGTTGGCTATACGTGTCATGTGCCCAAGATTTCCTATCCTAGGTGGCGTTCTTCCTTCTGCAGGGAGTGTTGGCTGCAACATTCACTGAATTTGATTAATGGACTAATAACCTTTAAGCATAATGAACATTTATTATAACAAAAATCATGATAATTTTAGTAATATGCACATTACATTCATTGGATTGGCATTCAGTACACAATTCTTCTCAGCATCAAGAATTTTCCTAACAAGATGACAATCTTCAAGAATATGTTGAATGAGTGAATCCTTATTGCTCTCAAGGCAAGAATCTATGATTTGTTCGATGTGGTGGTGAATGAAATTATTGTATGGATACCTAAAGTCAACAGGAAAAATTTGGGTTAAGATAAATCAATATTTTTTACACAAAATAATGTGAGAGATTATGAAAACAAGTGGAGATAAACTTACTCAAAAAATAATTCTAGAATACGTATTAAGGCGCCAAGGCGAATTAACTCCTTTTCAGCAGCTTCACTACTAACAGTCATAAGGACTGAGATGAACTCGATAATCTGAAATTTTCCATTGTTGTGTACCAATAGAATATTTTAAGTGACATCACTTTAATTGTTTATTTTGCCTTGCAGTTTTGGGGCAAACGTAAAACAAAAAACCTATGGATTACAGCTAAATCTACATAAATCCCTGGACTTTATTTTTTTCATGAATGATCTTAATTGATGCACTTGGTGAAAGGATCCTTTTAATAAAGTTTAGGCCTTTAGAGGGCAGAATCAGGCAAAAGAGAATCTAATCTGTGAGATATTACAAGTACAGAGACAATCGTGCTAAATAAACAAACTTAGTAAAAACAAAGTCCATGGACCTTTTCGATGGGTTTTTGTTAAGTTACAATATATAATCGTGCAAAAACAAAGGCCAAGGACTTTGCAAAATCACAAAAATCCAAGGAGATTTCTGGCATTTACCCTAACTTTAACACAATGTATACACAAGCAACCACAAAGTGGCCAACACTGTAACTAGTGACACCTAAAGCTAAAGTACAAAGATGACCTTAAGGCGATTTTTCCCAAGAGGTGGCTGCAGCTTTCCATATGTTGTAAACAAAACACTTTCTTCTGCTGAAACATCCAAGAGCTTTAACAAACTTCCTGTACATTTTAAAGACAGACTTATCAATATTGTTGTCCAACATCACAAGGAACTAGCTTATACTTGAACATAATGTAACAAAATCATGCACAAGTAACCGCGTGACAAAATTTTACAAAATCTGACTATACAATGTTATAAAAAATGGGACCTTATTCTAGTTTCAAAAGCTGACCAGCAAGACAATACCTAGGCTCTCCAACATGCCTTCAACGGTCTCAGGTTTTACTGTTATTAAAGATCCAGGGGTCGACTGCCTATTGTAAATGTAATATGTCCCTGAGGTCTGTCTCTTTGAATCCAATAAAGATATACACACAGACAATGAGTGGACTAAAACTGATTTTGGCCGTGAGTCCTCCAAACCATGACGAAACAATCTTGCTATAAAACTGTGAGACCAAAGATGAAAGCGTTACATTAATTAATTTTACACTGCAAACTGTCATTCTTCAAAATTAGCAAGTTAGATGCTAACCTTGGGCTGGATATTTTGGCAGCCAGTCCTGGGGGAGCATATCTAGTTATAGCACAAAGTGCTTCTGCCGCATTGGCATGCACTGCAGGGCAATCCTTCAACATTTGAGTTGTAAAATTTAGTTATTGGTTCATAATACTAAACTCCCTAGAAATAGAACTTGTAATAAAAAAAGACAGCCATAATTTTTGAGTTAAGACAGTGAGGAATATATGGCTTTAGCATGATTTGCAATTTGCAAAGTTTCCTACTGTAAGAGTACATAATATTAGGCCTTTTGTTTTAAACTTTGAAGCCACAAAATCATGGCTTATGTGACCTATTTATTGGATAAAAATTAAACTTACCGTAGAACTGAACTTGTCAACAATCATCTCCAACACGTCTGTATCTTCTAGCCACTGCATTGAATCGACATAGCTCGTGTAAAGATGTTCATCAGCACCAATCAGTCGAATAAGAACCTGTACTACAAATAAGAATCAGTGGGCCGCAGATACATTGGTAAAAGATAGTAACTTTAGAAAATTCACCTCCAGGATGGATGTAATTCCTATCAGGTCAACCAGTTTTTTGATAATATCCTGATGAGCCTGGCCACAAAATCATAAACAACTTACATATCTGGGAGAAATGAAGACATTATACAAAAAAAGTTACACTTATATAGAGTTTGAACTGATTCGCAACTTACTTGGATATAGTTCATTAAGGAAACTGTCTTCCGTAACAGCAGGCATACAACAACCTGTGGTATAAAAACAACACAACAGTTATCAGAATAAGCAAAATTCAAAAAATGATAATAATGCTTATATGAGAAAGAAACATTAAAAGTCACAATTTTCTCGAAATAACAGATTAATATGCTATAAAAAAGCTACAAATGACAATCAGGTGAACTTACTTTACTAAAATAGCCAGCCAGTAGAGTACTATGAAGGTGTTCTGGTTCAAGGAAGGAGAACAACTTGTTCATCAACTGCAACAATACAATACAGCTTAATTCACACATCCGAATTCTGATTTAATTTTTAAAAAAAAAAAGATCAATTCTTCTGTACCTCCTCATCCTCCACCAAGGCTTTGAGAATGATATCAACTTCACATGTAAAGATCTCACAAGCAATAAAAGGGAACCTAGAAGAACATAATACTTATTATATGATTGTAAATTCTTGTTACTAATTTCACATTATGACCCACAAAACGTACTTAAAAGTTCGTCCCTTTTCAGCATCTTCCGGAGGTTCTTCCACTATGTACCGAACAAGTTGTTCAACCTGAGTCCTTTCCCTCAAACTGCAATTGACAGTTAAAAGTACATTCTGCATGTTAGAAACTCATAACATGGTTGTTAACTGGCTATAACAAATACAGATTGAACTAAAAATCAAGTTTTTGAATACCACAAAAATATTACAAGAAAGCACTAGATAATAAAAAATTCCATGGAGTCCAATTTAACTCAAGTTAAGATACTTACAAATTGATTAGCCGATTATTAAGAGCTTTGCATTCTTGGATTACTTCATCCTCGTCTAGAAGCTCCTCCAGAGTAAAATTTTCCTTGTCCAAAATTGTGTCTACCTGAAATGATAAAAAAATCAGTATGATCTATTGATCTTCGAGATTATTTTCAAAGAAAAAGTGAATGGCACCAAAATCTTATCATTGATTAATGATTTGTAGGAGTGTTCAAAGGGTAAGACCCTACCCTTTTACCTAATACCTTGCCCGGACCCTTTACCATTTTAGGAAGAAATGTGGACTCGAGACCCTACCCTCTAAACAATAAAAGGGTCGGGTATAAATAAGGGTCTCAAAGGTCCAACCCTTTACCCTTTAAAGCAGTAATCGCAGCTTCTTTTCTGCATTTACTAGTTGCATATCTCATATTAACTTTAATATATGAATGTGTGTGTGTGTGCGCGCGTGCGTGTGTGTGTGTGTGTGTGTGTTTGCGATCAGTAGTATGACCTTTTATTTTTATTTTTCTTAGTAGTTAGGAAATTTATGATGAATCATATATAAAATACAAACCTCTCCTACATTTCAGATTAATCGCGAATCTGATGTATATCTATCTAGAAACTAGTAAAAGGGTCAAGGGTTTGAAAAATGGTCGGACCCTTGAAACCCTTTTACCCTTTAAGATGAAATTTAAATACCCTTTACCCGACCCATATTATATATTCGGGTCTAATTAAGGGTATTACGAGCCGGGTAAAAGGGTTTCAAGGGTATGACCCTTATCTTGCTCACCCCTAATGATTTGGATCACAAGTAAAGAACATAATACGACAATCACATCCAAGTTTACCTATTTCATAAGCAACTAAACCGTATCACGTTCTTTCAATATCCTTGGTAGTAACATAGCAAAAAAAACATATGTATACACACGCATACACACACATATAACCACAGAATTCACTACATTACAATGTAGATAAGTCAGTAAGATTCAAATATCCAACAAGGATTGTTTAGAGAAACAACTTTGTGGCCTAGGCATATAATGTGCCATCTCAACTACAAGTTCAGAAATGGTGACACGTTTTACTTCAAAACCTACAAAATTGGTTGTCTGATGCATCATAACCTAAACAGAAACCTTAAATGGATCTTCATTTGAAAACAAGATCCAACAGATCCATTCTTTGATTGCTTACTTTCCAATTTCCATCTCCCTTGTTTGCTTCAGTTGTTCCAACATACCACAATTTAAGAAAATTAATTAAAAAAAATTCATGTGCATCCATTAATTAAAGTCAAGACACTATGTCTTTCATGTTTACTGATACAAATTCAGTAGGGCATGTAGATAATGAAAGATAGATGGCACTGATAAGTAAATAAATTTACAACAAAAAACATAACAATGTGACCAGGAGGAAGAACACAGGTAATAAAATTTATCCTAAGATCTAGCTGTAAATTACAAAAGAATTATGTAAACTACACCAAAAAGAGAAAAGGGGAATTCAAGTGAAGATAACGTGAATTCGTTTACAACTGACTTAGAAAAAAGTCTCGTGGGTTGTGTGTTTCAAGGATGTGAGGAGCATCTGTTGAAAAATAAGCCGAAAGAACATCCTGAGAAGCAAGGCCCAATATAAGATTTGAAAAAATATGTAAGAAAAAGTAGATAAAGAAAAGCACAAATAAAGAAACTAACATGAAGCAGGACACATGAGTAAATTTCTCATCACCTATGAGATGAATTCAATCAAACTGTTTTGCTGAAGATAACGCAAAAAATACAGAGGAACTAGTTTGGAATAGAATTGCCTATAAAGTTTGCTACCTAGAAAATGTGAGAGTAAGACGGATATATGAGCATGCTTCTAGCCTTCTACTACTTTATGATACAATAGGTGCATATAACTGTTGCTGTAAATATCTTCTAATTGTGCTATAAAGAATGTCTCATAGCTGCAAAGTGATATCTTATGCTGCTATGATATATGCATGTTGAATAGGTGGCAATATACAAGTGCTACTTCCGGCTTGAATTAAACTATGAAACATTAATTTACATAAGTTAATAAAACATCCTCATCATATATTCATATTTTGATCTAAACTATGGTTTAGGTTATACCATAGTAGTCAAAAGCGCGCCTGGCGCCTTCAACTACCTAGGGTTATCCGATTTACAGTTCTTCATCATTTTCACACATGCATTCAAATTAAAAACATTATATCCACATTAATACACACTTCCTTCACTTTCTCCAATACAACAATAACAAACACAAATCCACAACAGATCCAGAACTCGCTACGCGTCAACACAACAGAGTTTTACACAACTCAGACACACGAAAGGACGAAACAGCACCATTAGTGAACAATTACACGATATAATCACGATTCAATTACAATCAATAAACAGACTCACTAATAATCAAAAACAGGATCTAACGATAATCAAAAGCATCGACCTAATTATAACGAATAGCACGAATACAAATCCAGAATGTTACCGGAGACGTAGTGGAGAGTCCGGTCATACGCCAAAACATGTTGAGATTGAATCGGAAGCGTTAGAATTCAGATCTGAGATGACGCCGGAAACGTAGGTCGAAGATCTGTGAAATGAATTGAAATGAAACCCTAGGATTGGAAATTGTACGAAATTGAAGAGAAAATAATAATGTTATATAATATAAGTGTGGATTTGAAGTAGAATTAGTTAATTGATTGAAGATTTAATTTGAAGAGAGATTGGAAGGAAGAGGGAACCTGGTGAGGTAGGGTTGGGTCTCCGCCTGTGTCACCATTCATCCATTTTCAACTTAAATCTGTGAAAAAATGTTTTACTAAAAAAATCGTTACATTTATGTCAGATCGTATTCTTTACTTTTCCCAAAAAATGAACATCAAATCTTCACAAAATTCATTAAAAACATATAATGAAACAATATATAATGTGTGTATGATATGTGAGAGGGAGATTTGGCGCATCTACCCGTCCGTTCACACTTTGCTGCAACCATTTTTTCTTTGACAAAATTTTGCACACACAAACGTTATGTTATGAGTACTCTAAGTTGTTGTAATTTTGACGTGAATGAGATTAAGCTTGTGATTATTTTAAACATTGGGAACATACAAGTGTACAATTCTTATCTATGTAACTTTTTTAAGACAATTAATCTAGTTAATATTTAAGTAGTTGTAAAGTATGCATTTTCTTGCATATTTAAAAGAAGTGTTTCAATTATTTAAATCTAAAGTTCATTAGTTTTCTTTAGAACTTATATATATATTTTTAAAACAGAGTTTTAAAAATATTTTTTTATTTTTAATTAAAAATAAATTTTTAGGAGTTTTTTTATAAGAATAGAAAAAAAAACTTCAAAAATTTTTTTTAATAAAAGTTAAAAATAGTTTTTTAAAATTTTTTAAGAGTTTTTAAGTTTCTCTTTAAGAGGAGTTTTCACTAGAACCCACCCATATATATATATATATCATGGGAACCAATACCATAAAGCTCATGGAATCCCGCTACTTTCGTGCTAACCACAACTTGTATTGATCAGATGATCTTTAGATATGTATGATGAAAACTGATTGAAACAAAATTCGAGCATGAGATGTCTATTATAAAAAACAAGTGCGTTCCTCTTTTTAACTTTGTTTTACAGTGTTAACTTAAATAAATTGTCTGAACTCTTAATTTTGGACTTTTAATAATACTAAATAAGTAAATTAGATGTAAAATGATGAGTAATTATTAGTAAGGCTTTGTATATTGGAAGGAGAGGGGCACCATCCCCATGGCAAACTAACATTTTTTAAAGCCAAGCCAAGCCCACTATACGGGCACCAATGAGGAGCGTCATCCACTTCTCAGCCAAAAGATTTAATATGAGTCGCAAAAAACAATCTAACAAAGCAGAAAAAATTCTCACTTTTTAAATACAAAAAATTAAGTAACTGAACCAAGTCAAAATTACTACACCTTTATAAAAGAAAGTGTCGTTAAAGCCCCAAACCCTCAATACATACATAGTGCCAATAATGTAACACTTTAACATAATAACATGTCCTTCCTTTAAAACCACTCATAGTCCAACTCAAGCCAAGATAAATCCAATAAAAGATGGACACCTAAATTTGACATGTAAGGTTTGTTGGAAACCAAGTGTTTATTCGGGCAAGGGGGGTTCAATTGTGGCCTCGTGGGCTGTGAGTTCTTTTATCACAACTTAAAATACAAATTGTAACTTTTCATCTAGTTACCAAAACAATCTAATAACCATAGTGTACGTCATAGTATACTTATAAAAATGCTACTCACATATGAAAATTAATGGGTGGTGCAGAGGTACGCAACTAATTTCTTTTGCGAGAAGTCTCATATTCAAATACTACTTCCACTAGTTTCTTATCATAATATATTGAAAGTCACATGTATGAAGCTAGTTACGATTTACGTGTCACGTTGGTTACAAGGTATTGACAAGCCTTGTAAACTTTCATGTAATAGTTCTAATAGTTAACTAAAAAATGTTATACAAGCATTCTTGTTATAATTTGACACCTTAAGATAACTTTTCATCTAATTACCAAAACAATCTAATAACCACTTTGTAGCGTACTCCAATCCACAAGGTTTGTATTTACAAACCTTGCAACGGACTTTTTAGTAGGACTCCTCTCTCACATCATCTCACATCACACATATATGTACATACATATATAAATACACACACATCATTTTAATAATTTTTTAATAGAATTTGTGGACGTCTGAAATGTGAAAGAAATTAGAAAATGAGATTTTTTTATAAATGTTTGGAATGAGGTAACGTTGATGTGAGTCTGTGATGGTTTATGAATGCCCAGCGTTGTTGATGCTCTTATGTTTGTAAACACTTACACTGTGTTTCCGAGTTCATTTATGAAAAGAAAAGTAAGGAAAAGAAAGTTTTCTTTTCTTATCTTTTCTTTTGACATCTCCTCCTTCTCTTCAATTTATTTTCCTTTCAAATCTTTCCAAATTGAAAAGATACAAATTCTCTTAGTTTACTCATCATTTCTTTCCCTTCCTCTCATTTTCTTTCTTTTAATAAAACTTGGGAATACCCATTTTATATTTTTACTAGTTTTAGAGTCCGTGTCACAAACGGGATAATTCAAATTATAAAATTATAAGTAAAACAAATAATTACATAGCATATATGAAAAAAAATGTACTACATCTATGTTTGTATCTATACAATGTGCACATAAATTGATTTTATTTATATATATCGTAAAGTGATTTTTTAAATAAACTTAATAAAAAAATGTCCGTGCAAAAACGTACCCGAGAATGCTTCTTTCTATTGAAAAATTCATTCTCGGTGCCATATATGTATAATTGAAAGACTTTTAGTTATGAACCAATTTCGAAAATAAAGCTTCTCATACGATATTAGTTATAACCACTCAGCCTAAATACAAAAGGAACATTACCTTTACTGATATATTTATCAATTTACCACTCATCAAAGGAAAATATAACATTAATTTGTAACAATGGATGTTCTTAAAGAGTTATATTTTTCTGTGCTACACCATGAAAAAGATTTTGATAAGTTCAGAGGGCTTATCGACTTTGTCATAATGACAACATAAAAAATAACATGTTAACCCATTCAATTTTGTGAATATTCATTTGAGCATAGTTTTGCATGACATGCTTTCCATACAACGTTCTAATCACCATTGAAGTAAAAATTAATGTTGACATAAATATTTCAATTTGATAAAAGTTAGAAGCATTGATAGGCATAGGGTGGCACGTCGAAAGTGTTCGCAATCTTTTCTTATATTTTAATAGTTGAGGGAAAAATAGTCAGTTTGCCAAATCCCGAACCTTTTGATTATATCAAAAAATGCCCTTAAAATAAATTTGAAGCTCGAATCATGTTTAAACTTCTAACTTTCATACTTTTGAGCCCATAACAAATTTGACGATAAATCTATTTTGCATTCTCAAACTTTTAAAAATACTAAAAATTTTCGTTTTTGACCCATTACAAATTTTAACCTAAATGCAGTTAACTTATACCAAACAATCTATTTACCAACTTTTGACCCATAATATCAAATTTAAGTTTCACAAAAAAACCCGAAACAAATTTTCATTTAAGAAACATGATTTGTTGTTAATTTTTGAAATTCATCAAGTATTTTAAAATATATAGTAAAATAATATGTTAATATTTATATTTATAAATATATATATATATATTATATAAATATAGTGTAAAAGGAAAGTGAATCATTATTGATTTATTACATATATTAGGGTATATTAGTTTTAGAGGAAAAAAATTATGAGAATTAACCAAAACATGACAGGTGTTGACATTTATTTTACTTTATTAGAATATGTAGATTTATTTTTCTTTCTTAAATGAAACTCGAGAACACAACATTAGAGATATGGATGAGTTCTGCTCCGAACCGATACTGCTAACGAAAATCAAGATATTATTTTCCCAAAATCTCGATACTGGTTAATTTATTTTATTATCATAAACCACTTGAAATTATGCTAAAAGCCCCTCCCAAATACAAACCCTATTTCTTTTCTTCTTCTTCTTCACCAGTTCGACTGCATCTCCGTCGCTAACCGTCAACCACCGCCGTCATGTAAGTTCTCATTCTCAACCGTCAAACCACCGCCGTTATTGTTTTATTTCATTCTCCTAACATCACTTGTGGAAAGCGGATAATAGATTTTCAATTTCATATTCGTTTATCATTTGGTTATTATTGGCTTTGTAATTGCTTTAGATTTTAGGTTTAATTCTTACTGTTTAGTGTTTTAGCATTAATTAGTAGAAAATGTCATGTGCAATTATTTTATTAGTGTTATTTTGATACCGAACGCCTTGCGTACGTGAAGCTCTTGCCTCATGTCTCGGCCTTAGGACCGAAACGCATTGGACCGTGCACATTATCTCTTTCGGCATGGAAACTAAGAAATTCGGTGACGAGCACGGTTCTTTTATTTTAAGTTTGATGTCATTAACATTTTCTTAGATGGCCAATAACACTACTGTAATCACACGTATTCATTTCCTTGTTTACGCGGTTATGTTTTTTTATGCGGTGCACATATTGACTTAACTTCCTAGCAAGTCATTCAAATGTAGAATCAACTTGGCTACATGTTAGGACGGTTTATTACTACCAATTAGTCATCAAAGGCATATTATTTACACTAATATAAGTTAAACGTGGCGGTACATGGTGAAAAGCACATTTTTATATATTATGAGTTATGTAACTGAAAATGAACATAAGGTGAAATCATTTTCTGTTTTTCTAGCTACAAGGATTATTATTAATAGAAGTAGGTGGTGGAAAGGAAAGCGTTTTTGGTTAGTGTCTATATCATCTCGTATGATATTTTGGGTTATTATATTAGGACCTGTCGTTTCAATAGTTATTTGGTTTTATGTTGGTATAGTTTAGGGGTGATCATTTGGATTTATGTTGTGCATTTTGTTGATTATTTAGGGCCTAGCATTTCAACAGTTTTTTTTTTAGGATTTTTTTTGCTATCTTTTGTTTGGATGTGCATGTCTATTTTCAAAATAATTAAAACGTAGGAGTGTTGATAACAATGAAGAAGGTAGCTACAGGCATAAGAAAGTTGATAGTAGAGATTAATTTGCAGATAAAGACTGACTTGTTTCTTTTTAGTTTAGTTGTTGCACAAGACCTAGAAGTAGGAAAGAGATGCCAATGCCTTTTTTTTTAAAGATTCTTCTCAGTCGGAGCAAATTCAGTGAATGTGAAACCCAAGCAAATTCAATGCTAATACAAACTCAATATTATCACCCGACTCAAATTATGATGAATCAAAATGATAGATGCCTTTTTAACCAAACACGCATATCCTACTCAACTGTCTTTTAATGACATAATATTGTAAGTGGCTAGTGTGTTTCTGTTATGTCTCTTTTAGGTCTAGCTTTATATAATCCTTGTTTTTTTTTTTGGTTTGTGATTCTTTGGAACGAGTAAATGAATCAAGGTACATGGTGAGATAAGAAATTTGTTTCTTTTGGAAAATACATTCACAAGGAGACTTGACTATCAACATGGCGTCTTCTTGTACAAGAAAATTGTTTCAAGGAAATAAATTTTAGATAGATAATTTCTTTCTTGTCTCATCACGCACATTCATTTGTTTATTACTTTCAAAGAACTGTAAACCAAGGAAAAACATGGTTTGTCTAAAGACAGATATGAAAAAAATAGCTTGATAGAAACACACAAGCCACATTAATATATTAAGTTTTGTGTTGATTTAAGTGAATCACAAGAGAAGAGCACTTACCAAAATTCGTGCCATTGGTAGCTCTCAAGTAGGATTATCTGCATCTGGGTCTGCTTGGTTGGAAAGTCGTGCTCCACATTTTAGTTCATCATCATTTGAGCTGATGGTAAGAGTGAAGTTTGTATTATGCATTGTTTAATAAGGCGTTCCGAGGCGCGCCTCAAGGCTTACGCCTCGGCAGCCTCGGTGGAAAAACGCATAAGAGGCTTAGCCTCATTAGGGTATACTGAAACCTAAGCCTCGATCTTTGCTAGGCGGTTTGAGCCGGTCCAAGGCAGTGAGGCGTCGAGGCTTAAGCCTCACTAGTAGTTGTGAATTATACCAAATTTTTTATTTTCTGGACTTTTTTTTTGACCAGTAAGTGCTTAGTTGACTTAATTGGTAAACATCATCGTTTAACTGTATAATGGTTAGGGTTTAATTGGTGTGTCTTTTTTCACAACAAGAAGCTGTTGGGTTCGTAGGCCTTGTTGGCCCGGTTTATTATATGAAGTCAAAAGAGGAGACAGGTGTGGGCGGTCGGGCCCAAGCCCGGCCCGGTTTAGATTTCTTGCATAATAATTTACTAACCCTAGTTCAGTCTCTATATAAACAACATTATGTACTTGTAATATTGGTCACTCAATAAAGATATACCTAGTTGCCACCCGTGGACGTAGGTCAGTTTAGACCGAACCACGTTAAATCCTCGTGTTCGTTTACTGCTTTCGTGTGTGTGTTCAGTTTCGTGTGTGCGTTTAATCCTAACAAGTGGTATCAGAGCTTAGGTTCAGATCACGCGAAGAACACGTTGAACCAGCCGAGTCGCCGCCAAACCATCCAGCCGCCGCCACCCTACTGCGCTAGGGTTCCGCCGCCGCCTACGGTTTTCCGATCGCTGTTAGGGTTTCCGCCGTCGTTTCGCCGCTACTAAACCCAGCCCGCGCGATCTGCGTTTTTTGTTGGTTCCGTTTGAAAGCTGTAAGCATCGTATTGTTTGATTCCAGGTTGTCTCTTTTGTTTCGCTAGTGGCGTTTGAACAGAGAAGAAAAGAAGGGTTTGTATTATTATTTTTCCTTTGAGATTCATGCCAGACTAGGAAAAGACAAGGAAAAACAATATTATTTTGTTGACAAGGGAGTTCAATGGCCACCAACTTTATCCAGATTGTTTAATTTTTTGAGAGGGCCTAGCACTTTAGACAATAAACAATTATTTGGGTAAAATTCATATTTTGCAAAGTACGAGCCAGGAACGCGTTAATCAAGATCCTATTTTAGTTGAATAATCGTTGTCAAGTCAGAAGAAGCGTTAAAGAAACGGAGAACCAGTGCCAACCGCGTTTGTCAGGTTTTATCGTTTCAGTTTAAAGTTTCAGTTTTCTGATTTTTAGTTCGTTATTCCGCTGCACGTTTAAAATAGGTTGATTTTTTAACAGAGTTCAGTAGAACAGTCGTTAAGTTCAGGTTCGTGTTGCTGTGTCTGTCTCTGTTTTTTATCCAGTTTTTCGTTTTAGTCATTGTTATGGCAGAAGACGGAAAGTTTTCGATACAGAAGTTTGACGGACAGAAGTTCGGTTGGTGGAAGATGCAGATTGAGGCACTACTTTGTCAGAAAGACTTGGATGTAGTGTCTGAGGATGAAATGTTGGGTTATGAAGGCCTTTGGGCCGGTTTTATTAGAAGGCCCGGTTTTGGCTCCTAATTATGTTTAACCCTAATCTTGTTTATTATATATATCCCATCATGTAATTGTAATCTTGGTTCTGAGCTAATAAGAAAACCTAGTTGCAGCCCGTGGACGTAGGTCCCCTCGCGGGGACCGAACCACGTTAAATTCTTGTGTCGTTTATATTTTCGTTTATGTGTGTTTATCGTTGTGCATGTGTGTGCTGTTTCGCTTCCGCGCGCCGCTTTGTTCCTAACAAGTGGTATCAGAGCTTTGGCTCGTTGTTTACACAAGGTTTTGCACGGGTATCGATCGAAAAAAAAAAAAAAAGGTAGAAGAGGCTGGTTTGAGAAGGGCTGCTACAGTGCCGCCGCTACAGTGCCGCGGTGAACAGTATCCGGCATGAACAGTGTTTCCGGCCGTGAACAGTGATTCCGGCGGTGAACAGTATTGTCAGAGATCTTCGTTTTTCTGGTTAACAGGGCTGTTCGGGGCTGTTTTTCAGGGCTGTTTGGGACGGTTTTCCGGGTGATTTTGCAATTAGAATTCCTGTTTTGGACTTCTTGGAGTTGCAGGTTTCACTCGGGCGTTGCAGGTGAAGCACCGGGTCGGGTGTTTCGGGTTTTAGGGTTTTTCTTTGGAGGTTGCTCGGCTTCAGGGAACCGGGTTTTGTGAAGACCATTTAGGTTCGGGTTCAGATTTGTTTGCAAGAGATTAGTCTGAGGTAACTTTATATAGTTTATTTACAGTTAGTTGATTTATCGGTTATTGCAAGAGCAAATCGGTTTATTTGGCAGTGTTCTGTTGAACAATCGTCAAGTTTAGGCCCGTGCCCTTGTTGTGTCTGTTCACTGTTTTCGATTTGTTCTCGTTTGTTATTGTTATAACTGAAGACGAGGTGGTTATGATCGGAATGTTTGACGGTTTGGATTTTGGTTGATTGGTTTGTCATGTGAACTTGGATATAGTACTGGTGATGGATAAACTTGGAGAAAATGGAACCAGCGGGTGTGCTGGTGACGGCATAAGTGAAAAAAAAAAAAATGAGGTTAGTGGCAAGTCATGTTAACTATTGCTCGTTTGGATGATCTTTCGGTTAGGGTTTGAGTTAACTGATCGTGTGTACGGTCATAGAACCCTTGGTACCGCTTGATTTCATGAAAGTTCTACTGTTGTTATAGCTGTTTGCCTGTTAGCTGGTTCGAAACTGTGATTATTACTTCTTGTTCGTTTGGAATTGTGAAGTTATATCTTGTTTGGTGGTGATCAGTGGTACACCATTTGAGAGGTTCATAATCTCGTGTTGGGTAAAGTTATTTGCCGGGATAGTACGAGTGGGGTTCATCTCATGGAGTGTTGGTGTGGCATGGGTTGGGATAACAGGAACAGTGGGAGCTGGGCATAGTCGACTTGGTAGGTTGCGTAGAGGTGAGACATTTTAAGAGTCGATGTCGAAAGGTTTGGAATTCTGCTTTTGAGAATGTATCTGGGGTTGATGCATTGAGACTCAGTGAAGGCGGTGAAGACTCTTGGGTTCAAGATTCTAGTTTGCTTTATTTCTTGTTACTCACTTCAATGAAGCATTTGTTGAATCTTTTAGTTAAAGACTTTTGGAAGATACGGTCTCTGTATCGTCGGAAGAAGTGAACCAACTTCCGAGTTATAAGGTCTTGGCTCGCTGAATCGGGTAGAGCTAAGGGGTTTCAGTTTGCAGACATGAAGCCTGGAGCCACAGTGATGTTAGCTTGAGCGTATTCGGAGGTCTGAACATGTTCGGGGTTTTGGTAACAGTGGGAGCACGCGGTGTGTTCTAGGTTTGTTTCCAAAGGGACGTTGAGTTCGGAAGACTGGGAAATCCGAATGTGAAAATCTCTCCTGGTATAGTCTGCTGATTTTTGGAGAGTGATTATCCTCTGGAAGTCTTTGGAGCCGGTAGTGTGAGTAAGTGAGGGCCGGTTAAGATTGAGGATGAGCCATTGGCGGGTTTTGTCATGGCTGGGTCTGTGATGACCGGATTGGAGCTCTCGGGAGCTTCAATGGGCCTTTCAGGTAACTGATGGGAAGGGGCGCTGCAACTGGTGTGGATTGGTAGAAATCTTAGTTTGTTCCTAGAGAACTGGAGGCTTGGAGAACTTCTTTTGTTGAAGTTTTAGCTTGTTCTTGGAACTGGAGGCTTGGTTGATTTCTATTACTGAAGATTACTAGAGTTACTGGATGAATGAGATTGTTATATTTACTTGGATGGCAGGCTGGAATTTATCGCAAGGCCTTCAAGTGGGAGATTGTTGGGTTATGAAGGCCTTTGGGCCGGTTTTATTAGAAGGCCCGGTTTTGGCTCCTAATTATGTTTAACCCTAATCTTGTTTATTATATATATCCCATCATGTAATTGTAATCTTGGTTCTGAGCTAATAAGAAAACCTAGTTGCAGCCCGTGGACGTAGGTCCCCTCGCGGGGACCGAACCACGTTAAATTCTTGTGTCGTTTATATTTTCGTTTATGTGTGTTTATCGTTGTGCATGTGTGTGCTGTTTCGCTTCCGCGCGCCGCTTTGTTCCTAACATGAAAAACCAGAAAAGTTGTCAGAAGCAGATTGGAAGAAGTTAGACAAGAAAGCTAGGGCTTGTATTACATTGTCGTTGTCGGAAGATGTGGCGTTTAACGTCATGAAAGAAACCACAGCCCGTGGTACGATGGACGCACTATCCAACATGTATGAGAAGCCTTCGGCAGCGAATAAGGTCTATCTTATCAGAGAGCTAGTGACAACTCGAATGAAAGAGGGTGGGTCAGTTACAACTCATATCAATAATCTTAATTCGATCTTGTCCCGCTTAGTGTCAGTTGACATTAAGTTTGATGATGAAGTTCAAGGCCTCTTGTTATTATCCTCTTTGCCCGACAGTTGGTCGCAAACAGTGACTGCAGTTTGTAGTTCGTCTACAAATATTACTTTCGATGGGATTCGAGATCTGATTCTGGGAGAAGATTCAAGACGCAGAAGTTCAGGTGAATCATCAGGCAATATGCTAGTCACAGAAGGTAGAGGTAGGGGAAAACAGCGAGGCAGTGGGAGCAGGAAGAGGAGTCAGTCTAAGACTCGTAAGGATATTGAATGTTGGGGTTGTAAAGATAAAGGACACTTCAGGAATCAGTGTCCGAATGGTAAAAAAGAGGTGAACGTTACAGAAGACGACACAGATGACGGGGTCAGTAGTGATGAGGCTTTGGTTTGTAGTGTTGAGAGTAGCGTTGATGCTTGGGTGATGGATTCTGGTGCATCGTTTCATGCCACTCACTATAGTGAAACGATGAAGAATCTTAAATTTGGGGATTTTGGAAAGGTTCGACTAGCGAATGATGATATTTTAGAGGTTACGGGTATGGGAGACGTTGATTTGATAACTTCAGCCGGTACTTCTTGGACTTTGAAAGACGTGAGGGTTATTCCAAGTTTGAAGAAACGTTTGATTTTAGTTGGGCAGTTGGATGACCAAGGGCACGATGTTAAGTTCGGGAATGGGCAGTGGAAAGTAGTCAAAGGGAATCTCGTGGTTGCTCGTGGCAAGAAAATGGGTTCGTTGTATATGGTCGATATGTCACCGAAAGGAGTGGATCCAGTTTTGGTGAAAGACAAAGTCCGGTTCACAGAATCTCGTGGGCAGAAGAAGGTTCGTTTTGCAAGTAACAAACCCAGAGCCAAAGTGAAGATTCAGGATGAACGAGCTAGGAAGGTTAAATCAGTTGGGGGACGTCGTGACAGTGGGAGCACAGGTCGTGTTTCAGTTACAGTTCCAGGTCGACAGTGGATTAAGAAAACCAGTATTCCAGCTGTAAAAGTCTCTCCAATGAATTACTTGCTGAATATGAAGAGTGTTTGTTCTCAGGTTATCTCAGGATCCGGTAGTTCGTTACAGTGGGAGCCGGTAGGGACAGAGAACGGGTCAGGGGCAGTTTCAGCCATGACTGACGTGTTGGAGCTCCGGGGAGCTTCAACGGGCCTTCAGGTTAATTGATGAGAAGGCGGTGGCAACTAGAAGAAGTTTAATGTTCAGATTACAGAAGTACAATCAGGAGTGCAGACGAGAGTACTCAAGGCCTCCGAGTGGGAGATTGTTGGGTTCGTAGGCCTTGTTGGCCCGGTTTATTATATGAAGTCAAAAGAGGAGACGGGTGTGGGCGGTCGGGCCCAAGCCCGGCCCGGTTTAGATTTCTTGCATAATAATTTACTAACCCTAGTTCAGTCTCTATATAAACAACATTATGTACTTGTAATATTGGTCACTCAATAAAGATATACCTAGTTGCCACCCGTGGACGTAGGTCAGTTTATACCGAACCACGTTAAATCCTCGTGTTCGTTTACTGCTTTCGTGTGTGTGTTCAGTTTCGTGTGTGCGTTTAATCCTAACAGAAGCAACACAAACGCAATCACAACAACAAAAAACTACTTTATGATGTTTGTTTTTCGTTGAACTATTTGCGATGTTTGTTTTGTATTAAATTAGGTTGTTGAACTATTTTATGATATTTGTTTTGTATTAAATTAGATTGTTGAGCTATTTTATGATGTTTGATTTATTACTAAATTAGGTTTTATAATATTCACAATGTTTATTTTATGTTAAAGTGTGATTTTTTATAGATTATATAATTTTTTAATAATGTTTTGAGGCTTACGCCTCAGTCCGCCTCGAAATTTACGCCCTGAGAGTCTAATAGAAAACGCCTCGAGGCTTGTTTCCGCCTTTCTAAAGCTTGGTATTATGCCTTGTCCACATTCAAGTTGAATGGGTCTTTTCCAGTCAAAGGTATCGGCATATTCCTACTTCTATTTCTTTCGCAACAAAACCTAACTTAGCAGAATCATGCCACAACGCTTGATCTTTAGCAACAAATTAATCTTTAGAATCAACTTCCTTATGCTTGTAGTTTAGAGATGAACTTTTTCATCTTTGTGTGGATTCCTATGTATAGCTGTTTCATAAATAAACATGTACATCCAAATAAAAGATACCCTGAATCATAACAGTTGTTGTAAGTCTCCAAGTGATCGACAAAATGTAGGACATAAATCTAGGAATAATCGACGCGACAAAAGGATAGACCCTAAATCGACCCACATTAATAAAACAACTGATTGGATCCTGAAATACATAACCCAAAATACTTTATGAAATGATGTAGAAAAACTTCCTGAAATGCGTTTCTGCTCCACCACATAAACGAACTTTACATCCAGAGAAAGTGAAAAACAGAAAATCGAAATAAAAAAATTGGATATTTCACATATTATGTTCATTTTCAATTTCATAATTCATAAAATGTCAACTTGCATAGAAGTGGGCATTTTACCTTGTTGTCAAAACATTAATTCATGTTATTGTAAAAAATATGTTCTTTGTGACTAATAGGTTTACTATAAACTGTCAACATGTTGGCAAATAGATTCTACATTTGTCTGATTGCTAAGGAATTAAGTCAAGATCTAGACCTCGAGAAAACATAACCAAACAAAGGTGCAAATGAAGCGGTCTAATTATCCACACAAACCACTGCACATAGTGTCTGTTGGGGTCGGGACACCAATGATTTTTAAAATTTATTTAAAAGCGATATAGAAAATTTCTGAAGGACCCCATATAAATTAGTACTTGCACCCCATAAACATATTGCATATCTCCTCTAGTGGGAAAGAACCTGGTTTTATGCCTGGAGTATCCCGGGTTCGAGACTTCTCAACACCGTTTTCACTCATTTTTTTACTTTTTTTTTGTTTTTTGGTCAAATAGTCAATATAGTAATTTGGGTTTTATAAGTTTATAGCATCAGACCACATTTAGAATAGAACCCTGATGATGCTCAAGCCTCAACTCCTCAAAGCTGTTCAAGCCTCCGCCGGACGCCCCTAGCCCACCTCTGCCGCCGCCGCGGCGCTTTTCCGCCACCAGCCACCCTCTCGGCACTCCTCCGTCATCATCGGTTTCTGATTTTGCCTCAACTCTCAGGTAATTTTAGGGCTAAAAAAACTTGCACCATAAAATAAAAATGCCCGATTGATTGATTTTATGCAATTACTCTCTGATTTTGCCTCAACTCGCCATTGTATGTTGTATATTATTGTTAGATTGTGACTCTGCTATGTTAAAAACTTGAACTTTAGGGTTAATTATGCAAGAACCAAGCTATGGAGTTAGGGTTTGAGGAGATTAGCACAGTTTAGATCGTGCAAAAATGGTTCATTTTAAGAATGCTTTAATTTGGCTCGGATTCTTTTTTCTACATTTTAATTTTGTTCGGGTCAAAAATGGCTTTGACCATTAGACTCTTGTTGAATTGAGTTGTTTTATGAAAGAAAACCATAAGCTAATTAAGCATAATTTAGATGGCCTAGCTATTTACATTTTGAGGTATCTTTAACGAGTATGAGGAATTTTGTGAGAAATGGGTTTAGTCATGTTCAATTATGGCACAAGGAATATTTAGAGCCTGCGTTTATCCATTTCAAGGCCGGAATTCTACTGTTTATAATGATATAGCCCAGTTTTTTATCGAGAAACTTCACACAAACAGAATTTGTAATGTTTTCTCTTATCGTTTCGAATGGCATCGTATTTTGTGTGTTTTATTATAATGATATTGTTTTCTATTATGTTTCTCGACCCGACCAAAACGACCGACACAAAAAATTTGAATGCCGAAAATAATGGGACCCCATTGTCAAAAAATCCTGGGTCCGCCACTGACTGCAGTTTATTTGTTTACATAAAATATGTTTGTTGACATGGTTTTAACAGCCCATAAATTTTGTTTTGTCATTGAGCAGTTGATAAACCATTTACACAATGTTGAAGTTCTTGTCAAAAGTGAAGATTGAATTCAATGCCCTAGACCCACGCACGGCGGCATGTATGGAATTCCTGGCTCAGTGCAATGCTCGAACTGCCAAGGAGTCGAACCCTTCGTGTCAACTGTTGGTCAAACGCCGCACCGATAGCTTCCCGCCCCAAATCTCAGTGACGTTTGTGAACGGGACGGAGGAGGTTTTTGATGCCACCTCAACACCTGCACAAACCATCCGGAAGATGATTCTAGAAAAAGGTCAACAGCTCGAGACAGAACAAATGTTTCGTGAAGCCGGTGAGAAGTGGCCCGTTATTATTCCGGCTGAAGAGCTCCATCAGTCATTCCCTGGGACCAAGGTTAGAAGAAATTAACTGATTTTTCTTATTATTTTTTTATTACTCTATGCATTTACTTGATTTAAACATATTTTTTGTGTTCATACTTTTTTTTTTAAATTCTTTTCAGCCAAGAAAAGCAGAAGATAAGAAGCAATAGCTGCCAGCAATCTTCTTATGCTCATGTTATGTGGTTGATGCTTGCTACATGTTTGCAGGTTAGTAACGTTCAAAAACCCTTCGTATTGGAATTGACACAAATGCCCTTCAACTTATAACTTGCATTTCTTGACTTTAATAATTAATAAACTTGCTAAATCTTGTTTGCTGTGAATTCACTTTATGCTTGAGAAATTGTTAACAGTTTCAGATTATGTATTTTGCTGTGCGTATGTGCACAACTGCACATACAATGAGTGTTATATTGTTCGTCTTTGATTTTATTAGTCAGCGAGTTTTTAAGATTTAAATAACAAACAATATGATAAAAGTTAAGATTCAAATAACAGACTGATGACGATAAAAGTAGAAGCAACTTTGTTACTTAATATCAATATCATTTCCTATGATAGTATGATATAATGCTTCTATATAACTGGTGTGTTTGTTAATAAAAACGCCAAAACGGAGGTATTTTGTGTTTGATTAAAGTAGACATCAGAAGGCCATTTACAAAGCTAGCGTTCGCAATGCTTTGGGATTTAGAGTGTTAGGGAAGAGGAATAAGCGAATCTGTAACCCTTTTGACCATAACACACAATGAACATCTCATTTTAAGGTGATTAAACATTCACAATTTGTTTAACTAGGCTTAAATTGTAAAACAGCATGCCCTAAAGGAAGTTTTGCCCATGACCAAAACAATGAATTTGAAGTGTGTTGAGTGACTAAGATCATTTTGAAACTCGACATTTGTAACTTGCACAAACATACTGCGCCAATCGACACATTATTCAACATCATATATTTTCAAACAATTTTTTATTTGCATATCATTACCTACTTTTACATTTTTTTTAGATTAAAATGTTTTTTTTTATAATAAGCTGCTTTTATATTTTGTGCTATTTAACACACATGCTTATCATTCAGGGTGCTGAGCGTGGTAGGCTGGTAGGTGATGATGGTTATGAGTAGGGGTGTTAATCTGGTCAACCCGATCGGGTTTCGGGTTAATCGGGTTCTTTTAGGAAAAAAAAGCTAACCAAAAAAGATTTGGGCTTGTCGAGATTCGGGTTACTCTATATTTTAAGGTCAAGTAACATGATAAACTAAACACATAGATTCATTAATGACATGATAGACTAAACACTAAAGATTTTGTATCAACAATTCAGCATGATAGCCTAAACACAAAGATTCAACATGATCGACTAACACACAGATTCAACAATAGCATGATAGAATATAGTATGAATAAACGAGTTATATGATCAACATTAACTCGCAAGTTGATGATCACATTTGACCACCTGACTGACTGACTGTATGATTAAATTATATGATCAATCTTTAAACAAGGTTTCTCAACCCAAACATTAAACTATAAACGTGTCATAAGAGCCACATAGGTAGATGGATGATCACATTTGCTTTCGCTTTTAGGGTGTTATAATTAGTGAAAGGTGAGGTGTTGCTATGTGATTGGGTCCACCATATAATAAATACTATTAAAAATTAAACCTATCTTCTTTCTAGGCCTGAGCTCGACACCGATACCAAAAATAATCGTAATCAGTTGTCGAACATATCCCAAGAGAGCTCGGATTGTATCTGTGATACCAAAAGTCACAAAAATGGGCATTGGTATCGAAAATGCTCGGTACGGTACGATACCGGTATCGTAGGCAAAAATGGGTACCATACCGAACCGTACTGTAACTATTCCGAAACTTAAGAAAATGAATACCAAATTGTTATCACGAAACAGCATTTCCCTCATATGGAGAAATAGGTAGAAAAGCACATTAAGATTGAAAAGGACAAACTGCTTTTATTAGAAACCGATATCATTTCCATCATGTACTGTTTTTATTTGTAAGCAAACCCGTTGATGAAAATGGAGCTATTTGGGTTTCATTGAAGTATACACCAGACGGCCCTTTTTCAGGCAACAAAGCAACCATTACTGGACCTTTAGCACCTTCTTCCGCTGTCATAACTCCAGTTTGAGATGTCATGTCTGTTTTAACATTTCCAGGATGGACACAATTCACAAGAATATTCTCATACTTCTTTGCCATTAGCCTTGTGTAAGCGTTAAGTGCAGCTTTCGAAACTTTATAAGAAGAGAGCGTAAGTGGCCATCCATTCTCTTGTAACTTATCAGCCTTGAAATCACTCAAAAACCATTCGACTATCTCATCTATCCTTTTTACAGTTAAATTATCAATATCTTGCAACTCTTCTTTCAGCCTTTCATTATGAAACCACTAAAAGTAATAAAGTAATAGCAGAGTTTGTTAATTATATACATACTTTCTTCGTTTTTATACGCATAAATGAGTTAGTTACTTACGCATAGGTCTGCGAAGAAAGAGGTAAGGTTCACAATTCTCGGGGATTTAGAGAGCTGGAGAAGAGGAATAAGTGATTCTGTAACCATTTTGGTTGCGTAGTAATTTGTTTTCACGCATTTTTCTCCCACTTCATAAGGTTCTTCTAAAATGTTAATATCCGGCTTATCACTGAGAACTTGCAACTAGTCAAATAACACATATTAAGTCACATTATAAGGCGGTTTATACATATAAACTCGATTTTGACAATTTATACGATGAGCAGCCAACTATGATTTTAGAAAACCGCAAGCCAATTGGTTGAGTCTAGTGGGTTAAAAATTAAAATGGTTCAGTTTGACAGTTTAAACTAGGTTTGCTATTTTTGATTTTTTTTTTCAGAATTGATAAAAATGTTATATGAATATTATATGTAGCATAACTAGATGTTCCAAAAATAAATAACAAAGGTAAAGTGGTAAATGGTTGGTTAAGTTTGGTTACACGACCGGTTTAAAGTTTCAAACCATGAACTGAAATGTTAAACGTGTTTTTTTTAAAGACGTTAACATGACACTAACACGATCCAAGTTCTGTCATTTGCGTGTAATCGTCGCCATCGTCGTCTTTGATTTTTTAATTGAACTTGATCGTGACAAGAATGTCCAAATGACCAAATCTTAATATTCATGTCTTTGACAACGTTTATAACTATTATAAGTTAAATGACATGTTTAATAATTTGTACATATAAAGAAATACTTACAAACCCTCCTCCGGCTCTAAATGCATCTTCATGTATGATAAGTCCGCCATCTCCTGCATTATTTATCTGTACCAAATCTAAGATCTGTTAATGCAAATGGCCTTTTTTTGGTTTGGTCTGACTTTAGTCTATTTTATTATATGTAATGCTTCAAAACTCCTAGACTGAAGATTTTTAAGGTGTTTTTTTGCTTACCAAGATATCAAGCTTCCCAAAGCGTGTTTGGACAAATTTAGCCAAACTCGCAATACTAGATGGATCACTGATATCTAGTTGATGAAAATCAAGGTTAGAAACACCAGAATCTTTGAGTTTTTTCACAGCTTCTTCCCCACGAATTTGATTTCTAGATGTTAATATGACCTCAACTCCATTTGAAGCAAGTTGACGACTTATTTCAAGTCCAATTCCTCGGTTTCCTCCTGTCACAACTGCAATTCTAGATTTAAAAGAATAGGCATTAAAACTTGGAAGGATTATTTAAAGATTTTGAATATAAACAGTTTGACAAAACAAATATAAAAATTTGATGGTCATGATGATGATGTACCTTTTCTCCTCCATTGGAAGATAGGAAGTGAGAATTGAGATATGTAGAAGCCACCTCAACTCTTTTATACTGTATTGTAAAGATATATTTTCATTTTTTATAATGAGTTAGATGTACTTTTCGTTCTTGTGGTTTGTTTAAATTTACGGTTTTAGTCCAATAGTTTTAAATTTACGATTTTCGTCCATGTGGTTTCATTTCTATTGCAATCAAAACAGACTCCACTAATCCCGTTAAGTCTGGTCGTCAAACTAATCAGCGTGCCCCTCACGTGAGGGACGGTTTTGTCCTTTCTCCTTAAATAAACCCAACCCTAACTCGCAAGCCCTCCCCACATGAGGGGTTGGGGTGTATTTGGGAAAAAAAGACAAAAATGCCCCTCATTTGAGAGGCACATTGATAGGTTTAACGACCGGACTTAACAGCGTTAGTGGGGTTGGGTTAATTGCAAGTGAAATGAAACCACAAAGACGAAAATCGCTAATTTAAAACTATTTGACTAAAACCGAATATTTAGACAAATCACAGAAACAAAAACCACCTTTTCCTCTTTTATAATTTATATTTCGTATGTAACTCATGTGTTATATTATAATAATTAAAGACATGTCAGCCACTGTCTATACAGAAATGTAAATGTTGGGTAATATCAATATCCAAACAAACCCAATTAGTGTAACAATTTAAGGCACCAGTTGTTGAAAAGAACATACTAATTTCTTATAAAATCTTCGGATTTCTATGATTTAATTTTATGATCTTAAAAATTTTGAAAAAAAAGTTACAAGTTAGATCTGAAAGTATAAATTTAAATCTGTAGTATATATATTTTTTAATTTTTTATTTATTTTTATCCTACTTTATAAACTTTGTAGACGATTATGGGTTGATTTAAGCACAAAAAGATTAGTCCCATTCTTTTTTTAACTTTTTTCAATTAGTTTGCTGTATTTGTTACTCTTGGATTCTATGAATCACTTGATTTGAGATATGTTTATATCTTAACCAACTCGTTTTTGGCTTGACTCATTTGTCCCCATGAAAATGTATCGTACGTCACTTTGATTAGAAACTTCACGCATGCTTTTCTCTCTTCTTCGATGTGTTTAAATTGATGTTTTGTTGACTTAGAGCATTCTCAACTGCCCCAAAACAATGCGAGAGGGTTTTCCAAATTATAAGATAGGGTTGTGAGTGGTTATGAGTGGAAGACAGAAAATTTAGTGATTTTTTGTAACTTTATTTGTATTATTTGTTGAAAGTGGTTGTTGAAGACAGAAAATTATAACTTTATTTGTATTATTTGTAACTTTATTTGTATTATTTGTCTTCTAGATTTCGAGTGTCCAAGACGAGTATAAAAGATGGACCTTAAATATTTTTTTTTTCTTTCAAAAGATCGATAACTGTAAAAACAATAAACAAAACAGTTATTGTAGCACTCCCAAAAGACCGAGTAGGAAAGATTACCTTTCTTAGCTTTGTTACTTTGTAACTAATTTCTCTTAAGCCCAGCACCATCGGGGCCGAACCTGGTTCTTTTTCGGTTTTATATATAACCTATAGGATTGAATTAACGATCGAACCCATTCTTTTTCGGCGAACGAACCCGGTATCGCTTTAAAAAAGTATATTCAAACTCATTGATTATAAAAAAATCATTTATATTTTTTAGTAGCGAACATTCATTTTATAAAATATAAAAACCTTTTTAAAAAACTAAAAAAATTATTAACAAACATTATATATGGGTCAATAATACCCTATTACCCCATATATAGATTAATAAAAAACCCAAAATACTTATAGAATGGGTCAATAAGCCTAACCCAATTAACATTCATAAACATAATATCTAAATAAAAAATAAATAAATAAACAAATAAAAACATCAGTCATCGACTCAGCAACCGATCAGCTTTTTTGTATCGACCAGATGACCATTGCCTCATCACCTTTGCCGTTCGCCTCAAGGTTTCAACCACCACCAACAACCAATACCTGTTGGTCTATCGTTTGAGATAAGTTTTTATTCAATGAAGGTGTGAAGTCGGATTTGCATAATCATTTGGGTGACGATTATATGAATGATGCTTGTATTTGTTAATTGGGAATGAGTTCTTTTTCAAAGTCGTGATTGAAGATATTTTTCAAAACATGAAAACACGTAAGGAACAATTATAATATAATATCTTTTTATTTAATAACTTCGTATTTTATTGAATGCTAACGATATATTTTTGTTAAGATGGTGATATTGCATTTATTTATCTAACCAAATGATCAACCCGATCCATTCAGGCCCGAAAACTTTGACACCGGAAAAAAATCAAGCATAAAAAAATTCCGAACCCATAGAAAAAAGTTCATGGCTCCGCCACTGCTTATGCCCACTCAAAAAAAAAAGTCGATTGGCGTTGCTGCTAGAATTGTCGATGCCCTAGTGATTTTAATATGTGATCATGGAGTAATTTTAATATATAATTATAATTGGGCTGATTTAAAATGGTTCTAGACATAAGCCCAATTTAAATTACTAGGCCCTAATTTAATTTGAATTATTTGTAAACAAATAAAACAAAACAAAACAAAACAAAAAAACAAAAGTCAAAATATGAGAAAGAACGTTTACGTAGAACCTAAAAGATACATCTTATATAATATATATTTTTCTTGTCTTCTTCAAATCCATTTTCTTTTGGCCGCTGCAACTTGATATCAATATTTCTTTTTCTTTGTTTATCCTTTTTACTTTTTTATTCTCTTAATTTCACTTGTAAATGCTTAAAAAAACAGAAATATATACGTATATATTTAAAAATAAATAAAAATTTTGTGTCATTCACCGAAACCGTGCCCTAAACAGTCGTTACATTGGGTCTAGGCCGGCCCTGATGAATAGATAATAGAGAAAATGTAATGATAATGTATAAAACAATATTATTTAATTAAAAAAGAAAAAAATTGTAGTGACTTTTAGTGTATTATAGAGAGAGATAGAGATGGGGATGAGTTCGGAATGCTCTTAGATTTTTTGAAAAATATTATTATTTATTATATTACCGTTTCGCCCCCACTTAGAAAAAAAAGGTAAACGAGGAAGAAAGGTAAAAAAGAAAGAAGAGTTTTTTCTGGCTATTAACCAATGTTAGGAGGATAAACGGACGTTCCCACGTTTAAACTTTAATTGTTTAAAGAGGAGGGGCCGCTTCGTTTATAATATTTCGAGTGGCCCGAGCAAGTATTAAGAAAAAGGCCTTTATAAACTTTTGAGCCCCTCTCGGTATATGGCCCTTAACGTTGAAGCCTGGCCCTACAACGAAGTATATTAAAAGAGAGATTAAAATTAAAAAGTTGGTAAAAAAAACCTATATTCAGTAAGATGTTTTAGAGCATTCTTAGCCCATTTCTTTAAAATATGTGAGGAAATTTGTAAATTATATGGTATGGTTATTAGTGGTTGTGAGTAGAGGAGAGAGAAAATGTTATAGGAGAAAGTTAAATTTGAGGATTCACTATTCATACTGTATAATTTTTAATATTTTCTAAAAGTTGTTGTGAGTGGAGGAAAGAGAAAAAATAATGATAAAGGTATAAAAAGTATTACAGTATTTAATTAAGCAGAAGAGAGAAAAAAAGTCAAAAACAGTGCTTTTTAGTATAATTATATGATATATATATGAATATAGGGTAAGGAATAAGTTGGGAATGCTCTTATCACCTAAGACCATCTCCAATGGTTGGTTTTTGTTGATTCAAACCAACCTAAAAACCATCTAAACCGTGGTTGGTTCAAACCAAAAACCAAGTTTTAAGGTTTAATTTTCAAACCATCAAAAACCACCTATTGTGGGTCCCAAACATCACATTTCACCCCCCCCCCCCACATATATATATATACACACCCATATTTATATTTATAAAATATATTAAAATATTATACATATACATATTTTTTATATTTATTTCAAAAATGATGTATTTTTTTACGTAACGGCTAGTTTAACGGTTAAATTTTTTAACGGCTAGTTTAACGGTTAAATTTTTTAACGCCTAGTTTTTTAAAAAACGCTAGTTTTTAATGATTTTATTATCTATTTTACAATGATTAATTTGAATGAAAAAAATGACAAGTCCTAGAAAAAACACGTTACAAAAAGTCTTAGACATTACAAAGAATCCTAGAAAAAAAAATTACAAGAAGTCCTAACAAAAAAAAAAAGGTTACAAGAAGTCCTACTCATCCAACTTGTGTTTCTCCATTATTTTTAAATAGAATTATAAAAATTAAATATTTAATAGTATTGCGAAATTTTATTTAAAATAAATGTAAAAGTAAGTGATGATGTGGAAATATAAACATGGTTTGAGAATGTATATTGTTGGAGTAAAAAAGGTGGTTTTTAAAACAGCTTATGTGGTAGTGACGTGGCTGGTTTGAAAAAAAAAAACTGTTGGGTAGCGTTTGGTATGCATGAATAAGAGGTGGAATGGAATGGACCTTTACGAAGGAATGAAGAAAAGTGTGTTTGGTTGGCTAAAGGAATGGAATCATCCATTACCTTGTCCATTCAATTCCCTCTAAAACACCCCAAATTCATTCTATCCACCCCCTTTGTTTTTATTTTTTTCATTCCATCACTTCTTTCACCCTACTCATCTCCACCACCCTCCCACTATTACCATCGATCACCATCCATCACTACCACCACCCACCACCAACGCCACCTCCACCACCGCCTCCCACCACCAACCCCACCCCCGCCGCCGGCGACCATTGCCGTCGCCGCCGACTACCACCGCCACATTAACCATCCACAACCACCACCTCCACCCACCATCACCGCAACCCACCCGCCACCTCCCACTACCACCACTGCTAAAACCCACCACCGTGCCTGCCGTTACCGCCAACCACCGTCACCGCCAACTACCGTCACTAACCACCGCCAACCACCATCACCAATCGCCTCCCACTCTCGCCACCGCCACCCGCCACCCACCACCGCTTACCTCCAATTTTATTTTATTCCCTCTTTTTTTTTCCCGGCTAACAACTTTAATTAATTATTCATTTCATTTTTAGTTTTCTAGATGATAACCAAACAAGACAATGGAATGGTAATAATCCATTTCATTCCTTTGTTCATTCAATTCCCTCATCTATTCCATTCACTCGTCCATTCCATTACCCATACCTGTCATGACCCGGGCCAACCTAAGGCGGAAATGCCGGGGCGTGAGCTTGATTGCTCATAGCTCGAGGTAACTATCATGCAATAATTGTGACAATATCTAATAATTAATTTTATTCCAAATAAAACAAAATATCCAAATATAGCAAATAAATCCAAAACAAATAATCCATGACAAAATAGAAATAATCCAAATTATAACTTAAATAAAGTGTTTCTTGATATAGCCTAGGGTCTCAATCTAGCAGTCTAATACTCCAAGTCTTCAATTTAAACGATAACCTACATATACGTAAAAAATACAATAGTTTTGTCAATAAATATGTTGAGTGAGCAAGTCATTAAGTATTGCAATAATATATAATATGAAAAGTAGCAAAACGTAAATAAAACGGTAAATAAACCAAACCAATGAGCAAATAAAGTGTCAATCGAACCATTGCCAAGCGAATCTGGCACCGGTTATAACTAGACGGTGTTATGATCATACTATAATGAGAGCATGGTGGACCTCTCCGAATGCGCAAATTAAACAAGTAATCAATTAGCAATTTGAGTCTAGCAATTCACACACAATACAACATTTGCTAATGATTAAGATATGTATAATATGAAATACTATAAGTACGTATACACCCCCAAAACGTTTGAAAATATGTGAAAACGGGGGAATGACAAAACTCACCTTAAAATAAGCGAGTTAATATGATATTAAGAAATAAACAACGAGTCTTCCGATTAACGCGCTGAACGAAGATAATCAACAGAACCTGAAACTTAATGGTGTGAAAGTATAAGTAAAAACAAACCTAACGCCGCTAGAATCAATTCAAACGGATGAGTAGAACTCAAGTTATGTCAATTTTAACGTTTAAACGAGTCGAGTCTGACAAGAATCTGAACTTCGAGTCGGGAGTCGGGTTTTGGTCAGAACCCTTAAAATTTTATTTCGAGAAGAAAAGTCTTCTGGACCGAACGTTGAATCCGACCAGAAACATGAGAAAACAAGAAGTCAAAGTTGTTGGCTGTTTTTACCCTTTATCGGGTTTTAAAGCAATTGACCAGTCAATACCTTTCAATCTCAGAAATTGATTGAAGGTTATCGACTAGTGAACGTTTAGGAATGAAAACTCAGTTTACAACTTACCCGGAATGTGCACGAATGATGAGATATATCGAGTCAACGGTCGTTAAACATGCTAAGTCAACCGTTTAATGAACGGTTCTTCAACGAAACACCAAAAACCGAAGAGAATTGAGAGAGGCAAAGAGTATGGACGACTGGAGGATGATGATTAGGGTTTAAGTAAAGTTTTGTGGCAGGGTTTAAGGCTTGCCTATATAATAAAAGGTTAACCCGAACCAATTATGGACGTTTTGGCCCGTTAAGCAAGTAAATAAGTCTTTTATGATCAAATCATTGAATAAAATCAAAAGATATAATCTTTGATGTGCCTAAAAGTGGTATATAAAAATATTGCAATTAATAACCTAGCACAACGAGTAATAAAAACCTAGAATACCCTAAACCAAACACTAGCAACAGGCAAGTGAACCAATCGGGTGTAGAATAGCTATGGGAGGTCCAGGAATATCGAACCCTAGAGACACTGATTAAATTAACAAACTTAGATTCTAAAAGCTAAGGTGCTGTTTGTTTTTGCAGACATAAACTGTCTGCAAGCTGATTTCATCTGTTTTCATGTCTGCAACTGAAGATGTGGTCTGAAGATCTGCAAGCTGAAAATATAAGACTGTTTGTTTTTATAAACTGATACTGTCTGCATAACTGTCAAACTTATCTCACAAGATAGAAGTCATTTATTCAAGTTACATAGAAAATATAATAATAAAACCAAGTTTAAAAACACAAATAGTGAAATAAACTCAAAGTACATTATTTTGCATTAATTCTTGTGCTATCTGATCTCGAAGTTGACTCATGAATTCACGGTCCGCTGCACTTCCATGTCGATCTACTTCTTCTTCACCACTATCTTGTGCATGTTCATCTCCATCTTGAAGGCGTACATTTGGGTGATCATATTCATCAAAAAGTTCATCACTTAAGCCCTCTTTCCGTATAAAATTGTGGCGGCGGACGGTGGGTAGTGGCGATGGATGGTGGTGGTGGACAGTGGGTGGTGGTAATGGACGGTTTTGGTGGGTGGTGGACGGTGGTAGTTGACGGTGATGGCGTCCGACAGTGGGTGGTGGTGGTGATGAACGGTTGTGGTGGGTGGTGGACGGTGGTGATTGGTGGTGGCTGTGATGGATGGTGGTGGTGGTGGTGGTGGCGGACGATGGGTAGTGGTGGTGGATGCTGGTAGTGGCGGCGGACGGTGGGTAGTGGCGGTGGATGGTGGTGGACGGTGGCAGTGGGGGATGGTGGTGGTGGCGTACGGTGGGTGGTGGTGGCGGACGGTGGTGGGAGGAGTGGATGAGAGGGTGGCTTCAAAGGGATAAGAGTATGATTTTTTTGCGAAGATGTTTTAAGCAAGATTTCTTTGCTTTTCTTTTAAGATGAAAGAAGATAACTTAAGATCTGTTTTAAGAAAAAAAAACAAACAGTCTTCAAGGGTAATGTCTGCGCGCTTGAAGATGTTTGAAGAAAAAACAAACACCCCCTAAATAAACTAATAATTAAGAAAAAGATTCTTTTTGGATTTTTATTTATTTTATTATAAAACTATTTATTACTTAGACTAATTTAAACTAATAAATTAAACTTAAAATTCTAAAACTTAGATTAAAACACTAATGAGAAAGACGTTACCTAGACAAGGAATCTGAATTGTGATGGCTCGGGCTTTTATCGGTTACGAGAAAATGCTACTGGAACCGGGAATCTAAAAATATGAACCCTAGGAAACCTAATGGATTCTTAATCACTCTCAAGGTGTCATCTAAGAGGAAATCCTAAAGATCATGTAAAAGCACCGGCTTATTGGCTCTCCTGTCAGTTCACCAATTATGATTAATTACCCTAAAAAAAACAGCTAACCTGTCAGTTTCACTATCTCAATGCACCTAAGTACATGGGGTGGTCTAGAAGAGATCTAAAGGACACGAGTAAGCAGTGAAACTAAGGAAAACTAGGCAAACTTCCTGTCAGACAGTTTAACCTAAAACCCTAATAACAAAGACAAACCCGACAACTTATCACCCGTCGGATATCTAAGCAAGTAAGAATATAAACTTCTAATAATATGCTAAAAATCAGTTTCTATGGTGAATAAGCTCAATAAACCATAAACAAGTTGCAAACACACAGTAAACAACCCTAACATGCACCTATAATCGAAAGACATTCAATCAAGCGACATGTGAAACATTCATTTAAGCACAAATCAAAAGTAAATATGCATAAATAACATCCAATAAATTTGATCGAAACTTTTAATTAATCAAAACCCAATAAACAATTTCCGAAAACCGTTTAAACCCTTAATCAATCACAAAACATTAATCCAAGCCTAGATAACTAAAAAGGTTTAGCCAATAATCATAGTCGTAAAAACAAAGACATAATTATTTGAATTCATGACAATAAATTGAAAGAGAAAAATAAACGAGCTCAAACCAAATAGATTAGTATGAGAAAAACGTTCAACGAACTCAATCCCCAAGCTGAATGAACTTGAACTGCTATTTCTTGCGCTCTCCTTTGGTGATGACCCTCTTTTAATGCGTCTTTTGACTTCTCCAAAATATGATAATAGTTTTCAGCCGCTAGAAGAAGAATTCCTTAATTTGATGATCTGCCCTTTTTTTTCCATGCGTTTTCTTTTATAGCTTTTTAGTGGGCCCTCCAATCCACACCGTCATTAATTTCAAATGGGCTTCAACGTTGTTTCTAGAGGCCTGTGGTATAAACCATAATATGTGAATGAATGAAATAAATAATTCAACTAGATGGAATCCAATTATGACATTAAAGTGGGAATTAAATGAATTATTTTGGTTTGCAACACAAATCCACCGCATTTTTGTATAATATGCAAGCCTCTCAAAATATTTATTGTTATTAACTCATATTCATTGGTCATTGCAAACTTAATTTGACATTCTTGTATTTTACTTCATGCCCTTTACTGAATTCAATTGAGTATTAATTAACAACCAACTAGTTTAATTAGCCACCGAATAATTAATAGAAACCATTTTAGGCACTTGCTAATCATTTAAACAAATAACTTCTTCAACCAACAAAATCCGAACATGACCTAGTAAAATGGAATTTTCACTAAAAACTCATCTGAAAAGCAACTCAAAGTGGAGGAAATATTTAGTTTATTTATGTTTAATTCATACCACATCAATCTTGATGGTTAAGAAACAAACTAGGACATATATTTCAGTTATAAAATAATTTCTTGGCCCTTAATTCTCGCGATTCATGCCGAAAATAACCGATTTTATATCAAAAACGAGCTAATAAACGAAAACGAACTCAGATTCTGTGAGAACTGACTGTGCAGCAGCACCATAGCGCCGTGTGGCCAGCTTCTGGACCACCACCGCGCGACGCTCCGGCGTCTAGGTGGGTCAAGTTGGCCGTTGACAACTTTAGTCCCTAATGTTTGTATTTTGGCCATTTTATGAACATTTTAAGATATAATTAGGATTTAAACAATGAGTAAACATGAAGGGCTTGATGTGAATATATAGAAACTAGATAACTCATAATGCAAGGTTTTTATTAAATATTAGGATCCGAAATAGGTTCATACAATGATAAAACGAAATAGCCGAATACGATAAAAAAAACCCGAAATGTTACAATACCAAACAGACCCTTGGAGATGGTCTAAGTCAATTCAAACCTGTTTTTGGTAATAAATCAAATTGTTTTTTAGTCAAATAACAAAAACAACAAATATCTTAAAGTTTTAGATGAAGAGCATAATGCAATTAAATATTAACAAAAAAAATTGTAATGCATTAGGAATATTAAATATAACTATTTATATGCATACTAGTTTGAGCCTCATGTAATACACATGAAATTGATGAAAATTTAAAATGTTATACAATTAAGTGAAATACAGTAAACAATACAATTATCATATATTGTTAAAAGAATTACGATTTACCTTCGGCAAAATCAGAAACAAAGGAGCCATGATTAGATATGACAGCAACTATTGTTGCTTTAAAACCAAATCTTCATGATTCATCGATTGAAATATCACGTGTTTCTCCAACTATTTTCGCATTATAAAAAGTTATAAAAATGTGTTACAACATCTTTAATGATTAATCACCAACTAAGTCCATTCAAATTAAAATATCTGTTACTTGAAGCTGCATCAGTGCCATGATCATGGTCATTGAGGTTTAGGTTTTGTTCAAAATAAGGACAATGCTCCACCTTTACTGAACTGTGATTATTTGATTCGTTTGATCATTTAAAATGTCTATTTCGCCCTTGCCCGTAAATCCTTTCTCGGTGTACCTTTAACTACTCTGGAGTCCTCCAACACTCATTGGCAAATCATTTGATGAAAGCTTTGGCATTGAACTGTCGCACAAGTGGCTACTTTATATATGACAAAACTGATAGGTCTAGTTACCATCTATGATCATTTTTTAACTGTTGATTTGAATTCCTGACTGAATCCGTGTACGAATTCTAGGGTCGTAAGTTGTTCACGTTTGCTTTTAAATATCTAATTGCAGCCTTGCAGCAATTGAAAGTAAACACTAATAAAAAACACCGTAAACATTCGGTTACCACCTAGAAAGATAAAGTTCGGAGATCAGACCTACAAGTTTTAGACAAACTTAACCGTTAAATTAAGCTAAAAATTTCCATAAACAGGTTGAAGGACCTGAATGATGACTTTAGCTCCATAATTTTTCTTTAATGCAGCCACTAACTCATGTAACAACCTATCAATTTCCTCTTTTTGCTTAGTATATAGAGTGGCTGATCAAATACAGAGTATTCTCTTTGCGGCTTTTTCAGTAGATAGCTAATAGTTATTTGAACTTACTTTTTTTTAGCACAGTGAGCATTAGAAGCACTTGCTGACATATCCTCTAAACTTCCATTAGCACTTTCTTTATGCAAATGTTCAACATTTTTCATTTATTTAATATGAGAAATATACAAGTTATTTCAATGCAAGTACTTATTTCTATAAATCAGTGATGCCCTGTACCACAAATCAAGCAGGACCTTATCATTTTGTTCATTTTGTTGAGATACAAAAGCAAAGTTGGTTGAACATTAATTCAGTTTCATTTTGAGCCAATGGATTTAGGTGAAGGTTATCTAATGTTGAGTCTAATCTCTATAAAAACCTATGATATGTTTGCTCGACAATTGATTGAACAAACAATATAAAAAAATAAAAAATAAAGTAAACTAAAAACATATAATCATACATCAACAAAATACTGATTACTGCTCATTTATTATAGTTGAATACTTGAATTTACTAAATTAACACCAAAATCCATGTTACAAAACAAATAATTGAACAACGAAGAAAAACCCTAATTTTGAAAACGTATATCAACAAATTACGTATCACCACGTTATAAACATACTAAAAAAACAAACTAAAAAAACAATTAAGTTAAAATTATATTAGACAGAAATACAAATTTTGTCCTTTAAACATAGCTGATTTACGGATCAGGTCCTTAAAAACTTTACTTTCAGGCGGTGTCGTTTAATCAATAAGTTATCTCGTTTTTCGTCCTTTTAACTAGCTGTCATCCAAATCCCCCGTTAAATCCTAGCATGTGAGAGTATAAAAGTAATTTTAGTTCACCTTTTTGTTAATAGATTATAATATTAATATATGTTTAAATAACCTAACAAAAATCAAAACCAAACCTAACTAAATCATCCATCTCTCCCTAATTTCTGTTGCAACCCACAGGCACCAGCCTCCACCAAATCACCTGCAACCACTCAAACCCCCTTCTTCACATCATCCTTTTCATTTTATAACCATAACCACCTCTTGTGACTAGTTGCCAACTCGACGGAAAACACAACCATTTCGAAACTAATCAAAGTGGGTGTTTTTCTCTCTACACCACCGGACCATCACCACCACACCTTTAAATGCTAAACCCGCCGGCCAAAGCTACCATACTTACTAGATCTAGCCGGAAAAATGGGGAAATGTAACCACCACCGTCCCTGCTAAGGTTTATACCGCCGCCTCCTCTAAAGAAGCCGGCATGAAGTTGAAATCCACAAAACCTACTACTTAAGTATTAAACCCTTGTTCCTTAATAGACATTCTTCATTGAATTCACAAAAATCCGACCATTCAAGACCCCTTCCAATGCCACAGCCTCGCATCCAATACAAATGCCCCACAACACTCCGTCGCCAAAATCTCAAGAAAATTGGGGGTTGAATGTGTTTAAGGTTTTTCAAATAACATTTAATTTGGGGGTTGATTGTGTTAAAAGGTTATACTTTGGATGAGAGAGAAGATGGTTATGGGTGATGAAGAAGAAATGGGTGTGAACTTGTGGTGATGATTTACAAAGAAGAAGACAGATGGATGTGGTGGTTGTGGGCCCATCTAGTTTTAAATAAAATTAGTTAAACGTTGTTCTTTTTTTCTTTTTGTTATTTAAGATAGATTTTAAATTACTTCTATACCCTCACATGCTAGGATTTGACGGAGGATTTGGATAATAGTTAGTCAAAAGGACGAAAAGCGAGGTAACTTACCGGTTAAAGGACACCGTCTGAAAGTAAAGTTTTTAAAGGACCTGATCCATAAATCAACTATTTTTTAAAGACAAAATTTGTATTTCTGTCATTATATTATTAAGTGATTACAATCAACAATCTCATGTACTAAAAATAATATGTTAATCATGCACTAAGAACCAAAACAACCAAAAATCTAAACCTTTATAGTATATATAAAAGAACATAGTCAGTGAATTATTTTATTCTAAAAGTCAAGGGCCAGCCCTCTTCTAATTGGCTTCAGCTTTATGATGAATTTGTTCTTCATTTACATTTATCCTAAGCAAAGAACACTTAATCTTTGACATAATCAAAAAAGGAAGTCGATATTGCCACTGGATATGACAATTTAGAATACATTTAAGTAATAAAGAGACCCACCCCTATCAAGTATGTACAATACTATGGTAAAAAAAAAAACTAAAAATACAATTTCTATTAAATATCATTAATCTTTGTCAACATGAATCAAAGGAAAAAATAAATGTTTCGATATTCCACTTTTAAACCCTATAGGTATGAACACGAAACCAAAAAAAAGATATGATTTTCACTTTCGGTTAAATCTTATGATTTCGTCTATTCGCAAAACAATAAATTATATCAATTATTACCTTAATTCGTGAATGATGAACACAGAATCACTAGTCGTGAGGTCTATTGGTTGTCCATGTTCATATGTTCATTATTCATTCTCATCATCTACAATTCGACAGAAGAGGCGTCCTGGGGTTTGTAGTTGGGGAGGGGCTATGATTGTGTTGAATGATAAAAAAGCAGGTTTTAACACTATATAGATTTGAAAGTCCATTGCTGAGTACTTGAATCTGGTAAGGCCCCTGGCGGGATCCAGAAAACGAATCACATCTTAAAAATAGGTCTAAAAGGTAGGAGTGTTATAAGATTGAGAAGTGGTAAAAATAAGTATTCTTTTACTAAAGTAGATAGACAGACGAGTATAATCAAATCATAAATTTGGTTATACAAACCCCATAATCAATGTTTGGAGGTTAAAACTAGTCACAATTATCTATATCTATATCTATTACATATAAAACAAACATTTAAGGTGGACAAAACGCATTTGAACACGCCACTAAAATGAATGGGCCGTTAAAATGATCACCGCCGGGGACTTTCAATTGATCTTCAGGTAACCGTTACTTTCCATTGCAATCGATATGTTTTCACTTTCAATTGTTTATCCATTATGGTGCTATCATAATCAGTAATTTGATTAACTCATTGGGGACCTTTCCTCTCCCCTGCACAGCTGATGAATATTGAAGACAACCATAAATCCAGAAATTGAATCCGATTACGTTTGTTATCTAATCAACATCATGTAGGTAATCCATTTTGTTTGTGAATTGTTGGTTACGAATTTGCACCTCAATTCAAGTTTTCCATTGTTGTAGTTACTTCTATGATTATCCGATTCATTTTTTTTAGTTGTAGTTGATCATCTGGCAGGATATATTGAATAGGGAAAGCCATTAGGAGGCTTCCTACTGCTACTTTTGGAATTGATTACAGTCAATTGCCGGATTTATAGTAGAAGCTAATGCATTCTACTATTCAAGTGAGTGAACTGTGTATGTTCATAATGGCTATTTGTCTTGGTTCATATAACAAAATAATGATGTTCAACTATGGCGCTTAAAAGGTTTAGTTTTAGTTTTTGATGCTTCATAAGCCAGAGGATGGTGGTTAATGTTTTTTGTTTGTGATTTGCTTGTATATTATGTTATTTATTAATTATTTTTTCATCTTACACTTTCCTGTGTATTTACCTAAAATGTTAACCGATATCCAGAAAAATGATGCGTCTGGTCAGCCTGTTACGGGCGGGTTAGTATATATATTATATGGTTACAACATACAACTGAGGTTTTAATTATGTTATTATGCTACAACCAGTAGAAAATTCGGATTATATTTACATTGTTTGCTATGTTAGAAATGCAAATCATCACAATCAGAATATGTTTTATTTGTAGATTTGGTATTTAAGACCTACTTTGTCTTTTTGATGATAACTGACATCATATCCTTTTCATGTTGCTCACTTGATATTGATGGTGGTTCTGCTTATCATATGCTGATATTGATGTTACATTGATGCTTAAAATGGTCAAAAATGTAGGTGGGACTGTTAGCAACAAAGAATCTTATTGTTTCTAATCTGAATAGCATGTCGGATCCTTGTGCAAGCATCACTTGTGTACAGAAAAGCAGTTTAGGTAATCCATTGAATCTGCATGCATTTATGCAAATAATAGTTTTTATCTCCAAATTGGTTGCTGATGTGCTTATGTTCAATAATATGATAACTATTATTCATATTGATTATGCAGCTCAATGGTTCTCAGCTCAACAAATCCGATGTGGGACGAAAAGCTTAATTTTTTTTGTCAATGAATTGCATGTAAAGGTACGTTTGCTTGCGATTTGCAACGATACTGTTTCCCTGATTGATCAAATACTTTACCCTTTTAGCAACAACTGAATGGGACAACATCTTGTGATTTAATGTCATGATATCCATGTTAACGTTAGTAAACAGATGAATAAAATAAATGTTCATTTGATTTTTTTTAATTGTTCCAATGGTGTTTTGGACATTACTGGCATGGAGTAATATTGGTATGTTGGTTCTTTGTTTGGAGGCATTCAAGTTATCTAATGACTGCAACTGCTGACATATTATCACGGATATACCATGCATTTTTTTTATCAAATCAAAAAGTTGGAAGCTTTAAATCTCTGGTTGGTGAAGTGTTTTCATGATATTCACAACTGCCATGGATGATGGCTTGGAACCAGTTGGTAAGCCAACATAGAGGTGGGACCACGAATCAACTTTTAAGACATGGACATGGGAAGAGAAGGCCAGAACACTAGAGCATCTTAGGTAAAACAGTTGTTCAGATCAATTTTAATCGTACTTTTTCTAAGTCTGTCTGTCTTCTGACTTTTCAAATTAATATTTGTAGCCAATTGTTCCGTGTGTTCGTGCCTGCCTTGGATAATTTTATTTACTGATTTGCCAGTTGGTTTCCGCTCTAATGTGTGTACTCTGTTGTGGGCTGAACTCTAATCAGGTTCTCTCAAGCCTGATTTACTTTCTATTTCATTGTGAATAATTCATTTATTGATTTTTATTGCAAATTTAGAAGACAAACTTATTATATTTGACTTTTTTAAAGTGAAAGCCAACTGTTGAAATGGACACTGCGGTTAGGTGTGGCTTTCTATTTGGCACAAGCACTTGAATTCTGTGGCAAAAGATCATAGCATTTATTGGGATTCAACTTCATTTGAGGAGAAAGAGTCTAAGCCTCCAAATGACTTGTTGGTGAGATTTTTACGTTTTAAAACTAATTTTTCGCATCTTTTTGTATACAAAGTAATTGGATTCACCAAGTATATGAAGCAACAACTGAAATAAGCACGTGTCGTTCTGAAAACAGAGTGACTGCCCTTTCTACTTGAAAGTAAACCAAAACGAAACACAACACTAAAACTGAAATTGAACCTAAACAAAAACTAAAAACTAAAACGATGTCGAGTCAAAAGAATACAACTGTTTTTCTAGAAAACTGTTATGGGTCAACAGACTGCATTTTGTTAATTATATTACAAACCGTTTGAAAATGTACATGTTAACAAAAAAGTAGTTTCATAATTTATCAAAACTAATATAATATAAAAATAAATAAATTAGCTGCAATATAAATATTTAAGAAAACTAAAATATACTAAAATTTTATGACCCCGTCCCAGCCCTATACAATTTAAAATTTTCGAAACTGACCAACCGAAAGTGTATACAAAAAGCCGACCGTAATCCCAAAACCAACAATCGGCTTGGGCGGTTTCAAGATTTTAAACTGAACCATGAACACCCCGAATATGAATAAACATATAATTTTAAAATTGTTGTCACTGTATTAAAAAACTCTGGACGCATTTTGGTATCATTTTTAAACGGATTATTTGCATGAGGGCAATCTAGGCATTTCAGATTCAAGCAAAATATAATTATAAAATGCTAACAGCAACTAATGTGACAGTAGTGTTCATATCAGAATTCAAAAAATTTTAAACAAAACCAAACCAATAACTGGAAAAATTAAAACCAAACCGTAAAATTGAAACCAACACCAAAAACAAAAAACAAAACGAAACCGAACAAACCAAAAGTATCATATGGGCTTTATGATGCCAAATCAACTATGCGCACCATAACCCATCACATCATACGGGCTACGGGCCGTATGATTGGACGAAAAATGGTCATATAGGTTTTATCGCATCATACAGAACCACTCATACGAGTTATATAATCATTTTCTCCCTGTCATAATGCCAGGCCCATATGGCCAGTATAGAAGGAACCAAATAATTAAAATTTAAAAAACCAGAACCGTTGATTCGGTCAACTGATCGAACCATAACCGGTCGGATCAAATGAACGTAGTTTGAAAGTACAAAACCGGAGCTGTTACCTATTTTGGTCTCACCCACTCAGAATAAGCTACTGTCAACCAATCTAACAAGATTTTAAGCCATGAGCTAAACATCACAATTACTTGGACAAAAAAGAATTGAAATCTTGTTAATGCTGATTTGTCTATACTACTGTTGTGATATGATTTTAACACAACAGGAAGATAAGTGAATAAGTAATTAACCAGCTGGAAGCTTCCGCCTCTTCTCAAAGTAAGTTCTTTTTTTCAATACCGTCTTATTTTCTTAGTTTTTTTATTCTCCTGATAGAGCAACTCTTATGCTTAAATAATTGCTAGATATGGAACTTTTGACCCATTTAACCTTGAAACATTAGTTTGGTTCGGGTCAAAATAGGTTTTGGCTAAATAAAGGTCGGGTTGAGAATTGTGGCATTTGAAAAAAAAATAAACCATACAAGAGCTGAGCAAAATTATATGGGATTACGGGTTAAAAGATGTAACCTAATATTAACGGAATCCAGGGGCCAAATGGTCAGTTTACTGAAAGGAAAGTTGAATAACGCAAAGGGTAATTTGGGTATATTGGAAAGTATGTTGTTGATTCGGTGTCCGGTCATTCTCTACTTTTTTGTCGAGTTTAACTCTTTTTTTGTCAAATATGCCTTTTCTTTCTAGGATCAAAAGTGATTTTGGTCAACTTAACCATTCTTTTCTGTTTTTCACATTGTTGACTTTTTTGGGTCGGAATTGATGAAGTAATTATAATTGAGTGCTGAAGGGACTTTTGTGTGCAGAATTATGAACACGCTCTCATGGAACTTCCTACTTTGATTGCTATTTAAGTTATAACTAAAACACATACGTCCATGGTTGTCTAAAGAAGCTGCTGCTGAGCTGAAAAATGGCTACGTTACAATGGAAAGAAGAGGAAGTTTTCCCGGAAGTAGTAAAAAGGTCCTTAGATCTTGTTACGTAGTTAAAATTCGCTTGTACAATGATAACGGCTACTCCTAGAGAACTTGAAAATGTTATGCGCCTCACTGAGGCCCTTGCCCGAATTCCCTTTTCAAAAAAGGTTGAAAAGAAAGATGTTTTAGAGGCTTTTAGGCTTCTAGAAGTTGCCATGTAGCAGTTTTTAACAGTTCCTGCATCTGGTAAACAAGATAAAGAAAATATGTGTTGGTGAGTTAGTTACCGGGCAAATATGTTTTCTAAATAGGAACCATGGTCGTGTCGTGGACCTGGTAACTAGCGAAAGAATGAAAAAGGACAATTTGGTTGCGTTGACTCGCAACATTATGGAAAAATGAAAATTCTCTAATTAACATGGTTTCCAATTTTTGTATTTTTTTTAATGTGATCTTTTTCCTTGTAGTTGTATGTACTTGGTGAAATACCATCATTCAAGGATAGAGTTACCACTGTTCGTAGTATTCATGTGGGTTTATCAAATTTGTTGATTGTTAATAGTTCTTAATGCAATTATGTAAGTGAAAATAAACGTAGGTTATGTTACTGAAACAAATAATTGGTTAGGTAAATGATAACATATCGAAACGCTGCCAATTGAATTCCTGTTGCGTCCCCGCGTTGCGGCGGACTCCTCTACTAGTAAAATTAAAGCGTTTAAAGCTCTCACGTCGCACTCCCCTTTTTCTCCAGCTACCACATGCCTCCATTCCCTTTTTCTCCAGCTACCACATGCCTCCATTTGAGAATAAACCCTCTCGATGATCCTAAAATTGAAAATTCACAAGCTATGGGTCGGGCTGCGGGTATGGCTATCTTAAACGGGTAGAATAAAAACATTTTAAAACCCCAATTCTATTCGTCTGATTCTTATCTCCCAGCACGTCTCCATCTCCGCCTTAGTTTGTTCATCTTAACAAAGACACTGTTGTTCACACCAAAAGATCCGTTGTACCACCAGCAACTAAGGTTTGTCGATTAAAGTCTATTTTAAATTACTAAATTAAAATAAGGCTGATCCTTTTAAATAACTATTATTGTTCATGAACTCCATAATAAATATATTAAGATCAAAAGTTAAAGCTTTAAGTTAACATGTTTTCGCAGGCTACCTTTTTTTTCCGTTTGTTCTCTCGTTTTACATGTATGATTGTGAGGTTGTGACAATGAGATAGTAATAAATATAAGGCAAATTAATAATTCTAACTTTTATGTATTGGCCGATAATAATCCCAACTTTAAAAATCACTACAAGCGGTCCCAACTTTCAACTATTTTGTCTCAATGGACCTCCGTTAAAAAACACTTAACGCCGTTAAGTTTTTTCCAAGTTTCAAATCGATGTTTTAGAGCTTTTGATCGGACGAACCATATGATTCGATCGATATAAAACTTATCTCTAAACGGTAAAGAAGATGGATATTGTGTGTGTGATGGTGTTGTATAGAATACAGAGGGAGAGAAAAGAGGAAAGAGAAAATTTAATTAAAAGAAATGTGATTAAAAGAAAAGAGAAAATAAATAAAAATAAAGGAAATTATCAAAGTACACCTGGTTTAACGGAAAAAATAGACGAGGTTAAAAAAAAGTACTATAATTGCAAGTTTTAGAAAACTAAAGTAGCCATTTGCAAAAAAATTCAAAAACGATACTAAAGTTGCGTAATTGAACAAACCACATGTACTAAAATGGCACTTAACTCTTTTCCTAAATATAATAAAGGACAAGAGTAACTCAAATTTTCAAAGGGATACATGTAAAAGAAGAGGATATTTGGGATTGAGTTTGAAAAATGCTTATTGACTTATAGGCTTTTTCAAAAAGCCATTTTGAAAAGCTAGGATTTGGGGCTTTTGAAAATTGCTTTTCAACCCTTTCAAAAATCTAAAATAAGAAAAATTTTTGTGATTGCCAAACACATTTTAATTTATTCGCTTTTTGAAACACCAATAAGCCAATAAACATTTTTCAAACTCAATCCCAAACATGCTCGAACTATAATAAAAATAGAAGCAACTTTGTATGATCTAATAATGTTATTTTGTATATGTAAGTGTATGTGCGTACGATATGATAGTGTATGATGTTCGTTAATCTTTAACTTTATTAACTATCACCATTTTTTATTTATTAAGTCAAGATTCATATAACAAACTGAAGATAAATATAGAAGCAACTTCATTACACACATCATTCCCCATGATATAATGCTTCTATATAACTGGCATACTCGACGAAAACGGAGCTATTTGTGTCTGATTGAAGTATACGCCAGAAGGCCCGTTATCTGGCAATAAAGCAGCTGCCGCCGGACCTTTAGCACCTTGTTCCACTGTAATAAGTCCGGTTTGAGATGTCATATCCGTCACAACATACCCTGGATGCACACAGTTCACAAGAATACTCTTATACTTTCTTGCCAACAACCTTGTGTAAGCATTAAGAGCAGCTTTTGAAACTTTGTAAGCAGAGACTGTTAACAGCCATCCATTCTCCTGCAACTTACCAGTCTTAAAATCGCTCAAAAACCACTGGATTATCTCATCGATTCTCTCTTCAGTTAGGTTGTCAACGTCGTGCAACTCTTCTTTCAACTTTTCATTGTGAAACCACTAAAAGTAAGAAAAAACATGAATGGTATGCAAGTTTGTAAATTATATGCGAATTTTCTTTGTTTTTGTGTAAATGAGTCGATTACTTACGTATAAGTCTCCATAGACAGAGCTTACGTTCACAATTCTGGGAGATTTAGAGAGTTGGAGAAGAGGAATAAGCGATTCTGTAACCGCTTTGGTTGCATAGAAATTCGTTTTCACACTTTTCTCCCAATTCATAAGGTTGTTCCATAATATTGGTTAAAAGATGCGCCTTTTCATCGAGAACTTGTAACTAATCCGACACATAACCACATCACATTATAAGGTGAATCACATGTATAAACTAGAAGTCATGATCTGGTTCAACAACTGAGTTTGGAAAAAAATATATATATGCTAAATTGTTAATTACAATTTCAAAATGGCAAGCCAAACCGACTGGGTTAGCTGGCTGAGGGTCTGGCACAACCCGTGAAAATGGTTCGGTTAGATCGTTTGAACTAGCTTTTAGTTCAAAGTTGCAAGATTGTTTATAAACATGATGAAGAGATTTAAGCATATTATACATATACATGAATGCAATCAACATATTCTAAAAGTTGAAACAAAACAATAAAGGCAACCAATTGTACAAATTTCAAACCGTGAACCAATTTGTTAAACCCGATTTTAAACCATAAACCATGAATCGGCTCGGTTTAAGAAAGGTAAAGTATTGGCTCGGTTTACAGAATTACAGAGTCAGTTTTTGTTCTTTAAACCTTTATAAATATTTGTTTTTTCTAACGACGAATGTTATCTTTATTATTGCTTACACTAATAAATCTAATTTACTCCCTTGCCAATTTGTTCTTTTTTTGGTTTAAATTTCAAGGAGAGTTAAATATATATCATTAGGTATATTGGTTTTAAATAATCTTAACTATTACCTTTTGGTCGCTGCCGGTTTTAACTAACTAAATGTCTTATTACGGTACCACATTTTAACATGTTTGCTTCCAATGATCCATGACTAATGGAACCGTAACTTCGTTAGTCTATGGTCGCTAGAAAAAAGTTTTTGAATGGAATCCTTTTTTTTTTCGACCGAAAAACTCAACTATTTCGCCCCAAACATCTTTGAAACCTTAGATCAGACCTTTAGGAATTTTTTTTAGCATATAAGCCCAATTATAGAGGTCGTCAGAAGTTTTCAGCCCGGAAGCTCCTTTTTCAGGTTGAAACCGTGTGGTGGTGTTTCGATAGTGGTTGTCAGCGGTGGTGGTGGTTAACGCTGGTGTTCAAGTGGTGGTGGTGGTGTTTAGGCAGTGGTTGTCGGTCGGCTGCCGTGGTGGTTGTGATAGTATTCAGGTTGAGTTTTCCGGCAAAAAGCGTTTATCTAGCGGCAAGAGACTAACGGGGTTACGCTTCCGTTAGTCATTGATCATTTGAAGCAAACATTCTAAAATGTGAGACTGTCACAAACTATTTTATTTTTATCGAGATTAACAACGACGAAAAGTTGATAGTTGGGACTATTTAAAACAAATATACTGTATTATTATATTATTATGAAGTTTGATTCATAAAATATTAATAGATATACATATTAAAGTGAATTGTTTTTATCGCAACAACCAACCGACAACATATGATGTTTGCTGCAGGGTCAAAAGGTGGGACCCACCATGAAATAAATGTTTTTGCAATAAGACAATTACAAAGATAAGAAAATATTGTAATAAGACAATTACAAATTTAAACATATCAAAATATTTTGTGTACATGGTGGTGTCATTCATCACGGGTGAAGATTCGAGTCTCATAGTAAACATTTGTATATCTTTACGAATACGATTAAGAGTGTGTGAGTTAATTGTTTCAAATAAAAAAAATATATGTGAAAATATTTTTAATGATGTAGTTATGTTTGAAATAATATAACGACATGGTTAATAATACTCATATAAAAACACTTACAAATCCTCCTCCGGCTGCAAATTCTTTTTCATGTATGATAAGTAATCCAAGTTCTGCTGCATTATTGATCTGCAAAATTTTTAAAAAGTTTTGAGTTAAAATGATATCCTAAACACTTTCTTATAATAATTTACAACCATAAATGTAAAATCCATTATCTAATGCTTTAAAATGTAAAAAAGTTTAAAAATATCTAAGCATGGGTTTTGCTAACCAAGATATCAAGCTTTCCAAAGCGTGTTTGGACAAATTTGGTTAAACATTCGATACTTGACGAATCATTAATGTCTAGTTGATGGAAAATCACGTTTGAAAGTCCGGAAACATTGAGTTTCTCCACAGCTTCTTCCCCGTGACTTTGATTTCTAGATGTTAATATGACCTTTACTCCAGTTAAAGCAAGCTGACGACATATTTCGAGTCCAATTCCTCTGCTTCCTCCTGTAACTATTGCACATCTGGATTAAAAAATAAAAAAAACAAAATTCGTGAGCATGCTATTAACTTTATTAAGTTTCGAATAAAATATGATCAAGATTTGATAGTGATGGATGAAACTAAGATACCTTTGCTCCTCCATTGGCAAATAGGAAGTAGATTTTGAGATATTGAGAAGTAAGCAACCTCTCCTTTTAATATCAAATTTAATAATAAATAATATATGTTTTCATGGGGGTAGTTCCGTATGAAGCTTCTCCTACCACCTAAACACATGTACCGTGCATTTATATCATGATGTACAAATACAACGACAAAAACGTTGGTTATAATAAAGTACTAGTCGAGTGCACGCATGATGTAGCGGAAATAATATTTTAAGATTGTTAGTGAGCCAAGGTTAGCTTGAATCGAACTTTACTCCAAGCCGACTCAGGCTAGCTCCAAATTAAAGGTGAAATCTTAAAGTTGAGTTCATCATGATTATTTTGATATTTATATAACTTTAGTACTATTAATCATATTGTTGTAAAATATATAAAATGAATAAAAAAAGAATAAAGTTAAGTAATATTTAGATATATATGAGGGGCCAAAGTTGTATATTAAATAGTGGAATATATTGATAAGTGGAAACTTTTTTAATTATAACAAGTTTATTTATGTTTTTTATCAAATAGATAAAAGGTCAGATATGCAATTAATTGAATGAAATTATATACATTTATCATTTGAAAACTTGTACATTCATGTATATATTCATGTAGTAAAACTTGTACATTTCAAACCGTCTATTTGATTTGAAAAAAATTTATATTTGAATGTTGACAAAAATAAGCCTGCTTAAATGGGTATGCTCGGATTTTTTTAATCATATTTTTGTAAAACATATAAAATCAAAATAAAAAAAAGGATATAGCTGAGTTAAAAGTGGGTAAATATGAGAGGTCAAAGTTGTAAGTATTTCTTAAATTAACAAAATTTGAGTGAAGTTGAGGTACCATAATTGTAATTATATTTGTTGAAATCAAATGAGCGTGGGTGGATTATGTTTAAAAGACCATTTTATCCCTTTATACACATGCACCTTCTGCATTAGAAATTATAAAACCCTTAAAACAAATGTTTTAATTTGCCTTTTACTTATGTATTATATATAGTGACGAAGCTTGGGCTTATTGAAATGGGTGACCGACATCACAGAAAAATATTTTAGAAGCGTTTGGACTCAATACCTATAAAAATTTTCGAATAAAATCGTGAAAATTTACATTACTAAGCGAAAAAACGAAGATGACACATAACACCCCGAGTCGCTCATAACCTTCCCATGGCATGTGTTATCCTATAGAGTGGTTTACTTAGGTTTTCATCTCTCTCTTTTTTGTTAAAACTGTATCTTATCATATCATATACAAAAGGTTTGTTAGATTTAGATAATCCTAATTATTAACTATTTTCCGTCACCGGTTCCAAGTAATGAAATGTTTGTTGGCGGCCAGCCCACCAATGAACATATTTTCGTGTTCCACCGATAGACATTAACTAATAGAATCCTAACGTTGTTAGTTCCGGTAGCCGGAAAAACGTTTTTGGCCAAAAAAACTAAGCCTTTTCGTCCTAAACCTCTTTGTAACCTTAGATCAAATCTTTAATTTTTTTTTCTAGTAAACACCTCCGTTATTAAGGTCGTCAGAATCCTAAAGCCACCGTCAAAGTCAGATGATGGTGCTCAAGTGGTGGTGGTGTTTAGGTGATGAATGTCAGCATTGGTGTTCAAGCGCTAGTGGTTGATTGGTGGTGAGTAAGTTGGTGGTCAGTGGTAACGTTCAAATGGTGGTGGTGGTGATGTTTAGGGTGAGTTTTCCAGCGGAAAATGGTTGAGTTTTTCGGGCAAAAACGTTATTCCGTCGTCAGGGTCCACTGGTGGAAAATATGTTAAAAGATGAGAACTAGCAAATATTTTGTTAATTGTGACTTGTGACTGGTGATGATGACCAATAGTTGATAGTTGAGACTATTTAAATTCAATAAACCTATACAAAAGCATATAAATCTTTATGGTATGACAATATGCAACAGTGCCGGCCCAATGGTTTTAATAAGCCAAGCTAGGGCTTGGGGCTCCAAACAACAAAAGCCCCCATTTCATTAACATGTTCTATAAATACTAGGGTTTTTTTTTTCCTGCAACATTAATGTTTAATAAGTTAAAAGGCCAAGAATTTAGACCGTGAACCTGATACAGGTGCCAAAACTAAAATTGCAATTAATCATCCATGAAAATAAGTTGCAATTAGTCATATGTCTAATTAAATTGCAATTAATTGAATTTGGAAATAAATGAAAATTGGAATAGGCAACTTTCCCAATTGCCTTCTAATTAAATTCCGGAAAATTTCTTAAAATGACCCATTAATAAAATGAGATTCCAAATTTGTCTTTTCAAATTCAAATTTCTAGTTTTGTCGCATATGTATCTCGTCGCCATCGACATGTTAAGGAATATCGACGACGTGTTACTAAATGAGTCGGAGAATGACACGTGGCCGGAATAGGTCGTCTACGAGGTGTTCTCTAGCCCATTTCATCGTAGACGATATGTTATACATGCTCTTGTTCACGACGTCAATGCCGGCTGCCATACCTGACACCCGTGTTCACATCGCCGTTGACGGCTTAATCTCATGGCTGGCGACTTGTTGACAAATTGGAGAAATGGAGTGTTGATTATATCGTTGAGACATGTGCAAAATATAGACCCTAATATGTAAATTCAATCATTAATAAGAAATAGACATCATAATACTATAACTTACTTGTATGAAACAAAACCTTAGAGAAGGAAGACGGTGCGATGATGATTCCTGAATCGGTTCCGTTATGATGTCACTGATTGATGGAGATCTTAGAGTGAAAATTATTGGTGTGTGTTTTTCTCTGTTGTTGTTATGTGACATCTAAGGTAAATCCTAATATATATATGGGTATGTCCATCAAATAGCCCATATATCTTATGGCCCAATTAGGTTATTTGACTAATTATAATATTTAAATGGTAATGATACCACATTATATGGGTTTTTCCAACATTCTTCCACTTGGCTGAATAACCATTTATGATGAGTAATTCGTTAAATTAGTGGCCAAGTTAAACACTCATCAAATTGTGCATTGAAACTATAGTAGATAGTTACAATCGTTCGAGTTACTGATAACTCGAGATCCCCAACAGTCATACTATAGTCTCAACATACAACATTTAAAACTTAGTATCAAATAACGGGAATAAACCCTTTAAGGTAATTAATTAATTTGCATAAATTTTGTCTATAGATCATAATGTGCACATAAACTTTATTATAGACAAAAAACAAAGCATTTGAGGAAATCATAATAATTCATACACACCATATGCTATTATACAATGTCTCTGCTTATACCCATCCGCGTTATAAGTTATCAGATACTTATGGGTGGGAGACCTTAAGTTTTCAGATCCTTATAGCATATTTATAGTGTTAGTGTATTCGATACAAAGGTTATTTTCCTCTACTCGTTCACGTGCGACTACGAACAAGTACTTTGCATCAAAACATAATGCAGCGCCACTCGAACTTTTACTGTTCGAGAAACTAATGGCAACTGACTTGTTAAAGTATATCTTCAATTTTCATGATATGGAGTTAAACAATTTTGAGTCCACTTATCAAATTTTCTAACAATATTCCATGGCACGTTGCATTGTACACTACAACATATTCAGCCATCATTATGGAGATTGTTAGCTGTCTCATAAGGATACGATCTCGGTTTATTTTGATGTCTAATACATAAGGAGCTTCTCGGAGATCTATCATGTCAAAATTACGCGAGAATGATCGCTTTGACCCATGCAATAAATCTAAGCTATTACTTGCCAGAAAAATATCTTCCGTGTAAATGACAAGTATAGTAAAATTGCTTCTACTCATTTTGAGGTAGGTGAATTGATCCACTTGGTTTTTATAAAGCATGTATTCTTCATAATTTCATCGAACTTTAAGTACCAATTGACGTTATATCTATTTTAGCCCATATTTGGATTTCTTTAGCTTACAAACTAATTAGTTTGAGTTATGAACACGTCTTTATGCAAGTCAATATTTAGGAGAGTAATTCTTGACATCAATCTAATGTAGCCTTAAGTCATAATTTGCTACTAATGTCATACCAATACTCAAGGAAACCTTCTATAATACAGGTGAGAAGGTTACCTAATAATACTCTCTTTTGGGTATAGCCTTTAGCAGTCAATCTTGCTTTATAATTTTCAACGTTTTCGTTCGGGACTAATTTAGTTTTGTAAACCAATTTACAACCTACGGGTTTTACACCCTCAGGTAATTTGACCAACTCCCAAAGGTCATTTTAATTCATGGAATCAAGCTCATCAATCATAGATATATTCCATTCACAAGACTGATCGCTACTAATGGCTTCATTATAAGAGGCTTGATAATTATACTTTCCTAAATTCAAATTATCTTCATCAAGGTAGGTTACATAAGCATCAAAGTTAGAATGCCTTTTAGACTTGTATGACCCTCAAGTTGATTTTCGGGTTCTTGATCGTTAATAGGGTCAGGTTTTTACTATTGTGTGTTTGAGGTGCCTTAACTCTCAGGAATATTTGAAGCATTATTTTCTAAGGAAACATTAGGTGGTGCAGTGTTATGTACAAGAGGTGTAATAGGAGGTAAAGTTGAAGAGCCCATCCCCCCTCCTCTTGCACTTCTTGGAAATCAAAGACTTCACTTTCACTGCTCCCACTAATCTTGGAGTTCTTTAGAAACTCAACATTACGAGTTTCTACTATGCGAGTAGTATACGTAGGGTAATAGAATTTAAATCCCTTAGAATGTTTGGGATATCCTATAGAGTAACAACTGGCAGCCCTCAAGTCAAGTTCTCGTTATAGAGTATTATAAAGTTTAGCTTTGGCAAGACAACCCCATACTTTCATATATCCTAAGCTTGGCTCCTTCTTGTCCTAATCTCAAAATGATTTTTAGGGACAAAATATTTGAACATTGTCTTCACGGCCTCAGTCCATAAAAAGTTCGGATGATTTGAGTTTGCTAACATACTTCCAACCATATCGTCAAGGGTTCTAATTCTTCTCTTAGCATTGACGTTATGCTAAGAAGTACCCGAAGTGGTAAATTCGTATGTTGGCCATAATAATTACCCCGTCTAACTGATCAGTTTACCTTTATCTTATGCTTAAGTTTAATTTTAACTTTAGACATAAAGGTTTTAAATTTGTCAGATAATTTATATTGTTTTTCTCTTTAACTAAATACAAGTACACGTAAATTATAGAGATTTCAATCAAGACAAGCAAAAACAAGAATTTAAAAGTTTAACAAATAGTGACTTTGTCACACCCATGCAAAACTTCATAACCATCATTGTCTAACTTTGGTAGTGATACTAAATTAAGGTATCATAAAGTGTAATAAAATGACAAGTTTTTCATAATAAATTGCATGGTTCCTACGACATCATTAAGTTCGTCACCGACACTCGTTCTAAAAGTTCTCTGGTTTCTTTCTAGTTTTTGGATTGTAAGAAATCCCTTTCTTAGTTAGTCCCACCTTGAATTTTGACAATCCCATCGCATGCGTCCTTTATTATGGAACAATTAGCATGTGATTGTCCCTTAGAAACATTATGGTTGAGAAAGTACTTGATTTAGATTTATGGACCGTAAAACTTTCCTCTTTGAATTTCCCCTACTTCTTATGCGAGTTACTAGTAGTGACATACGCAACTTTCGGTTTTTCTAGTTTTCAGTCGCTTTTCCTTTTGCACACTTATTGCTTATCAACTCATCGGTGACTATTTGTCTTTTATGAGTGTTATAGTTGATCTTAGAAGCATCAAAATGTGTAGGAAGAGAAGTTACGATTAAAAAAAAAACTAGAAAACATTTATCGATCTCCATGTCTAATCCATTTAGCTCTCCTGATGACACTTGATATGGAATTATTGATGATTATAAAAGACATTATGTTTGACTAGTCCCATTTATCATGCTCTAATTTCTAATTTGCAGTTCTTCAAGCAGTAAGAGCTACGAGGGCGTCATGTCTTCACGCATAATCAAGATCCATCATTCCAAGAGCGATTTTAACCATGTTCATCTAAGTGGCAAAGTTCGATGACAAGCCAAGGACTTAAAGTGGATACTAGATTGATATGAATAGAAGAGTTTAAATAAGCTAAATTAAGGGTAGTCAACAAGGCAGACAAAACAAATGTATTGAAGATAAAGTCAATTATGACATCAACATAAAAGACTGACTTAAGGTTCTATTTGAATTTTGGTTTCGCGTTGACTAAGACCAAAATTTAAATATTATGAACATACATAAGGAGTAAGGTTCTACTTGAACTTTGGTTCAAATATAATGAACGCACGTAAATAAAGTAAGGGCTCATAAACATAACACGTCACCTTTGGGCAGAAATGAAATGTCTATGTAAATAAGGCCAATAGTTCATCATGTATACCATCAAAACAAGTAGCCGCTGGGTTTATTTTGTTTTGACAAAACACATAATTACGTAAAATGGTTTCATTAGACTTCAAATTCAAATCAAATGATATCTTGTTGGTTCAATCACCCAATCCTTCATTAAAGTAACCATTAAAATTTTAACTTGCGCGAAACTAATGCGAAAGTTATGGTTTTAAATATAAATAAATTTACGTGCAGAATAATGATATTCAAAATAAGTGGCAGTTTTAAGTTCGTTTACTCGAAAGCTTATGGCATACGGAAATTAGACCATTCGTGTGTTCAATAAAACGAAAGCTTTGGCTATTCGTAATCTTGAGTCACACGAAAGTTTGGCCGCTCGCAAGTTAAGCCACAAAGTTTCGTTTATTTGAGTGAAACTAGGCCATTTGAATATTCAAACGAAAGTTACTAAGGTTTGTTTCAAGCGAAAATTTAAATAATGATGCGCGAAAGCAATTTCACCCAAAACTAATAACAAAATAAAAGTATAGATAAAACTTAGCTTGAGCAAAAACAAAATGAGCGAAACTAAATTGTCGTTGGAATTCAAGCATTAGAAGTTAGTTTGGATAACTTAGTGTCGTTTGATAAAATAATTCACGAAAACTAAGCAAAAGTAATTCACCAAAATTTAGTGAAAGTTTGATGAAATTTGTGATAAATTAATTCACCAAAAAATAAGTCACCAACTTAAATAAAGTTATTAATAAAATTAAACTTCCGATTGGAAGAAAATATTAGTGAAATTTAAACTTTCGTTTGATACCCATACTTAACATTTATTGGAAGTAGCATCAAACTTAAGCTAAATTGTTAAATGCATCCAGCAGCAAATTAATTGGCATAGATCGGTAGGTGAGAATGTATAAGATTTCATAAGGATTGCATATAAAAGTCAACTTTTCTTGATTATGGGAGGAAAAATAATGGAAACAAATATTTAAAATCATGGTCATAAACTTTATGCAATAATAATATGTCTTTCACCAATTTCTAGCAATCAATCTTACGCATGAAACAACCGATTAAATTTCTTAGTTTTGTAAGTAACGATATATTCAAAAAACAACCGATGAAATTTCTAAGGTTGGTAAACTTGAAAACATCGATGGACAAAATTGATTTTAATGATTGTTCAATTTTTTTATCTTTTCGGGACATTGGAATAAATAATATTTTGTTACGTGGAGAACAAACAAACCAAAACTTATATTTGCATATCTAAGTTTCACATACGCTATCATGATTCTAAGTTTTCGCTTAAATCGATTCTTAAGCATTTTCAGAAATTTACATTTGTATATAAATGGAAAGTTAATACTTTGTGAAAATAAGACAATAGCATCAAATTTAATTTAAAGTTGTGTGGATCAAAATTAATTTCACAATCATAAAGTCAGAAGGTTTTTGTTCGATTCACAGTTTTCAAAATCAATACAAATCCATGAAGTCATTTAACTTATTTGAAAACGCATTCTCACAAAGCATATTTGTTTCAATAGAAATTTTTTTTTTCGAACAACACATCAGACGATTATTAATTCATCTCTGTCTAAATAACAAGCTCATAAATTACCCTTTTCATTTGCTGGCAAACAAACGTTATGAATCGATATAATCAACATAAAGCTCTGATACCACATGTTGACTATATCATTGAGACATGTGCAAAATATAAACCCTAATATGTAAATTCAATCATTAATAAGAAATAGACATCATAATACTATAACTTACTTGTATGAAACAAAACCTTAGAGAAGGAAGACGGTGCGATGATGATTCCTGATTCGGTTTCGTTATGATGTCACTGATTGATGAAGATCTTAGAGAGAAAATTATTGGTGTGTGTTTTTCTCTGTTGTTGTTATGTGACATCTAAGGTAAATCCTAACATATATATGGGCATGTCCATCAAATAGCCCATATATCTTATGGCCCAATTAGGTTATTTGACTAATTATAATAGGAAAATTGGTTTTAAATAATCCCAACTATCACCTATTGGCAAATAACAGACCCAACTTTGCACTTGGCTGGTGGCGGTCCTAACTAAAGGGGTATTTTTAAGGGGCCGCGACTAACAGATGTTAACCCCGTCAGTGATTTGCTGACGTTGACCTTATTTTCCGGCCGAAAACCTGCCGGAAACCTGCAACTCACCTCCAGTCTCCCTAATATCATTACACCATCTCCCTCCCTCTTCAAAATACATCGGAAATTTGAAAATGAAGTACATTACATCTTCTTCCATGGCCAATCCCTATATACCAGACCCGATCTTATTTTCAAAAATTCGAAATCAATGTTACACGATTTACAAAATAAGCATAGGGCTTTTGTTAAGGGGGTTAAAACTAGTCGAATGAAGTGTCAATTACCTCGAATGACGCACAATTGACGAGGGTGGACTTCGCCGGAGACAACAACGGTGACACGCCGGTTAGGTTTCGTATGAGGGGAAAGATAGAGAGAGAGACGGCGTAACGATATTAGGGAGAATGGAGGCGAGTTGCAGGTTTCCGGCCGGAGAAGAAGGTCAACGTCAGCAAATCACTAACGAGGTTAATATCCATTAGTCGCGGCCAGTTAAGAACAAATACCCCTTTAGTTAGGATCGCCACCAGCCAAGTGCAAAGTTGGGTCTGTTATTTGCCAATAGGTGATAGTTGAGATTATTTAAAACTAATTTTCTATTATAATATTTAAATGGTAATGATGCCACATTATATGGATTTTTCCAACATGGAGAGGTTCAAAATAAAGGAATATCAAATATGAGATGGACAATTTTACCTCCACGTTTCTCTATAACCTGTTAGATTCTTGCAACACAAACATTGCTAGTATTGCAAATGGTCACTTGTTTGAATAGATTTGCGAACACAAGATTTGACGCTTTATTGCAATAAAAAACTTACGGGTGACGAGTATCGAACCGTGTTTCATCAGAAGATGACAAAGATTGCAGTGTATTTCGGAGCATTGTTGGTGAACGTCAACCCAGTATTTTGTCAACAAGTCGCCGACCATAAGATCCGGTAAGCCGTCACGGGTGATGTGAACATGGGTGTCAGGTATGGCACCGCGACGTTAAAGTCGTGAACAAGAACATGCGTAAGTGAAATGGGCTGGAGAACACGTCGTAGACTATGGAACAAAACTGGAAACTTGAATTTGGAGGGACCAACTTAAAATCTCATTTTATAAATGACCCATTTTAAGAATTTTTTCTTAAATTTATTATTTTGTGTTTGTCAAACTTCCAATTGTCAAAGGATTTACAGCCCTAAAATTTATTTTATTTGAAGTCATTTACTTCAAAGTTTGTTAATTTGTTCTTTGCTTTAGGGGTGAGCAAGATAAGGGTCGGACCCTTGAAACCTGATTATCCGACTCATAAAACCCTTAATTAGACCTGAATATATAATAAGGGTCGGGTTAAGGGTATTTAAATTTCACATTAAAGGGTAAAAGGGTTTCAAGGGTCCAACCCTTTTTCAAATCCTTGACCTGTTTACTAGTTTCTATATATATATTCATTAGATTCGCGATTAATCTAAATTTTAGGAGAGGTTTGTAATTCATATATAATTCATCAGAAATTTACCAACTACTAAGAAAAATAAAAATAAAGGGACATATTGCTGATTGGAAACATATATATGTGAATCACTGAATTTGTTTTCTACATGCAATTTGTAAATGTAAATATTATTTGTATCACTTCAATTGGTTAATAAACTTTCGAAGTTAGACTTTACTATGTTATTAAATAAATGTATAATTGTTTAGGATTCATATATTAAAGTCATTATGAGATATGCAACTAGTAAATGCAGAAAAGAAGATGTGATTACTACCTTAAAGGGTAAAGGGTTGGACCCTTAAAACACTTATTTATACCCGACCTTTTTATTGTTTCGAGGGTAGGGTCTCGGGTTCACGTTTTTTCCTAAAAGGGTAAAAGGTCCGGATAGGGTATTAGGTAAAAAGGTCGGGTCTTACCCTTTGAACAGTCCTACTTTGCTTAGTTGGAACTCTTGAATGTTACATATGAGGGGAAATTGACGAGGGTGGACTTCGCCGGAGACAACAACGGTGACACGCCGGTTAGGTTTCGTATGAGGGGAAAGATAGAGAGAGAGACGGCATAACGATATTAGGGAGAATGGAGGCGAGTTGCAGGTTTCCGGCCGGAGAAGAAGGTCAACGTCAGCAAATCACTAACGAGGTTAATATCCATTAGTCGCGGCCAGTTAAGAACAAATACCCCTTTAGTTAGGATCGCCACCAGCCAAGTGCAAAGTTGGGTCTGTTATTTGCCAATAGGTGGTAGTTGGGATTATTTAAAACTAATTTTCTATTATAATATTTAAATGGTAATGATGCCACATTATATGGATTTTTCCAACATGGAGAGGTTCAAAATAAAGGAATATCAAATATGAGATGGACAATTTTACCTCCACGTTTCTCTATAACCTGTTAGATTCTTGCAACACAAACATTGCTAGTATTGCAAATGGTCACTTGTTTGAATAGATTTGCGAACACAAGATTTGACGCTTTATTGCAATAAAAAACTTACGGGTGACGAGTATCGAACCGTGTTTCATCAGAAGATGACAAAGATTGCAGTGTATTTCGGAGCATTGTTGGTGAACGTCAACCCAGTATTTTGTCAACAAGTCGCCGACCATAAGATCCGGTAAGCCGTCACGGGTGATGTGAACATGGGTGTCAGGTATGGCACCGCGACGTTAAAGTCGTGAACAAGAACATGCGTAAGTGAAATGGGCTGGAGAACACGTCGTAGACTATGGAACAAAACTGGAAACTTGAATTTGGAGGGACCAACTTAAAATCTCATTTTATAAATGACCCATTTTAAGAATTTTTTCTTAAATTTATTATTTTGTGTTTGTCAAACTTCCAATTGTCAAAGGATTTACAGCCCTAAAATTTATTTTATTTGAAGTCATTTACTTCAAAGTTTGTTAATTTGTTCTTTGCTTTAGGGGTGAGCAAGATAAGGGTCGGACCCTTGAAACCTGATTATCCGACTCATAAAACCCTTAATTAGACCTGAATATATAATAAGGGTCGGGTTAAGGGTATTTAAATTTCACATTAAAGGGTAAAAGGGTTTCAAGGGTCCAACCCTTTTTCAAATCCTTGACCTGTTTACTAGTTTCTATATATATATTCATTAGATTCGCGATTAATCTAAATTTTAGGAGAGGTTTGTAATTCATATATAATTCATCAGAAATTTACCAACTACTAAGAAAAATAAAAATAAAGGGACATATTGCTGATTGGAAACATATATATGTGAATCACTGAATTTGTTTTCTACATGCAATTTGTAAATGTAAATATTATTTGTATCACTTCAATTGGTTAATAAACTTTCGAAGTTAGACTTTACTATGTTATTAAATAAATGTATAATTGTTTAGGATTCATATATTAAAGTCATTATGAGATATGCAACTAGTAAATGCAGAAAAGAAGATGTGATTACTACCTTAAAGGGTAAAGGGTTGGACCCTTAAAACACTTATTTATACCCGACCTTTTTATTGTTTCGAGGGTAGGGTCTCGGGTTCACGTTTTTTCCTAAAAGGGTAAAAGGTCCGGATAGGGTATTAGGTAAAAAGGTCGGGTCTTACCCTTTGAACAGTCCTACTTTGCTTAGTTGGAACTCTTGAATGTTACATATGAGGGGAAATTGACGAGGGTGGACTTCGCCGGAGACAACAACGGTGACACGCCGGTTAGGTTTCGTATGAGGGGAAAGATAGAGAGAGAGACGGCATAACGATATTAGGGAGAATGGAGGCGAGTTGCAGGTTTCCGGCCGGAGAAGAAGGTCAACGTCAGCAAATCACTAACGAGGTTAATATCCATTAGTCGCGGCCAGTTAAGAACAAATACCCCTTTAGTTAGGATCGCCACCAGCCAAGTGCAAAGTTGGGTCTGTTATTTGCCAATAGGTGGTAGTTGGGATTATTTAAAACTAATTTTCTATTATAATATTTAAATGGTAATGATGCCACATTATATGGATTTTTCCAACATGGAGAGGTTCAAAATAAAGGAATATCAAATATGAGATGGACAATTTTACCTCCACGTTTCTCTATAACCTGTTAGATTCTTGCAACACAAACATTGCTAGTATTGCAAATGGTCACTTGTTTGAATAGATTTGCGAACACAAGATTTGACGCTTTATTGCAATAAAAAACTTACGGGTGACGAGTATCGAACCGTGTTTCATCAGAAGATGACAAAGATTGCAGTGTATTTCGGAGCATTGTTGGTGAACGTCAACCCAGTATTTTGTCAACAAGTCGCCGACCATAAGATCCGGTAAGCCGTCACGGGTGATGTGAACATGGGTGTCAGGTATGGCACCGCGACGTTAAAGTCGTGAACAAGAACATGCGTAAGTGAAATGGGCTGGAGAACACGTCGTAGACTATGGAACAAAACTGGAAACTTGAATTTGGAGGGACCAACTTAAAATCTCATTTTATAAATGACCCATTTTAAGAATTTTTTCTTAAATTTATTATTTTGTGTTTGTCAAACTTCCAATTGTCAAAGGATTTACAGCCCTAAAATTTATTTTATTTGAAGTCATTTACTTCAAAGTTTGTTAATTTGTTCTTTGCTTTAGGGGTGAGCAAGATAAGGGTCGGACCCTTGAAACCTGATTATCCGACTCATAAAACCCTTAATTAGACCTGAATATATAATAAGGGTCGGGTTAAGGGTATTTAAATTTCACATTAAAGGGTAAAAGGGTTTCAAGGGTCCAACCCTTTTTCAAATCCTTGACCTGTTTACTAGTTTCTATATATATATTCATTAGATTCGCGATTAATCTAAATTTTAGGAGAGGTTTGTAATTCATATATAATTCATCAGAAATTTACCAACTACTAAGAAAAATAAAAATAAAGGGACATATTGCTGATTGGAAACATATATATGTGAATCACTGAATTTGTTTTCTACATGCAATTTGTAAATGTAAATATTATTTGTATCACTTCAATTGGTTAATAAACTTTCGAAGTTAGACTTTACTATGTTATTAAATAAATGTATAATTGTTTAGGATTCATATATTAAAGTCATTATGAGATATGCAACTAGTAAATGCAGAAAAGAAGATGTGATTACTACCTTAAAGGGTAAAGGGTTGGACCCTTAAAACACTTATTTATACCCGACCTTTTTATTGTTTCGAGGGTAGGGTCTCGGGTTCACGTTTTTTCCTAAAAGGGTAAAAGGTCCGGATAGGGTATTAGGTAAAAAGGTCGGGTCTTACCTTTTGAACAGTCCTACTTTGCTTAGTTGGAACTCTTGAATGTTACATATTAGAACTTTGCTTTGAACAGTTAAAATTATTACTAATCTACCTATTCTAATAAAGTAAAATAAATGTAGACACTTATCATGCTTTGGTTAATTCTCACCATTTTTTCCCTCCAAAACTAATTTACCCTAATATATGTAACAAATCAATAATTATTCACTTTCCTTTTACACTATATTTATATAATATCTATATATTTTTAAAATATAAGTTAACATATTATTTTACTACATATTTCAAAATACTTAGGTGAATTTCAAAAATCAACAATAAATCATGTTTCTCAAATTAAAATTGTTTCGGGTTTTTTATGGAACTTAAATTTATATTATTGGTCAAAAGTTGGTAAATAGATTATTTGGTACAAATTAACTATATTTAGGTCAAAATTTGTTACGCGTCAAAAATGAAAATTTTGAGTTTTTTAAAAGTTTGAGAATGCAAAATAGATTTATTGTCAAATTTGTTATGGGTTCAAAGTGTTGACTTTGAAATGTCAAAAGTATGAAAGTTAGAATTTTAAACATGATTCGGGTTTAAAATTTATTTTTAAGGGCATTTTTTAAAATAATCAAAAGGTTCAGGATTTGACAAACTGACTATTTTTCCCTCAACTATTAAAATGTAAGAAAAAATGCGAACACTTTCGACATGCCACCCGATGCCTATTAATACTTCTAACTTTTATCAATTTTGAAATATTTATGTTAACATTAATTTTTCCTTCAATAGTGATCAGAACGTTGTATGAGAAGCATGTCATGGAAAACTATGCTCAAATGAAACAAAATATTCACAAAATTGGATGGGTTAACATGTTATTTTTTATGTTGTCACTATGACACCTCTAAAACTTATCAAAATCTTTTTCATGGTGTAGCTTAGAAAAACATAGCTCTTGAAGAACACCCATTGTTACAATTTAATGTTATACTTTCCTTTAATTAGTGATAAATTGATAAATATATCAATAAATGTAACGCTCCTTTTGTATTTAGACTGAATGGTTAGAACTATCATCGTATGAGAAGCTTTATTTCTGAAATTGGTTCATAACCAAAAGTTTTTCAATTATACATATATGGCACCGAGAATGAATTTTTCAATAGAAAGAAATATTCTTAGGTATGTTTTTGCACGAGCATTTTTTTAGTAAATTCATTTAAAAAAATAATTTTGTGATATAAATAAAATCAATTTATATACACATTGTATAGATACAAGCATAGATGTAATACATTTTTTTTTCATATAGCTATGTAATTATTTGTTTTACTTATAATTTTATAATTTGAATTATCCCGTGTGTGACACGGGCTCTAAAACTAGTTAACTAATAATTCAATTGTTGGTACCAAGTTTGGGGAAAGATGAGGGTTGATATAAAAAAAACTGATATAAAGACCCCAACTTTTTAGTTTGATTGAGGCATCCGAAAACCTTAGGCCGTCACTGATATGCAAACAAGACACGATACCTCTGAATACTACTTCAAACCAGTGTATTCGGAATGTCAATTCGACCAAACGCTGCGTAGGCTTTTTTCATGCATTGATTTTTCCATGTGGTTAAATTGTTGTTTGTGGACTGTATGTTATTAATTATTATCATCTCGTAACCACTTAGAAAAAGGATACATGGGACCATAAAGAATAAAGAAAGCTATTTTGGATTTCAAACGGTGAGAGGGGATAACACACAAAAGAAGAAATTCATCCAAGTATTCAGTGACGGATCAATGAATTGTTTTAGGTTGTACACTACTTTTAAAGTCGATGTAAAAGTTCCGGGTCAGCTCGATAGTTCGGGCAAAGCTCATTAAATAATAAAAATGCGATAAAACTAGCAATCTAACAAATTAAAACTAAAATTTAACAAATAACTTAACAATTAACAACATCAAGAACAATTAACAAATAACAAGAACCATTAACATTTAACAAATGAATCTAAAACCCCAAAATTGATATAAGCCTAAATTAAAAAAAAAAGTTCTAAAAAATTGTAAGGTGCACAGAATTGAATCCGCAACTTCCAATTTACTAAGCTTTGAACTTACCGACTAGACCAACGCATGTTTTTGTATTTAGGATGGTCCCTTCTGTTGGGTTTCAGTAATGATCAGTTAAAATTTTGTTTATTAAAACTGGTTCAATAAACGTGGTTAATAATAATTAATCTTATTGATTATAGTTATACGCAGCGGAATATATATAATTAATCAACACCAAAAACTAAACCTGAAAGGATCCGGTTACAGACAATACGAGTACGAGTCAAAACATTAAATATAAACTAACAATATATTTAAGTTTACCTCGGTTAATAATTAACCGGTTGAGACACCGAAGGCTAACGAACTGAGCTAGGTGACACAACGAGATCCAACGACCAATCAGTGGCGGTGCACGACGGCAATGGAAGTGGTGGTGGTATCCGGATAGCGGCGGCGGCGACTGTGAGTGGCAACGGGCGGCGACTGCTGGCGCCGGCGGCAAGTGGCGGCGGTGGCTGGACAGCGCCGGTGGTCGGGCAGCGGCGGTGGTGCAGGTTGGCCAGTGATGGGGTGGAGGAAGAAGGGAGATGGACTTGTTGATTAACTTAGGGTTATGTCCATAACATCATGTGTTTATATAACCTATAATTAGGTTTAACTAACTTAGTTAGTTATATACCCAATGGGCCAACAAGTCCACTTCTTGCTCAAAAGCTCGCACCATGTAATTTCATCTCGTTAAAGTATCTAACCCGGTTAACTAACTTAAGCGGGTCAATGGCTCGTTACCTCACGGTGTAACTCTTACGGGTCATAACCCGGTTGGCCGTATTGACTTACCCGAACCGGTCCATAATTCCAACAGTCTCCCACTTGGACGTTTCTGGTTAAGTTACTCAATACTGACAGCCAGTGGTGCTCTAGCTACACATAGCTGCCCCCAACAGGTTATAACATTTTAAATTCATTAACCAAAATAATCTTGGAATACACTTTTGCAAGATAACAAATTTATGGTAATCGTTGTCATCTATCATTTCTGTATAAGACATCAATTGAACAATGAGACATGGATCAAGTTCAATCTCATATAGCGTTCAATCATTATAGTTCTCGATCTAGAATCAAAGTGGTCCAATCAAACACATAGTTAGTTTGGGTGAGGCCTCACACTTTACCAGTTTGAATCAACGAGGGCGCCAAGATGTCTAACTGTTACATATCATGTAAGAGTACAGAATCCTATCTTGAATGCATACAACTCCCACTTAACTTCAGATTATTCCCAACCAATGCCTTTATAGCTGGCAGTTACGCGACAGCGGTTGACACTGATCAAAGAATAACATTTAGTAAACGAAAGTTCTAATATGTATCTCAGGTCTGAGAATACTAAATGAGTATACCAGTATCAAAACATCTTATGACTAAAATCCATGAAGATGATATGATGCGAGTTACATCCAACGTCATTCATAACGAGGTCTGTGAGTTTGGAAGTCAACTCTTTGAGTCCAAAGTCAGAATATTAGATTGCTGATCTCTTCAAGGAGGATTGTATATTCGGGCTGAATTGTAGATCCAATGTAATTTATATGAATCGGGTTTGTTAGTAGGATTTATTCGTGTATTGTTTTGGTCCGGTTCCATTGGGCATGGACCCGTTTTTAATAAAATTCGTTGTAAAAATAATAAGAACAAAGGTTAATTTTTTCTATATCCGAAGGAAGAAAACTAGATTTTTCTACGTTATTTTTTTTTATTATTGTAACGACGTATATTAAAAATATTCCACATTATAAATGAAACTATGTTTTGCTATAATTGTAAATAGAAACGGAAATAGAGTTAAGCACCCCCCCCCCCCCCCTCCTCTTTCATTTCGATACTAGCCAAAATATCTTTCTCCAAACAAAAACATTTTTGTCAATAGAACACCACATTGTAACGTCTCTAACCGATAAAAGAAAAAGACTTATAATACAATAATACAAGCAACAAGTACAGAATATAATAAACTAGTAATTATGATCCGCGCGCTATAGCGGGTTGTTAAAACAAATATAAATTTTACGTGTTGAGTTGCTGGAAAGTTTAACGTCTTCGAAAACACGCCTTCTATGTAAACCTGTGCTTTACAGTGATGATGTTGATAATAACATTTCAAAGCTTAAGTGAAAAGATAAAATGCGTTTTTACGGGACCGTCTACTACGTAAATCTATTGAAAAAGATTTTTTATTTTGTTTGTGATCACTAAAACTCTAATTTCAATTTTGATATAGTAATTATCTTCAAAATGCACATTTAAACTATCTTTTGACAATTTAGATGCTTGAATTTTGTTATTGTCTTATGAATTTTTATTTTATTGGGTGCATTATACATAGTCGGAGAATTAGTGGGCTTACAACAAAAGAAAAGGTTGAAGCACAATTCAAACAACATCAAATACAACAGGCTAAAGCATACAATAGATACGTGAACATAGAGGCACAACACAACTAGCAGAAGGTGCAGACTGTAATGTAGTAGAAAGTTACAAATTGTATATATATAAATGATAAAAATTTAAATAGCTATAACAAATAATCATATACCGAAATTTTTTTAAAATATTAAAAAAACTTGATACAAATAAGATGATTGTCATTCAATTTGAGATCATTTTGTGTGAGTATAGGTGTGCAACAAGTTTGATCAGATTGGTCAATTCAGGTTGTGCCTATAGCCAACCATTTGGCGATCATTTGCATTCTTTGCCAACTCACCGATTATCACGTGTCTTTGTAGAGCTAAAAAAATGTAAATAGAACTGATCGTTAAATGGTTTGACAATCAATCCTTGCCATGTCACATCACCGGGTAAAGTAGCTTAATGGAATCTTGAAAAGCAAAAAAAGGGCACATGATAAATGGCGAGGTGCCAAAGAAAACAAACCGATCGCTAAATGGATTGGTGATAAGTACAACCCTACCCTGTACTGTGTTACTGACCACTTTAATCAAGCTTATGACACACCTACATAGAACCAAATTGATCTTCAAATGGATTAACGATCACCCTATATGGTAAAGTTTTCAAGGTTTTGCCCCGCTTGTGATTGTTTGGGTGATGGGATACCACTTATAAAAAAACATCTAATTACCAAATAGAATTCTTATAGAAGATGATCCTATGAAGTTGCAAGCCATGGATGGGTGTCTTTGTGTGTTGTGTTATACGGTGAACCACAAAGAAAATAATGTAAATTTTTCCACCCGTTTTTTTTTTATTTATTATTACATCATTGTGTTAACGATGAGGACACCAGATTAACATTGTAGCCAAACATGTCTTGCACGCAACCAAGTTCAAGTATCTAAGATAGTTTGTATAGATAAGACAATGATGATGTCCACCATGTGCACACATACTGGTACAAGTGGAGATCGAGCAACGCCACAAAAATATTGTGTGACAAGCCATTTCCAACAAGATTAAAGGGAATTTATTACATGGTTGCAATTTGGTCGACTATGTTATACAGATTCGATTGTTAGGCCATCAAGATGATACAAGAGCAAAAGTTGGAGGTTGCACATATGAGGATGCGAAGGTGGATAGGCTAGAACACGAAGTTGGACTAGATAAAAAAAAATGAAGCTTTTCAGTAAAAATTTGGGTTGACTTGTATACAGATCAGATAAACTAATGGAGATTGAGATGCTTTGTGCATGTGAATAGAAGACAGTCGATGACACAAGTAAGAACCGAGTAAACTATCATAATAGAGTAGTGGGGCAAAGACAAACCCCAAATGACATGAGATTAGCATGATTTGCTAGACTTGCACGTTTATAAGAACATGCTCAGAGATATAAGTTTTTTTCGGCATCAAGTACAAGTTATATTCTTTTAGTGGAGTGTATAGCTAGAGTCTTGCCCTTTTCTTAGCCTTTGTTTTTTCTTAGCTTTAGTTTTGATTACCTTGGCTTCTTAGCCTTAGTTTTGAGTCTGCGCGGTATCGACGTTTAGATTTGTTAGAGAAGCATATTAATAGGCCTGTAAACAAACCGAACGTTCGGTAAACATTCGTGAACCGTTCGGTGGGAAGTTCGTTTCTGTTCGTTTATTTAATAAAAGAACGAACTTGAACAAAAAACTTGTGTTCATTTAATTAAACGAACGAACATGAACACATGTTCCGTTCGTTCATTTATGTTCATGAACGTTCGTTTATGTAATAATAGAAAATAATTAAATATTATCTAGATAGGTCATCTGCTTAAAGGTTTTATATTTATTAATTTGTGTTCATTTTCGTTTATGTTTGTTTGTGTTCATTTACATTCGTTCGTGTATGTTCGTTTATCTTCGTTCATTTATGTTCGTTTAAATTTTAAACAAACGAACACAAATGTCCATTTTTAAATAAACGAACATAAACATAAATATTTGTTCAATTAAGTGTTTGCGCTCTTTTAAAGTTAAACGAAAGAACACGGACATGCCATTTTTCGTGTTCATTCGATTCGTTTACGGGCTTTCATTATTCACATTGATGAATACATTAGTCTAAATCTCTAGGCTTTTCCGATTTTATTTGTGTTCGTTTGTGTTCATGAATCGTTCGTGAACACATTAATTTCCTTAATGAACGAACACGAACATAAAATCTCATTCGGTAAGTGTTCGTGAACCATTCGTGAACACATTCTTTTCTTAACGAACGAACATGAACAAGGCCTTGTTCGTGTTCGTTCGGTTCGTTTAGGGCTCTAAGCATATAGGTACTTTTAGGGAGAACGTACCATTCTGTCTTGCTTATTCGAGTTAACGCGAGCGAGTCTTGTAGGGTTATCATGAAGAGAGAAAATGCTCAAAATGATAAAATTTTAATAACTTACAAAAACCCATATAATCTATATTGGTCCATAAGATGTAATAATGCATTTTATTTTCACAACGCCTAAATGGCAGTTAGTCTTTGAAGTTTGAACTATATACCTGTTCTAGCTTCTCGCTTGTAGAAGAGATCAAACCAATCACATTCTTATGGATAAAAATCGAACAAAAACGTATAATCTATATCGCCCAATGTGAAGTAATAACGCATTTTATTTTCGCAATGCCTAATTGGCAATTGTATTTTTGAACTCTATCCTTAATACTTGTTATAGCTTCATGTTTGTCTGCTTTAACCCTATAAATCCTTCATTGTTAAAAAAATAAAAAAAAATACTTGTCTAGAAACAAATAAGTAAAGTAAAATAAAAATTAAAAAAAAAATCCAAAGAGCAAGTAGTAGCAACATTATTATGTTAAACTTTAGACAAGTGAATCAAGAACACCAAACCTGATATTGCATAAAACGTTTATGCGACTCTTTTTATTAATAATAAACAAGAACGGAATTCATACTACTAACTAAAAATAAAACTTTTGATAGGTTTATATAGCATCCACAATTCTAATCCTACTCAAACTAGAAAACACAATCAAATTAAACTTCAAATTTATTTAATAATAAATAAAAGATAATTTTAGCAACAAGTTATTCAATTTGGTCCATTAACTTTAAATCTTCACCAAACCGCCCATTGAGATCTTCCGTACCACCCTTATACTTTCTGTATTAACCATTCGGGTCCTTCAAGTTGGTGTTGCTCCAAGTTTTACATGTTACATATCATATCGATATTACTTCCCCTCATAAAATGCTTTTACAAAACTAGCATATACCGTTGGTGAAAATGGAGCTATACGTGTTTCATGAAAGTATAAACCTGAAGGCCAATTATCCGGCAACAAAGCAGCCATTACCGGACCTTTAGCACCTTCTTCTACCGTAATAGCTCCAGTTTGAAATGTCATGTCTGTGATAACATACCCAGGATGCACACAATTCACAAGAATATTCTCGTACTTTCTTGCCGTCAGCCTTGTGTAAGCGTTAATAGCTGCTTTTGAAACTTTGTAAGCAGAGACTGTCAATGGCCATCCATTCTCTTGCAACTTACCAGCCTTAAAATCGCTCAAAAACCATTGAATTATCTCATCTATTCTCTCTTCAGTTAAGTGTTCAATATCTTGCAATTCTTCTTTCAACTTTTCATTATGAAACCACTAAAAAACAAGAAAATAATAGTAGATTTTGTTTATTATATGCAATTTTCTTTGTTCTTTCTATATACATATATAAGTTGATTACTTACAAATAAGTGTCCATAGCCAGAGGTGACATTCACAATTCTTGGGGATTTGGATAGTTGGAGAAGAGGGATAAGCGATTCACTAACGGCTTTGGTCCCATAGTAATTTATCTTTATACATTTTTCTCCTAATTCATAAGGCTCTTCGATAATGTTGGTTAAAAAATCTGCCTTCTCATCGGAGATTTGTAACTAATCCAATAAAGTATAACTTAGCACCTTATAAGTTGACTTACAAGTAAAAAGACGGGGGCCACAATCCCTATTGGGCTGGTTTATGCTAGGGACCTATTTATGCTAGAGAGGTCCCCGCATTATGGGGGCGAGGAACACAAATACTATCAATCACATAACATGTGTTAAGTTTTTCTTAAATAAAAAACTATAGCAATGTCATACTCAGATTAATGAGAATACAATGCTTATTTTTACGGTGTAGTTTAAAAAAAAGAATATTAACGTATGAAAAAAGTTATTGTCGTTTAAAAACCACAAAAGTTGGGTAAAAATAATGGGACAAAATTGTAAGTATTTTTAAGTACTCACAAAAGTTCGTGGATAATTGTGCTTAAACTATTAACCACGTCCATTAAGGGCCCCACAATTAGCATTAATAGTTGCATTAATTAAACTTTAAGATGCCATTTTGTTGTGCATTATAATATACTAGGCGGGTGCCCGCGCGATGCAGCGAAAAAAAACATAGATTTAGTAATCACGTAACAAGTTTATGGGTGTTCATTGTTTGATTTGAAACCGTTCAAACCGGCCATTGGTTTGGTTTCACGGTTGAATTTTTTCATTAACTTTTGGCCGGTCATTTTTAATCTTCAAAGTTTCAGTTTCAGTTTTTGACGATGAGAACCCATTACTAACGATTTGTCCAACGGTTTAGTTTAAAAACCATCAAAACCAGACCGCAAACGCCCTTAAACAAAATGTTATATTTTTTAACTGAAAAAAAATATAACAATATCATACTCAAATTAAAGAGGAAAATAAGCTCGTTTTTTTGGTGCAATTTCTTTAAAAAAATATTAACGTACGAAAAAGTTACTAATACTTAAAAATAATGAGGAAAGAGTTGGGTTAAAAGTGAAAATAAAAATCACATATTAGGGAAAGATCAAGAATCATAGTTGGCAAAGTGAAGGGGCTAATTTTGTAAATTATTGTTTAGTAACTGTATAACATTTTTATTGGACAAGTTTGTCCTTATCCTAGATGCATGGAAGGTTGTACCATTTATTACATAGATTGTAAATTCTTTAAAACTAATGTGTTTTAATTTGCCCTTCTTTCATACATTATATATAGTATAGATAATATAGCATAGATATACACACATACTGTGAGCATATGTGTGAGCGCATATGTTGTAATCATCAACATATGCGGCGCATATGTCATGCACCATAATATATGCACCTTATATTTTGATGTATATATACTTTATTTGTTTCATTTTGTATATAATAATTGATTCTGAAGCAATAAAATTCTCTCTCTTCTTCATTTCATTTTTCTTTCGTGTTATTGTCTTTGTACGATTTCACATATACAAAATGGTTGGTTATGATTTCTAGGCACCCTAGACCAACCGAGTTGGTTGGGTGACAATTAACACAGTTAAGTTGGATGGTTTTTACCGCCTTTTAAATTCAAAGCTGTTAGCTTGTTTTTAAATATGATGAACGATGGTTCATAAATGTTATACTTAGGCATAAATGAATCTACTTATGTTTTTTTACGACAAATATTGCTCATATTCTACTTTACACAAATAATTTTAAAGTGCTTAACTTTAACCAGGAACACTCCATAGCTCATTTATAACTTGATTTTATTTTTACCTTTTTATTTTTATTGTAGTTTTAGATGGAATTGTATTAATTAAATAACTAAATAAGTATTGTTTCTATGAAGTTTAATTTATATGGTTATTTTAGTGAGTTTGTTATTTTTTTAATCAACAAATTATATATGGTTTTGGCCTTTTGTAGTGGAAATTAAAAAATTTAAAAAATAAATATATATGAATCATATGACATTCCAAAAGTCCAAAACATGTCAAGTCATGCTATGGATAATAAAGCTGGGCCCACCAAAAATAAATAGAGATCAGACGTGTCACGTGATAATTTTAGTAAGAAATCTCTTCCCCTCGCCTCTTGTACCTCTAACAAGTTATTATAAAGGCTTTTACTGCTCCCATTAACCTTAGAAACCTTTAGAAAATTGGCATGCTTAGGGTCAATATTTAAAGACCAACATGTTCAAATAAAGAAACAAGTTAATAATATAAATGATTGCAGTTTCTCTTGGTGAGGATTATTTTAGTAAGAAATCTGAATATTCCCACATTTAAGTAACAATGAAACTTTCTGTAAGAGTAGTATTGAATTCTAAGTAGATAAGTTATGATGAAACAGTTTTGTGATGGAGCAATGTCTTGTACAGAGGTGTAATTGATTTAATATCAAGTTTTTCACTCCCCACCTCTTGCAAATCTTGCAAGTTATGATTAAGACACTTAATGCTCCCACTGATCCTTAAATCTCTTGGAAAGCTACATGGGCAGTTTCAATGATGTACGTGACGTAGGAACATTTCATTCATATATTAGACTTGGTTTGATTTCCTTAACGTCCATATGTTATAAGAAACTTAGGAACATATTTAGAAAAAATCAAATTAAATTAAGTATATATGAATGGATCTCTTTAAGATCGTGGACCATAGAAGTCATATTAGATACAAGTAAATAGTCGTTGAATGATAAATTATGTCTCAATATTCCATTTGGAATAAGTTCCACGAACGTGAGTGAAATATAATTTTGGTTGGACCCATACTTATTCCTTAAGCCTAGTAAGGTTTATAGCATCTAACACATGATTTTAAAATCACTTAGAATGAGATTAGTTGAAAAATCATCCTCATCAACCATGTCATGAATTCTCATGAAATTTTGGTTTCAATGGATGACATTTATAGGTCTCATTTGTCTTTTGTTAAGTTCACATTTGCATGATAACAAAAGTTGTGAAAGTTTATAGTATCATCTAGTTCTATCCAAATATTGATAACAAATAATATATGAGAGTTTTATGTAAGAGTGACTTTATGTTGGCTATGCAAACCTCACAACTGTCATAACGCAGCTTAAGTATTGATACTAAATTCTGATTAACTACCAGAATTTATAAGGTATCCTAAAGCATAACTAGAACAGTTTATTATGGTTTATGATAACTTGAACATTTAATTTTGTCACCAACACTCATGTTAGTTATTCATTGATTTTTGGTGAGGAAACATATAAAGAACTAGAATCAACCTATCTTGTGTTAATTGGAATATAGAATTAGCAGACTTAACTATCATGAATATGTGACTACTTATTTCAGCCACTTTTTCTTCTAAATTATTGAAAAAACTCGTTGCTTATGGCTAGTATAATAGCATATATTTGTAGTGAGGCTTCTCCTTAAAGAACTTAAAGCTTGAAGTTATACTTGTATTTTGTCTATAAACCTTATAATTATCCTCTTTTAGGTTTAGTGGTAGCGAGTTAAATAACATTTTATTTTCCAGTACTAGATATTTCTTTTCCTGTACATATATTGTCGATCAACACACTCATTTCCCTTTGGTACTTCTGAGTGTTATAGTTGATTCTTAAGGCATAAAATTGTACTATTGAAAATTTATTATTTAATGTACTGGAAAATTGTACTTATTTTCATGTGTGAGCCTTAATTTTATGGGTCATGTCATGATTTGTACATTATGATGCATTCAGTAATGCAATTGAACCTTATAGTTAGAATTTTAGGAAGTAATGCATGCAACTTAGGAGTTATTTTGTTTATTTTCTAGATATTAGATTAGTTTTAGGGAAAACTAAATCTAGAATAACTCTATTTGATAGCATGAGTTTATTGATTATCATAAGAGACATTATGTTTGACTCATTCCATATGTTATATTCTAGTTTTCAATAGAATAATTGTTATTAGAAAAAACAGTGGGTTGGTCATATCATGTCTTGAGATATAATTAAAACTGAGAAGAGCTAAATGTTTTGAAACTCTTTATGAGGCAAAACTAATATTTGTGTTTTAAGATTATAGTGAATGATTTGAATGAGAGTAATTTCTAGGAAGAAAATTATAGTGAGTAATGTAATGGGATATTAACGTAAGATAGATTAATTAAAATGATCATTAGATTAATGAAGGATCATTAACTGTAAGAATCATTATATTTTGTTGAAGATGTGATATGTCTATTATTAACATCAAACTAATAGACAACTTAAAGTAAAAGTTCAACTTAAACAAAAAATAAATCACCTTTGGACAGAATTAAAATTTATTTAAGTATATGTGCAAAACAATTGTAACACATCACCTTTGGGCAGAAGTGAAACAATCATTTTAATTATGCACGAGTTAGTTTTGCTTGAATTAAATGTAACTCATCACCTTTGGGCAGAAGCGGTACATTAAAATCATGTTAGGCTAAACTAACCCGGCTTGTATTAAGACTTGAATGATATGCTAGATGTAATGCATCACCTTTGGGTAGAAGATTACATCAACAATTTATTCAAGTTTAAGCATTTCTATGTTTTGTAAAATCAATCAATAAATATTTATATTATAAGTGTCTTACAAAACATTAATTAAGTAATAGCAAACCAACTGTTACCGCGGATTGTGTTTTCGGTTTTTATGAGACCTCGGAAATTATGAGTTCTCGGTTAACACTTGGGTTTTCAGTTTTTATTGTGTTTTCGGTTTTATGAGATCTCGGAAAATATGAGTTCTCTGTCAACACTTGAGTTTTCGGTTTTATGAGATCTCGGAAATTATGAGTTCTCTGTCAACACTTAAGTTTTCGGTTTTTATTGAGATCTTGGTTTTAACCAAGATTTCAGTTTTAATGAGATCTCGGTTTTAACCAAGATTTCGTTTTTAACCAAATCCAAATTATTTAAGGTAAACATATTTTGGTTCAAATTCTTTAGAGATTAATTTTATCTTCAAGATTTGTTTTAATTTTGAAATTCATATATTCCATAATTATTCAAAATTTAAAAATCTTTGAAGATTTGTTTATTCAATTATTTTAGGAAAACACAATCATAATCCGAATTTTAACCAAAATATGTAATATTCTCGAAAAACTCATGATGAACACGAAGAACACCACCGAAAAACCATAAAGTTTTTAACAGATATTTAATGTGAAATTGGTTATAACGTTGTTTTTTTAAACAGTTTATGTATAACCAGATTTCAATAAATTAATAAGAATTTAATGATAATAAAATAAGAAAACAGAATTCAGGTTTATCATATTTTAGTTTCATGTTTTCCGGTTTAGATCCAGATTTAGGGAAAACATAAAGAACTGATTAATCAACATCGCTCTGATACTACATGTTAATCAGTTCTGCACGTATGTAATAGAAAACATGAATGTTATGGTAAACCCACAAGTAAAATATACATGTTACAGCAGATAGAGTAGCCATGGCTGATGAGAATCCTCTTGATGACATGATAGTCAGCTTGGTCGAGTTCCCCTTTAGGATGTATGTTAGTGATGGAGATTAGGGTTCTTGAGAAAACCGAATATTGAGAGATATAGGGGGTCACGAATTTCTTAATGTGTGAATTATGTTTTTCTTATGATGTTAATATATCTCTTCCATTTATTTATAAGTATATACCCAAGGGGAAACCCTTGAGTAGCAAGTAACGGCAATATGGTCCATCAACAATTACCTAGCTATATATTTATTCTTACACTAGCTTGTACTTGGAGAGTGGATTCGTGTCGTAGCAATCAAATCCGCAACCCTAATTTATCAAGATTATTGTGTTTACTGAACTGAAAATAACTACACCGTACCATTTGTTTGTTTTGTTCGACATGTTAATAACATGAATACATGATGCATGGAGGGCATTTAGTACAAGCCTAACATTTGTACCACGTTCCAGTTATTAACAAAACCAATTAATGACTCAACATAAAATAACATGCCATGTTTCAACGTTTTTATCTTGTAATAATATGAAGGGTTTTTATAGTACGTACGGATTAGATATGGTTTTCATATGCCCTCAAAAAGAAAAGGACGAAAAAAGTTGTCTTTATCATGCACACACAATGGTATATAATGAAACCACAACCCCATAGAAAAATATTGACGCAAATTTATCGACTAAAAGTTAAATCCTAAGAACATTTGAGATATAATATCTCAAATGTTACGTAGGTAGCTTAGAAGAATCGGGGGCATGCAAAACTTTGATTTAAATCACGAAAGTGTTTATTCTTAAGAAACTTTTGCATTGATGCATGCATGGCTTGAACATTATGATCCACACCTCGAGCTTGAATAGAATTTACATCGAAAGTTAGAAAAAAGTAAACACGTTGCAACGGTATGTTCGGATTTTTTTAAAACATAAAAATTTAAAAGATATAAAAAGAAAACAAAAAATAAGAAGTGGTGTTGGTGTAAAATGTTTCATCATATTTTTGGTTCAAGAATGAAATAAAAAAAATGTATTTATAGATATGAAGGGGGCAAAAGTGTAAGTACTTTTTACCTAAATAAAAATTGGGTGGATGATATGTATAAAAAGGCAATTTTGTATTTTTAAACCATTAACAATCTCTGTTAATTAATGTGAGGCTAGTTTATTTGGTAGAGACACTTGTCTTTTAAAGAGAATGTCTCATGTTCAAACCTGAACAACTTAGTAGAATTAGTGTAAAGTGTAAAAGGATTAACATTTGATGTTAAAAAAAACTAATTACATTAAGAATTGTACCATATAAGAATAAATAAATGTTATAATTATTCAAATTTTAAGCATCTTAAAATGCCTTAAACGTATTATAAATTATAATATAGTATATACATACATATATATATATATATATGCGTGTGTGATCATGTTCAAAAAGAATATCGACTAAAAATTGTAAGAAGTCATGATGAGGCAGCACATGTGTAATGCCCAAATTTTGTAATAAATCGAGTTTATTAAATAAAATTGGGTATTTTGTAGATTGAAGTCAAAGTGTTTATTTAGTAATGTAGGGGTCATTATGTCATTAAGTTGATTATCTATATAAACTCTCACAAAGAAAATCTAGCGTTCTAGCCATTATTCCATCATCTTCGCCATCTAGTAAAGATACCGTAAATATAGAAAGTGCAAGAATCCTAAGATATATATGGATAAATCAAATACTTATTTAAGACTATTCTATCATATATTTTGCATATAATATATCGTCTGTCTGATTGATGGGTTACGTCTAATGAATTTTTTGTTTTTTTTACGGTAAATTACGTTGTTTCTTTTTGTCTAGTGTTTTTGTATATATTTGTTATACTTTGATTACTTAAAAGTTATTTTCATATCGATCGTTGGCAAGGAAAAAGAGTATAAAATACCCATTATAATAAACTCAAACAAGTGCTTGCTCAAGTCACAAACATAATTCAATTTTTCATATTCGTGAAACACGTAAAGAGTTCATACCAAACTTAAACCCAAGTATTGGTATCCGTTCTATTTGTCACTCGGGTTTCGGTAGACGCTCCACAGATATCAGATAAAGAAGGTGAGTCTCCTTCAGTTCGGATCTGTATCCTCGTTTCATCTCTACAGTCACAGAAGCCCGTTAGAGAGTCTACGAGCTCAAAAACCCCTTTAAACACTCTGACGCTCAAATCAAATAATCAAATAATGCCTACTACAAGAAAAAAAAAAGTATACTATTAAGATTGTTATTATGTTTTCATACATAAATAAACTATTTTGAAAAGTGAATATCTATACTATATATAATAGTACATAAGTCATGGGCAAATTAAAACACATACTTTTTAAGTAATTTATAAGTTGTAAAGCATAAGTTACACATTCTATAGCATGTAAGATAGGGGTAAACTTGTCAATTAAAAAAATGCATAGAAATAGTTACAACATTACGCCCTCAACTTTTGTAAATTTAAGAAATATTTACAAATTTGAACCTTCATTTTTACCTATGTATTCCTTTTGATTTTAGTTGTAAACCAATTTCCCACCAACAATTTTCCAACCACCGTTACATTTTCATACGAAATATATTTTTTAAAAAAATTGCACCATAAAAATGAACATTTTATTGTCTTTAATTTAGGTATGGTATTGCTATAGTTTTTTTCAATTAAAAAAATTAACACGTTACGTATGGGCGTTCACAATTCGGTTTTAACGGTTTCTAAGTTAAACCATGAGCCAAACCATTGGTTCAATTTTTTTATTATTGAAAACCGTGACTAAACCATTGAAAATTTAAACTGAATCATTACTAACGATTTGGTTTCACGCATTGAGTTTCAATAAGTTTACAGCCCTGTCCGGTTTTATATGGCCGATTTTCGTTATAAACCGTAAACCAAACCATTTGCTATGATTTAAACATTAGAAACCGGCTGACTAAAAGTGGTGATTGATTTAAACGTTTTCACTGTTTCAAACGAACCTTGAACATCTATAATTGTTACATGATTACTAAGATTTTTGTATCCCACCGCATTGCGCAGGCACCTTTCTAGTATATAGATAAAGTAAAATTGTTTTAAATAAATAATTTAAATCACTTATTTTTATAAATTGATAGAAAATAAGCATCCATCAAAACCAAACCACACAAGCAAATACATATAACACATGTATTCCAAAAAAACATACATCCAACATCGATAACTGGACATATATATACTTTTTTTTTCTTTTTCCAATGGGATATTTATCAAGAAACCGAAGGCAATAAATGTTCAAAGATTTGATCACTTGATCATGAATCAATCTTGAGGAGGGAATTGAGTGATGTGCTGTTAAACTTTTGAGCAAACCCACGAATCACTAGCACAATCACGTCTCTTAAGTGTCGGGTCTGAACCATTAAGTCTACTTCATTATCACTGTCCACAACAATCCGCAGCCGGTGTTGATCATTACCAAAAATCTCCACCTACACAAGTTCATTACATAAAAGAAATAGTTTATAACTTTAGAAACATGAAACCTAATAATTTACGCTACTACAAAAACGTTGAATGAAATCACATACATGGAATGGAGGGGTATAGCTTCCACGAATCTCGGTTGTCGGGAATGAAGTTTTGGAACCGGGTTTCACAACTTTAACTCGTTTTCTATTAACTTCCAGTATTCTTCGTTCTAGACCACCCACCCCAGAAACCTTTAAAGTAATAAATAGAAATAGAAGTTAGGATAATTGTAAAATGACAATTTTACCCCTTCACCGTCCATTATGTGTGTTAATGAATATTATAACCTTCTTTGAGGATTTGTCTTTGACACATAAAGCCTGGTAAAATGGCAAACACGTTATGACTTTATAAAGTACGAGTTTTTTTTTAAATAAATGAGGATTAAAGAATTCAACCTCAAACTTAACAGAACCAAGATCAATCTTCTGCTTTACTTCTTTAAGAACATCAGGTTCTGCAAATTAATACAATGAGATGAACAAAATCAGAAATTAAATAGAAACTTGAATTTATATTTGAAAAAAAATTGTAATCAAGTTCAAGAGAAATAATAATATTGGCTTACCGACAATTATTGGTTCTGTGGAAGCAGAAACTGGATGGCCCTCAACCCCGTCTTCTCTTATGGGAGTATAAATAGCAACCAAACGGTAGCCCACGTCATCAACATTTGCTTCATACATCCTTCCTGTCTCTCCTGCAAGAGAACAAATATTTTTAAAAAGGATATAGAATAATAGAATAAAATTAAAAATTTACTACCCATTTAAAGAAAATGAAAGTTAGAAGATACCTGGAATAGAAATTAGATCCGGGCTGCCAACCATTGATCTCAGCCATTGGATTTTACTCGTACCTTCCTTTCCTCCACTATAATTACCGCGAACTGAGTATAAATTATTATGATACCCCTTGCCTTCAATTTCCATCTTTTCTATTTTAGGAATTCCTAAAAGAATAAAAACAATATATTTATTCAGAAATCTGATCCCAGGAGATAATGTGAATATATAAAGAGAAATTTCTAGAATACCTGGAGAAACAGGGGTAACTACGTAATACGCCGGTTCACTAGATCTTCCAAATGCGTCTATTACAATGCACTCGCATTTGAAACAACAACCAATGTCGTTAAATTGAAGCTTATATGAGCAAGAACATTGTGATTGGATTGGCTCGAACTGTTCGCCTCCCGTTTCAGAACAAATATACCTGTTATTTAACATATGATGATAAAATAAACACCCTTTATTGCAAAAACAAAATAATAAAGCATAAAGAAAAAACAACCGAAAAACATACCACTGGTATCTGACATGTTTCTTGTACTTTTGCCAAACGTTTTGTTGAGCATCGCTTTTTGGGATAACTTCAATAGCAGTTAGTACTTCCCCCTCAACTGCCTTACCAGTAAGTGCAAGCATCTCAATTCTTGGAAGCTCTGAATGCCAATTTAATTATTAAAAAAAAGATAAAATACCAAAATAACTTAATAAAATACAGATAAAATACAGAAATAGCTTAAAAAAGGTACCTGGGAATATGACATCAGTTGGCTCAGACAACTTCAGCTCTCCAACAACTGAATCAGAACGAACGGGTGTATACCTTCAAAATGCACAAAACAGTTAATAAATACATGCACAAGTATTAAGAGTGGTCATAAACAAAGATGGATTAAATACCCAAACAATAATCTGCAATTGTAATCTGCATCTGTAACTTCATATGTTTTAGAGTTAGTATCATTAATAGGAACAGTTGTTCCCTCCACATCTTTTCTAAACCAACTAAAGATGCTTGATCCTTCACGACCACCAAAGTATTCTCCTTCACCAAAATAACTGCTTAATGACAACGCCTTCACACTAACTTTGGAAACTACAGGAAAACCTGCCAGAATATTTGGCATGAATATTTAAATAATTAATATCCATAAGTAGACATTATGCAAATACACGCTCACGAACATTAGTCTACCTGGAGCCACTGGATTGTTGCAAATTGACACCACGGGTTGACCAGATTTTCCATCAGCACAAGTCGGGACCCAATACAATGCCAAATAAGCACCCACATCTTCCAATGAGGGAGTGTATGTTCTGCCATGATATCAAAATAAACCAAATAAATAATAATTAATATTTATTATTTTAAACCACATTCACAAAACTTACAAAGTTTTCCCGCATGTAGTTACATCTTCACAAGAATCTGAGATATCCAAGAGAGCAGATGCATCAATCTTGGAGAGACATCTGTACCAAATATACTTTCCATCCCCTTCTTGTCCGCCAAAGTATGTTTTAAGAGGAATTACAGTTTCGTCCTCACAGCAATCCGGGATTACAAGTTCCACACCAATAGGGTCAGCTGTCAATCCATTGACAGGTATTATAAAAAAAATTATAGTAACATTGTCCACAATCAATTTGTGATTAAACATACTTGTATGCAATTCAAAATGAACCTACTCACCTGGAATGATTGGGCCAGATACAATACTCTTTGGGCTCCCTTTAAGCCCATCTTCACGCACAGGCGTATAAACAAGCTCCATGCATCCTCCCACATCTTCTAAAGTCAAATCTAGATGCTCTGCTATAATTGTATATTACTTGTTAAGCAAATAATTAGGGAAACCAACTGTACTATAAAGTTATGTACAAAAATTATTTAAAGCCTCACCACCAGAATGTAGTTTCTCCTTGCAACCATTATCCTTCACTCTAAACCATTCAAAGAAGCAATCTCCTTTCGCCCTAGAAGAAATAAAGTACATATTTTGATATTTAGATATGTATTCTTATGATATGATCTTCCTACCCTGAATATCTTTAGCAAAAAAAGAAAACTTGGTGTTACCCTCCACTATAAGATGCAGTAAAGGTTAAATGCCCTCCTTCGACCAATGACCCATCAAACTCGAGTGACTGGCAAGTCGGTGGCCCTAATGAACAGAACATTCAGAACTTTTATAACAGTTGTTTGACTGTAATCATGTCATCATCAAAGAAACATAAGCATGCAGGTCTAAACTAAATTGTGTTGTTTGATGTGCTAGGTTTGTCTGAGACTCTGAGTAGTTTCTTAATGTCTTGAAAAGGTTCTGAATATGCTGCTAATAAAAGTTTTGGTTATTTCTTGTTCAAGATTGTTCAATAGTAATTATTCGTTGATTTTTAAGGTTTTGTACAAAAATAAATACAAAAGATTCTGCAGATACCTGGAGATATAGGTCCAATCTGTTCAGATAACACAATAGGCCCACGGGCCAGATCCTTTCTCACAGGTTCACATGAAACAGATATAAAATAGCCAATATCATCGGCTGAAAGCATGTATGATGAGATGGCAGCATCTGCAACTTCCTTTTGTATGCCATCCGAGCTTGTCTACGCATAGAATTAACGTGACAATAATACAAACTTTAAACAACTTACAACAAAACCATATAAAAGAAACTGTTAACAAACAACAAATACAAGCTTTATATGCCAAATTATAAAAAAATTACCCTGAACCAACGGAAAACAGAGTTTCCCTCTTCACCACCCCAATATTGTTTGTTAATACATAATGTTGTGCCTTCAACTGCGGTCCCAACCACTTGTAGAGAAAGCAATCTTGGGCTTCCTGATAAAAATTAATTATGAGAAAAACCAACATTATAATTAAATTCCAAAGTACTCACACATACATAATAGTATTTTTACAACATAAACATACTACAAATGTGAAATTATTATTACCTGGCTGAATACGTTCTTGGCCCATGCAAGTTCTTGATTCCCCCATAATCCCATCATCACGTAAGGGAGTACATCTAAATGAGATAAATTTACCAATAGCATCTTTAGTGACATTATACTGAAGACAACCCGAAACCTCAGGTATCAAAATACCAGAGTCGGTTTCAACCTGCAAATAGCCATGCAATATAAATGGCAAAGATACAGTGATGATAAATAATATGATATAAAATTTTGAATATAGAAAATTAGAAATACCTCATGAAGATACCAGTTGTAGATACTCTTTCCCTCATGACCTCCTATGTACCCATAAGATGCTGTCAGTATACCACCTTCAGTGTAGTCGCCAGTTATGGATAAGAAATTTAAATTTGGAGGAAGAGCTGCAAAGATTTTATTGTGTTTAAGAACCATTTGCTACCAAACATATTTAAAAATTTTCAAATTAACGCACTTTCAACTGCTCTATCTGATATAATGTACCCCGGTTCACCAGATTCACCATCGGTGTGCACAGGAATGAATTTGGCAACAATGTAGTATCCCACAGCTCCTAAAGGTATGCGAAATGCCTGGCATGAACACAAATAACCTTTTAACAAGAATCGTGTGTTAACAAAATGTATTAAGGATAATCATATATGCTTAGACAACCAACCTTGGCCAATTTGGAAGTGCTCACTGCTTCAAGACCATTTTCACCGTCAAGAATTGAGGAATATGTTTTGAACCATTGAACTCTGCTAGATCCTTCTGTAGCTCCAGTTACATTACCGGTTACAGTAATCTTACTTCCCTCCTTTAAATCACCAATTATCTTCAGATTCGTTATTTTTGGTGGAGCTGAAATTTTTAGTAAGAAAAAAACAAAGGCATGGATGAATCAAATGGTTCTTGCAAATCTTTCAAAACATAATATCTAGGTAGTAAAAGTACCTCGCTTGACTATTGGCGACAATGCTGAGGTAGATTTCCCTTCCTGGCCTGTAAGTTTGATAAATTATTGCAATAAAGATTAATAATCAAGCTTGAAAATGACAGTATAGTTAAATAATATGTAGTTAAAGTAGCTTATAACTATTTTAATTTACAAAAAGATAGAGTAGCCTAACCCTGCAAATTTACAGGAAAATATACAAAAGCCAACCGCAAACCAACGTCTTCCTTAGACAAATTATACTCAGTAGTGCCGGTTAGCACCAAAACAAAGTCTCTGCCAATATAACATAATTGCAGAAGATAAAACACATGATAAGATAATTATCCTAATAGAAATAATAATAGTTGGAAAAAGGTGCAAACCCTGTATCTTTATTCTCACGCAACCATTCAAATTTGCTTGGTCCTTCTTTTCCACCAAAGTACGCACCTAAGCCTCTAATAGTATTTCCTTCAACAATATCTCCAATTATTTGGACATTATTAACTGACGGTGGAGCTGCCAATAAAAAAACAGTTAGAAATAATTAATTATGTGTATGTATTCCATCAAAATGCTTCATGATAATCAATTAAAAAACAATAGGGAACACACCAGGTTTTATATAATCCGTGATTGCATATTGAGGTTCTCCTTTGGTTCCTTCTTCTGTTACAGGAGTGTACATGTAAACCAGACATGAATCAACATCTTCTAGAGTCAATTGATATTCCTCATTTTCTGCACCAACAATCACCACTGGACTGCTATTCCATCTTCTCCTTAACCAACTGAAAATTAAAATGTAGTAATGAGTTTCGTAACAAAAACAAAAGGAAAAAAAAACAATTTTACTGCAGTCTATGAAAATGATCACCTTGAAATGCCTTTTGCTGGGGTCCCGCCACACCATGCAACCTCTGGGTGGCCTGTAATTATATTTCCCTCCACCAATTCTCCACTCACATCAAGCTTTAGAACCTTTGGGCATCCGGTCCCTATGCAAAAAGTTAAATATTAAAGATCAAATTTAGTCTAACTAAATATATTTGATATGTGAGGAATATGTACCTTGAGACACGGGTGAAGATATAGCAAAAATAGAGGGATATTTAGTATCTCCCAGTACAGGTGTACACTCAACCCTTAAAAACTTGCCTACGTCATCATGTTTTGGCCAATATACCTTGCAAATAATCAACTCATAAGATGAAATATAGTTGCATATACAAACATTAATGATAAGCAAAAGCACATGTTACCTCAGCAGTTGCATCTGGAACTGGGGTGAAGTTTGAAAGAGTTGTGCTTCCAATGAACCATTGATAATTCAAGACTAAATCTGAATTTTCGGTTATGGTTTTATCTTTGGTGAAAATGAAGTGGCAGTTACAAGCATCTTCTTCAAATGGTTGGTCAACTGAGGCTTCCATCAGCATGTAACCAGGAGGAAAATGGTCTTTCCATTGTTCGACCAAGAAATTAAAAGTTGACTCTGGTCAATTAGTACACATATTATTATTAGATTAAGGCGAATTTCATTCAAATGATTAAAAATACTTTAATAAAAGAAGACAGCCATCAAAGAGCATAAATAAATGTTGAGTTGTCGATTAATCAGATAATAAAGATTATGTCTGCCTCCCAACAAATGTGACTTTCAAGCTGATTTTGTTGACATAAATATAAATAATTCAACCTCCAAAAGGGTAATAAAAATTTGAATATTTCATTACTGGCATCATTAAACAAGGAAATAAAAATTGTATAGCTCACCTGGAGCTTGTTTAGAGCTGCAAAACTCCCAACCTCCTGCAATGCAAACTGCTGTATGTGCAGGGTAATGTTTTGCAATTGCAATTTCTTTAGGAGAAAGATCTAGCAAAAGTGCATTGCAAATGCATGTTAGAGAACAATTGATAGAAACTTTATAAGTTTGTATACAAATTAAATTCAACTTTTCTATAAAACACATGATGCCAAATTAAGCTGAATATGATAGGTAAAATGGTACCGCGACTTTCAGCAATGCTCAAATAATGGCAAAAAAAACTTCAAATACATCAAGAGAACAATATATAACATACAACAAAGAACAAACAAGCAAACGTACCCAGTAAATCCCACAAACAGCAAAAGCTATTGGTAGGTCTGGGGAGGGTGTGATGTAGGCAGACCTTACCTCTATCCATGAGGATAGAGAGGCTGCTTCCAAAGAGACCCTCGGCTCCAGAGAACAATACATAACGTAAAATTGTATAAAGAATAAATACTAGTACACATATAAGCAATATAAAATAGAGATTTATCAGATTGCATGTTACGCTACATTGAAGAACCGGGCATGTGTTAACTAAAACAATCATCAGAAAATATTAAGTAATGCAGTAAATAACTACCAGGGTGAATATACTTGTGCTTTATAATAGACAATCATCAGGTTGTAAACACAACTTAAAAATACTGTAAACTCTAACCAAGCAGTTATGAGGTTGCCCACATATTTCAATTAATAAGATTGGGATGAGAATCAGAATAAATTATATAAACAATGAAAATAAATATAAAATTTACACAAAAATTTAATATTAGAAAGATCATTATACCTCTATCATTGAACTTCTTCAGGCTTGGGCCAACAAGCAATATAGAAGCTGCTTCTATATGTGCCATCTCAAGTATAGGATTCTCCTCTAACCGTAAATGCTGCACCATATAGAAATAGCAAGTACATCAGATAAACCTACATTCAGATGGACCTCAAATTCTTTCAGTCTACACATATGGATGTGAAATATAAACTGAGCTTACCTCAAGTGATGGTAAGCATGGAAAGCCCTTCAGTGTTGATACTTTATTCTTGCTAGCAGCCAACACCTGTATTGAGCCAAAAGGTCAAAGATAACATAAACAAAAACACATACAAAAATCTAATAAGAAATAAAAAAGAACCTGTAATCGTGGCTGGCTTGCCATTGAAAGAGACTTTAACTTATTTTGTGCAACCGATAGGAACTGTAACAAGAAAAGAAATTTACAAGCACATGAAATGTTGGCAAAACAAACTTTGATATAATAAGAGCATGGACCAAATGCTATACCTCCAAATTTGGAAGTGCGGGAAGAGTCTTAAGTGATGTGATTTGATTCCCAGCAAGGTAAAGTTGCTACATGAGTTTAAAGAGAAAATTATATTGCTAATTTAAAACCGTTCGTTACTTATGATCATTTAGGAGACAAATTAAATGTGAAGAAGTAACCTGCAAGGATTTACAGGCTTCAAGTGGTTCAAACCCAGGCTCTTTGAAATCATTAAAGCTCAAATCAAGAACCTATAAATAGGACATAACAGTCATTTAAATTTACCAAGCTTAAGGGAAGCCTTAGACAACAGCAATACTCAAGCTTAAGGGAAGCCTTTAACCTATGAAGATTTTCAGTGACTCCAACGTTCTCATATGACTTCTATGTTAGTTTTTATATTTTGAGAAATTATTTTGATGCATTTCAGATCAAAATCGATGAATAATTAAGGTGTTCAGACACAGTGTCACACCAGTTCAGGTGCAAGTGCAACTCAGTCCAGTCATATTTATAAATTTAGCACGACTCAAATTTGAACTATCGATATGTAACATTTATAGAAGATTTTCATGAAATATAGAGTTTTAAATACTTATGATCAAATACATAAACTGGAAAATGTATAAATGAACTTATCAAACAGAAATCAACCAGATCAAGCATCCTAATTGTTTAGCTGGCTCAAAGGAAAATTCATGAACAGACCTTCACCCGGTTCAGTATTTCAATGCCTTCTAATGATGATAGCAGGTTGTCTCTGAGATAAACAAACTGTCACAAAAGAGCATCAGTTGACATTTCTCATTATCATCATAGTATAGTAACTGAAGGAACATGTTTGCATAGAGAATAAATAAACACTCAGCAAAAAGTCTTAAACGTAAAATGCACCAAGCATAAAATATTATCATCTTATTGCATAAAAGTAATTAACGATTCACGAACAGATAATGAACATAATAACAACGGTAACAATCATACTGTACATATCAGCTTACCTCCAAATTAGGGGACAAGTTGAGACCATTAGCTTTTAGACTACGGATTCTGTGACCCCTAAGATCCAACCTCTGACATCACAAGAGAAAAAGGTGACATCAGCATGACAACAAAAATTTTAATAAAAACAGGGGAATAGAAAGTAAAACTTTGAATTCAAAGATGTTTTTCGTGTATATAAAAAGCAAAAAGCTAAATAAACTACTAAATAGAAGATGTGATTATTAGAAGCAAATTTTTACCACATCATCACCAGCTTTGGTCTCAACTTGTGGAAGCATGATCAAACGAGAAACCCTAAATGTAGGAGTTACTGCTTTCCTCAGGCTCGATGCAGTTGACATTCGTTCTCGGGAAGATGACAAAGATCCGGATCTTGATCCACTAGAAGCTGCTGTTGAAGAAGAAGAGAGGTTTGACTTAGACTTCCTCTCTGTGCTGCTCTCAATGTTGTCAACAGATGTTGTAGGACCTCTTGATGATGAAGACGATTTGATATTACTGCTCACAGTTCTTGTAGTTCTAACAGCAGGAGAAGAAGGACTCGAAGCTTTTCCAGCTGGCGAAGGCAGTGAACTCCTACGGGGTGGCTCAGGAAGAGACCGCCTTAATGGTTCTTTTGTGGCTGAACTAACACTGCTAGTCTGTTTTTTAACGGAAGCTTGTTTTTCTTGTGAACTCCCAGTGCTATTCCTTCTAATTGCAGGAACATCAATAGAAGTAGTAACACCATGATTTATGGTTGGTTTTCTTGGATTCAGTTTGACTACATTAGAAACAGTCTTGGGTTCGGTCCTCTTTCGGGTGGGTCCAGTACTAGACCCAGATGACTTCAAAGATGATGAAACGGTTGGTTTAGTAACACTTCTTGTTGTTGCTTTGACATCTTCAGGAGTCGAGACCTTGTCTAAAGATCCCTCTTTCTCTTCCATTTCACTCATGAAGTAACAAACTTGACACCACCGGTGCCAATTTGGTCAAAATCAGTCGCCTGCTGGTCAAGAAGATATGAAATGAACAACAAGATACAGTCATAAGTCTTTCACTTTGTAAAGATCATATGAAAATGAAGCTTTTTGGGACAGTCGGAGTACACATTGCAAGTAAGAACACAATTTACCGACCTATGCCAAGTCATAAAAAAACATGTAAACTGTAAAGGAAAATGTGGTTAGATAACCATGTATCTAATAGGCATTGGGAGCAAAAATTGCAAGTAAAAACACAATTAATATGCATAAGAAGTAAAAAACGACAGCTAATCAGTATTATGAACATAAACAATGATCTATAACCTACAGGCAGACGGCAGTTATGTCTAAGTTAAAATAAACATCCATCTACGAAAAAATGATGCTAGTTCTTGAGCAAACACAGATAAGAATAATGTGAATACAATACTTGCTAAACTAGAGGGGCTGTGTGAGTGCAAATAGAGTGCATATACATAAAATGTAAAAAGTTACAACAGTTATCACTACAATGAACATAAACCACAATCTAGAAGTTAATCATGCTAATTCCTGGCCAGAAAAGCCTAAAGGGACAGTGCGAGTATAAATCGCAACTAAAACACAATTCGTATTCATAAAAAGTCAAAAACTACAACAGTTACCCCTACAAATCCACGATTAACATAAACTCATGACAAAAATTAAACTAGTTCTTGAGCAACATTATGCAGGTTTGATAGCTACACCTATTGTTCCAGAACTAGCACAAATTACAAGTAAAAAACCAACATGCATATGCATAAACCATTAAAATGTAACAGATGACAGCATAAACCACTACCAGTAACATAAACACCAATCCATCCCCAAACTTATGCTAGTTTTAATATAAGTAGGTTTAAATTAACAAATACCTATAAACTGCAGGCAAACACATAAAACATCAAAAATTACAACAGTTACCCCTAAAATTCATAACAAAAGTTATGCTAATACTCAAGCAACATTATGCATGTTTGATACCTATACCTGGTGACTAAAAAAACAGCATGCGTATGCATACACCATTAAAATGTAGCAAATCACAAGAATAAACTAATCCATCCCCAAACTTATGCTAATTGTAGGTTAAATTTACGAATACCTAAGTAAACACGCGAATCGTAAACGTAATTAGTAAGCAATTAGAGTAATTATTATTATTATTATTATTATTATTATTATTATTATTATTATTATTATTACCACTAGTAGAGTGAAGGCATAGAAGGATCCGTGACGACGAAAACTAAGCGAATGTGTGTTGATAGTTGCGTGTAGCAGAATGTAGTCAGAACAGATCTGGTGAAGCTCGGTGATTACAGTTGAGCAGACATTTGAAGAAGATAAATTAGGGCTAATAATAATAATAATTCTGGGATTAAATTGAAAAAGAGTTAAGTGAAAGTGATGTGTGGTCTGCAGGGGGAAAGAAAGTAGCCAAATTTTCCAACAAGCTTCTTTTCGCGCCTATCATTATTATTATTATTATTAATTTTGTTTTTGTCTTTAAACTAATGGCTTTTATATTACATGTATGTTTTAATTTTAATTTAATAATTGGGTGTCTATTATTAGCAAATAAACAATTGGAGGTAGATATGCATCGTGGATATTCATCTGACTTATTTGTAGGAAAGAAGCTTGAGTTTTTTCAATTGAGATTCAGATTCGATCTCCGCTTACGTTGTTTTTGTGGATGTTGTCACTTAAATATTTGAGCTAGATTTTGTAAGCTTGATAATTTAGGAATCTCGAGTCCACCCAGTTTTTGGCAATGTTTTAAAAACCCGTTTTTTACTCATACCGGATTAAACTAAAAAATGGTAAAACCAGGTTATACCGAGAGGTTTTTAATAGTTTATATTATAATTACCTATAAATGCAACTTGAACTCCAAAAATAACTCAAAAGTAAATGGTTCCATAATAAAAAATAATCCAAAGTTAATCGATATTAAAAAAAATAATACAAAAGCACTCATTTAAAAAAAATAATCCTAAAGTTTATACGTTTCAATGTTAATTGTTGGGTTAAAGGTAATTTTAAAAAAAATATAGGCTGAAAATATCAAAATTCTCTCATACTTAAAACCAGTTTGCCAGTAAAAACTGGTACTTTAGAAAAAAACTGCTGGTTCGATGTTCTAGCAAAACGTCCAAAAATATCGGGCTTAAAATACCAGCTCGTTGTGCGACATCTGGTTTAACCGGTTCAACCGGCCAGTTTGAACCGATTTTTAAAACACTAGTTTTTGGAATTTTAGTCAAATGTGTGATACGCCAAAGAGTTATGCTCTGTGGTGGCGCAACGGTAAATAGCAGCCAACGGTATTGTTTCCCAAGGTAACGTCTATCCAAACTCTGAAGTCAGTGTAGGTCCGGTTAAGACCTAAACAGCATAATCTGACAAAAATGGGACAATGAGGCTCTTCGTATTTGGGGAGTTCGGTGACCTAACACACAAAAAATTCATCGTTTTAAAAAAAACTAATGACTTTGATATTATCATATATTTTTTTTAATAATTGGGTGCCTGTTAACAAAAAAACAAGTAATGGTGAGGAAAACCCGTATAAACATTTGTATGTAATGCATGGCAGATAAAAAATATATATAGCAAGAAAAACTGTATAAACGTTTATATGTTTTGTTTTGTTATTGATACAAATGTCGGTATATCACTCTAAAGGATAATTTAGTTTTATTGTACCTTTTATTGTCGAATCAAATTCCAACCCACCAAACAACTCTTACATATATATGAATGAATATGTATTTAGTTTTAATCTTGACATTGATAGGAAACCAAGCTTAGTATTATCACTATTATTATTTATTATATTATTTTCATGTGCGTAGTGTAGCACGACTCTCTCTTCCATTTCTATGTACGTCTAACACATGTGAGGTCCTTGGATAATTGTCATGCGACAATATCAACAATGATTGCATTCCAAAAACACCTCACGTGCCACACTTCAGAAGACATTCAAAATATTAATTTTGTGTCTAAAATAGCAAGGTACTAATATATAGCCCATACGTTATACATGTATATTTAAAACCATCCCTTAAATAAACAAGATTGTATCATAAACAGCTGTTCAAAATAATAAATGATCTTTGATGATTATTAGTACAGAACAAGTAAAGTCTAAATAAAAGGTATAAAGAGCCACTGTATTTGTTTTACATAACTAGGTTATTCGACACGGGCGGACATATAAAAATCGTCAAACAAACATATATAATTTTATATTATATTGTAAGTTGTAATATATTTTCTGGGACAACAACATTATATTTAGTTGTAAATAATACTAGTAAAATAATGTATTTATCAGTGGATGCACGATATAAGTGTAGTGTTTATGTCATAACTAGCATAATAACATGTTGTCTTTACTTATGAATGCGATCATAAACACACAAAAGTTCTGGTGTATTCACTAAAGAGCATGCTACAGTTTACCTTAATTACATCGAATAAAACATATTCATAAAAGGTTTGGTAGTATAAGTAATCCTTACTTTTAAAATTTAATTATCAAAATTATTATATTTTATATATAATAATTAGGAAGTTTAATGCCGCTAAGTGTTGATTGGGCTACTTGGCGGCACCGTATTGGTCATTATCATTTTGTTTTTTGTTTTGTTTTAATTCCGGTACCGTAACGAACATAACGGACCGAATTCGCGTAGCCTTAACGACCGTAACCGACAATGTTCGGGTTTTACCAACGTACAAGTTTGCCGAGCGATGCCACCCGTTGGTCCACCTCAATTTTTATATTTTTACCATTTTTTAGCTTCGGTACCGTAACGAAAGTAACCTAAACCGACCAAATTTGTGGCGAGTTACCGTCTCAAGGCTCTAGACCGACAACGTTTGGGTTTTACCACTGTCTGGTTTTACCGACCAAATAAACATCGAACATTTAATTTTTTTTATATATTAATTTGATAAATTTATTCTATAGGGTTTACGCTTAGGTTTTACCAACAGTGTCTATACCTTAACGAGCATAACCGATAATGTCTGAATTCACGTCGATTTACCGTTGTAACACTCCGGGTTTACAACACCCGGGATTAAATACTAGGGTTTACCAGCTGTCCCGACGCAACGCATCGGGTAAACACTAGTTTTAGCTCTGCGAATTTATTTTATTATTATTATTTTAATAAAAAGGGAAAATTCCATGAAGACTTTTCATGTGATAGGCTTTTATCATGCAAGTAATGCTACTTTAGAAGCGTCACAAGAATCAATCTTTGTGAAAAAAGAAAGGAATAATAATGAGAGAGTTAGTGCCTTAGTGGGTTTCCAATGGCCACAAATTGAGCTTTATTTTCTTAATATTCTTTAAAAAAAATAATAACCTGTTTAATTTTTTTTGAAAGATAATAACCTGTTTAATTAACCTTAAAATAACGGTACTTTACATTGAAAACACTAAATTTTCATAACTGAAAACTATTTTAATAAGAAAAAGGAGGTAGCAGCGCAATTTTATGTCAATTTATTTTCTATTTCGATGTAATCACTTATTTTCATTTTTAATATATATTAGTTAAGTGATTCAACTTTAAAAAAGTAATAATAAAAACAATGTGCGTATACCCTTTACTTGACTCTTTATTTCAGTTAGGTTTGTATAATTGTGAAATATGTATGTTTTTTACATTTTATTTATATTTGTAAGTTTCATATATTATCACATTGAAATATACAATTAACCAATTTATTAGACCACATGTAGCGGTCACATTTTACTCCCGTAACATGGTCCACAACGAGTTGTACACTGCCCCCTCCCTCAATTCCTTGCTCGTTTTGGATGATTGCAAGGGGTTTTGAGGCTTTTTATCACTACACCATTTTTTTGTAAGACTCTCCATTGCTAACTGGGACGCCACGTGTCACAAACCCTCTATGTGCTTAGTTACCACTACGTATGGTCTTAAAACGAGTAATGCAGATTCGGGTTACAGTTTAAATGTCAAAACTCAAAACAAAGGATTTCAAAGCAAAGTGTTTATATTAAATTTTTTAATTTACAAATTTAAAGATTTTGATCCACAAATGTATGACATGACATGTTAACAAGACTGACATATTTCAACTTAACATTTGTATATAGTTTGTCCCTTTCTAAATAATTGTGAACTTCAATGCCTGCAATAATTGAAATGGGCCACAAAAAGTATTATTTGACTTTGTATGGTGATGGATTTTGAAAATGACAAGTGATTTTAATGACTGGATGTCACAAAAATATCAAATACCACAAAACATAAATATAGGATCCTTTTTCACCAGTGTTACAATGTGGTCATGTGGGTCCCACCCCTATAGGTACATACATAAATATATGAAAAATACAAATGACAAGAAAACATGCAAAATTGGCCCTTCTAAATATCAAATCGCTTCCTCTTTAGAGATAATTTAGTCTGGTTTGAAAACTGGTGCTCTCATCAACAAACCGAGCCGCGGTTCGAGCCCGCAACTCGTTTATTTGTCACACAATAGACCAAAACCGATACACCAAAGTGGACGGGTTTTCTTTTGCCACTCTTAACTTCTAATAACTCATTCAATTAAAATATTCTTTTATTTGTTTACATAATAATGGTATAGTGAACTGCGATTTTCCTGTGGTTTGCCCAAATATGCGGTTTTAGTACAATAGTTTCAAATTTGTGATTTTCGTCCCTGTGGTTTCATTTCATTTGCAATTAAACCCGAATTCACTAATCACGTTAAGTCTGGTCGTTAACCTTATGAGCGTGCCCTTCATGTGAGGGGCAGTTTTGTCCTTTTACCCCCAAATACACCCAAGCCCCTCGCGTGAGGGGGCTTGCGAATTAGGATTGGGGTTTATTTGGGGAGCAAATGGACAAAACTGCCCCTAACGTGACTGATGGGTTTAACAACCAGACTTAACGGGGATAATGAATTTAGGTTTAATTGCAAGTGAAATGAAACCACATGGACGAAAATCGCATATTTGAAACTACTGGACTAAAACCGCAGATTTGGACAAAGCACAGGGACGAAAACTACAGTTTACTCATAATGGTAGAAGGATATAAGCATACCAGATGACGTCCGTATAAATGCGTGTTTGATAGAGCTTGAAGAGCGTTTTTCATCTCTTGTTTGGTTGCATACTTGACAAAAGCAAAACCTTTATGCTTCCCGTACCCGTCAGGCAGCCTTAATTTCTTCAACTGTAAATGCATAAAATTGTTTAAACTCATGTGTAACAAAAGTATAAATAGCATATAAATATCATCTATTGTGACATAATCAAACATGAAACTTAATAAACTTTATTATTATTTTTTTCTGAAAGGCAAAGAACGTAGGAAAAATTTACCTGACCGAAAGGACTAAACAGTTGGCGCAACTCTTTCTTAGTAGCTTCAAAAGTTACATTTCTCACAATCAACTTTGTCGAACTTTGATCCTCGACCGCTTTCTCTTTCACCTTTTCATTCTTAACATGGACTAATTGTAACATAAGAGCAGCGTGTCCATCCAAAACCGTTCCCTGTAGCGAAAACATGTTAACATCACCATCCATTTAATCTAAATACAACATGATGCATTATTATACCTGTAAATCCCTGCAAACATGTACAGCGGTATCCACAGAATCAAACTCCAAAAATCCAAAACCCGATGACACGTTTTTCCTGTTTTTCATGTGCTTTTGTATCTGCAAAAAAATAAAATTAAATAAATAAATAAATAATTTAAAGCATATTGTTCAAGGCGGGATAGTGAAGGCCGAAACAATACCCGAACACTGTGTAGCTTTCCATTTTTTACGTGCTCAATAAAATGCTTCTTCAAACTCTCGTCTGTAGTTTGAAAGTTCAGATTTTTGACATAAAGTGACCGGCTCTGATAATATCATGAAGAACAAAAAAGAATATTAAGAGTTATTTATAAATACATCAAAATAGAAAATCTATATAAACAATCAGTGTCATAAATGATATCAAAAGCTATATTATCCCAATGATAGAAAATTTGTTTTAAATAAAATGAATCAGCATTTTAAAAACGGGACCACTTTCGACATGCTATTTCCATTTTTATTCCGCCCGTTGGACCCGTTGAGATAAACATAGCCCAAAATGACAAATTTATAAGTAAACAGTAAATGGGCGAAAAATACCACCTCAACTCGTTCTGTATCAACATCAGCATTCTCCGTTCCTTCCAGTTGTTGCTCTAATAATGCTCGTTTGGTATGGTGTTCTCCCACAATAGGAGTTTCTTTTTCGTTAGTTGCAGCAGTTGGATCTTCACTCAGAATATCAACAGGGGCCCACTCCAAAAACAAAGGAGCATCTCTAAATCACAAAAAATAATAATAATAAAAATAAAATAAATAAAAAAAATTGATATATAGTATTAAATATCTATAATACTATGCAGAAAATTCAATTAACAATAAGCATGAACTTACTTGTACTGTCTGTATAGCAAACCATTAAATGCTCGACGAGCCTCACCAGGTTCAAGAAAAACAACCTGATGGATTATGAAATCAAGTAATAAGTAATTTTAATTAACATAAATCCATAATAACTCGTTATATATAATTCAGATAAAGAAACAGCCTGATAACATACCAAACCGAGAGTTTTCGTTGAAGGGAGAATAACTTTGTCAATACTTCCAAATTTACCAAACATGCTAGCAAGTTCACTTTCAGAAGAACCGTACGGGAGATTCTTTACTAATATAACATGGTTACTTCTGTTTCCGCCCTCTGTTTTTTTACTGGCGAAATTCTCTAAAGCAGTCACGTTAACACCAGCATTTGCAAGAGCCTTTTTTGTCTTTGCAATCACTTGCGTTTCGGCTAATGCAATACGCACAGCTACATCCGAGGCTTCTCTGTCTAGTAATTCACTTTTACTTGTACCAAATTCCCTAGCAATGTTCTCAACAACCTATTACAAAATAAAAATCTAAAGTGTTGTCACATTTTCCAAAATTTAGTAACTAATAATAAGATACAAGTAAGAACCATACTGTATCTTGTCTCATTAATAAACTGTTCCAAGCTCTTGTATCTCCAGAAATTTCAGATTTCTTCCTCTTTTCTTTCCTTTGTTGCTTAAACGTCTTTGAGTTTTGGTCAATATTGCTGGTCAAACGTAAATAACTTTTACTTGTAAAAATAGAAAAAAAAATTGATAACTTCAGAAGTTGAGTTAATAGAAAAAAAAAAAAAAACTTACTCTTTTTTCACAGGAACAATTTTCGGCTTTGCTGGCATAATGTGCAGAAGTCTGCCTTGAAAAATAGAATGATCAAGATCTTCTAGTGCTCTATACATATCAGCATATTAATTTCAAAAACAATATCTTGAAATTTATAACAAGAAATGCACATTTGAAAACTATTAAAACCTGGCTGCAGATTCAGGGAGTGTATAGAGAATATAAGCAAATCCCTTTGACCGCCTCGTATCTTTATCAACCATCAGATGAACCTGAGACACATTGCCAAACTTGCTGAAATGCTCCCTCAAATCATCTTCCCTGTTTTTAATTAAAAAAATAATATCGTTATAAATCATAAAATGTTAGAACTTGAAGGAAGATTAAGAAACATACGTGGCAGTATATGGGAGGTTTCTAACAAAAAGACGACCGGTTTGTAAAACATCATCTTCATCTTCTAAATTTGACGATGGTTCCTCAACATCATCTGTTGCATTAGGTTTGTCAGATTCTGTTTTCAATTTCTTTTCGACTCGTTCTTGAACTTTCTTGCTACCATCTTTTTCTTCGGTGGCTTCCAGAAGATCATTTGACCATAACTTTGACTTTTTACGCGGTTGCATGACCTGAAGAAACTCCTGGAACAGAAGGTCACCATCCTCGGTATTATCCTTCACCTCTGGTGTCACTTTTTTACTTGCATTAACATATTCCTTTTTCTCCTTAGTTGACTCTTGTTTCTTAAGACTATGTCAGCTCCATGGACGTGACGCTTCTGGATCACCCTCTTTGCGCGCAATCTGCATATAAAACACACTCGTTTTTATTAAAATCTGTTAAAAAGTCGATCATTGTTTCAGAACAATAAGCACACATTTCTATTATTTTGGTTTGACTGAAAGGAGTCAAAGGACAATGTAATGTGTTATGTTACTAGTTTAAAAGAGAAACAAGAAAAACAATTTGTTTCAATAAAAAAACATGATAGAAGATGCATAATCACACACCTCACAAGCAATCCTGCAAGTATCCATGAAAGAACCATGGAAGAATTTTATAGCTTCCGCAGCTTCGTTCTCGCTCCGGAAACCAACATAACTAAATTGTCTGCTTTTACCATCTCTGAAAAAAATATTAAATCCAATAGTTAATTAATTATAACACAGTAAAAAACTAACAATATGCAGACACCAAACGGTCCAAACATATGGAGAAGTAATGATCGTAACTAAAGACTAGATGCGGAAAAGTACCTGGTTCGCATGAGTTTGGCATCAGTTACTTCTCCTTTTTGAGAGAAATAATCTCGTAAGCGTTCCTCATTTGCATGCTTTGGCAGGTTTTTTACACATATTCGAGACCTTCACAAACGAGTCGTGTTACAAAACCAAATATTAATGAATACTAAATACATTAGGCATATTGTAACTTGTAAGTAACTTATGTTAATTATGTCATAACACTGCTACTAATCTTCAACTTAAAAAGAGAAATATTGAAATAAAATGAATTAAGCATGCACTTACATAATTGCATATGATATCAAAATTATATTAAGCTTAAGATATGTGTGACTGTCTGATAGTGAATAACCTGTAAAGCAAACAAACATAAAGTCATTACTATAAAAATATTTTTTATAATCTCACAGAACAAAAAAACAACATAACCTAATTCATGAAGATAACAAGTATTGATATCATTATAGAGACTCATAAATGGCATGGTTACTAATCAAGAATAATAAAATAATAATAGCGGATAAACTAGTGGAATTACAGGTGTAAATGAACCGAACGGTTTGACGAATTTGTACGCTTAGCTAAATAAACGAACACGAACAGAGGCCGTGTTCTTTCAACTGTGTTCATGTGCGTTCGATAAAGTGTCCGTTTATGGTCACTAATGACTTAATAATGTTTGGTCATTAAAGGTTTGTTATATTATTTAACTTTTTAATGACTATTCTAATCTTATCATATAGAAGTAAGCAAGATTATTAGCTATGAACAGTACTGAACTGTTGACACTGACACGGACGAACATGATCAAAGCCGCGTCCGGTCCGGTCCGGTCCGGTTCGGTTACAACTAAATGTAAATTACCGCCCTAAACAGCAGAAAACTGCAAAAGCAGCTAATGGAAACAGATACTAATCGAACTTAAATAATCATGAATGCGAAGTGAAGAGAGAGCATGCCTGATTGCTACGAGATGATGAGATCACGTAGATGTAGAACCCTAATGCTTGCTGTGGTTGGCTTTCGGGTTTTTACCAAGGAAAACCAGGCTTTATCGTTTGTAGTTACAAACAGAAAAGGCTCGATCCAACCGAGCCTAAATGAGCCTGAGCCCGAGCTCGAGCTCGAGGGTTAGGTCATTTAATAAACGAGTCTGAATTAGAGCTTCAATTGTCGAGCTCGAGCCGATTCACGAATCTAAACGAGCCCATTATTTTTATAATATCTTTTAATATATGTTCGGTAACTATTATAATTAATATAATACATAACGTTACGAAAAAATAATTAAAAACTAAAAAAAATACATGTTATGCTATATATAAAGTTATAATTGAAATATATACATACACACACGTAATTATAAATACATAAAAGTTAATTAATAAATAGTAAACGAGCCGAGTCTGAGATTGAATAATTACTTACGAGCCAAGCTCGAGCTTTAGAAATAGATATCGAAATGAACTGAGCTTGAGACTAGTCGAGCTTGGGCTCAGCTTAGCTTGTTTACACCCCTAACTGAAACTCATGTAATATTTAACCTTTACAATTATTTACTTTCATAAATACTATATTGTCACTCATATTTATTTTTATAAACTAGTGACAAATTCACATGCTGTGAAGGAGACGTGAGAATTCGGTTGAAGTCGTTAAGCAGATTAAAAACTTAACAAAAACAAACCTAAAAAACTGATGAAAAGAGTAATAAAAAAACATGAGAGAAAAGAAAAAGAAAACAAAGGATGGAGTTCAAACATGGGTAAAAACCAATAATGTAAATTGATTACAGAAAAATAGTTATTAAAGTTTAGAGGACGTATGATAATTCTATTCAAATTCATGAGTATAACGTAATATTTTGAATCCTCTTTTCATAATTATTGAGCTCGCGTTTATTATTTAACCAAAAGTTGCTTAGGTTCATTGACCGAAACGGATCTGAATAACTAGACTACGACCGAAATTCAACGAATTAGATAAAAGTCATTGATACAAAATAATCAAGTTTTAAATTGATAAATATAACATGTATTAAATTGTTCAATACGAACATATATGTTTATTAAACCGTTCAACCTGAGCATGACTTGCTTCATAAACCGTTCAACAAGCATGTCTATGTTGTTGAACCTGAACATGTTTATTAAATTGTTTAATTCATTTAGATTTTGATACGGAACTGATCTCAATGACTCATGTCTCATAACTCAAGTATCAAATATATAAAATAAATATATTAATATTTCATGTGGGTCCACAACATAAAAATATATTAAAAAATACAAATTACAAGAAAACATGCAAAACTGGGCCTCCTAACTTATAATATCAAAATGCTTCCTCTTTAGAGATAATTTAGTTTGGTTTTGAAAACCGGTGCTCTCATCAACAAACTTAGCAGCAGTTCGAGCACGCAACCCTTCTATATCATCATCTCCTTCCTTTGCTCTCTCCAAAACCTGCAATCAACTTGGTTAGTCAGACAATAGGCCAAAACCGACACACCAAACTGTACGGTTTTTTTTACCAGTTCTAACTTGTAATTACTCCATTCAATAAAAATATTATTATTTTTATTTGTTACATGATAATGGTAGAAAGATATACTAAGTTGAAACTTTTTCCCAAAAAAGCATACCAGATGACGCCCGTATAAATGTGTGTTCGATAGAGCTTGAAGAGCGTTTTTCGTCTCTTGTTTGGTTGCATACTCGACAAAAGCAAATCCTCTATGCTTCCCGAAGCTTGTTGTTGGCAGCCTTAAACGCTTCACCTGTAAACACATAAAATTGATTAAAAAACATATTTAACAAAAGTAAATAACCTATTAATATAATTTATTGTGGCACAATTATGAAACAACAAGCTAGTTTTAATAGGTGTAGATTTCTCAATAACCTTTACCAAAACAAATAAACCTTGACAAAAGCTTACCTGACCGAAAGGACTAAATAAAATGATTCTTCAAACTCTCATCAGTTGTCTTAAAGTTCAGATTCTTGACAGAGTGACCGTGACTGATAAGATCATGAAGAACAAAAAGGAATACTAAAAGGTATAATAATAAACAATACATCAAAAAGAAAATCACTATATTATCCCAATGATAGAAAATCTGTTTTGAATAAAATGATATAGCATTTTAAAAACAAGGCCACTTTCGATATAGCTCAACCTATTTCCAATTTTAATCCACCGTTTGACCCGTTGAGACAAACATAACCCAAATTGACCGATTTATAGGTAAATGAGCCAAAAAGGTCACCTCAACTCGTTCTGTATCAATATCAGCATCCTCTGTTCCTGCCAATTGTTGTTCTAGTAATGCTCGTTTGGTCTGGTGTTCTCCCACAATAGGTGTTTCTTTTTCATCAGTTACAACAGTTGGATCTTCACTCAAAATTTCATCAGGGGCCCACTCCAAATACAAAGGAGCATCTCTGAATTACAAATATATAATATATAAATATTGAATAGTTAAAATTAGCAAACTATTTACAATCAGATAAGCATGTACTTACTTGTAACGTTTGTATGCCAAACCTTTAAATGCTCGACGAGCCTCACCGGGTTCAAGAAAAACAACCTGATGGTTTATGACATAAGCTAATGAGTAACTTTAATTAACATAATAGCTCATTATTATATATAACTCAGATAATGAAAAGCCTGATAGTATACCAAACCAAGAGTTTTTGTCGAAGGGAGAATAATTTTGTCAATGCTTCAAAATTTACCAAACATGCTAGCAAGTTCACTTTCAGAAGAACCGTACGGAAGATTTTTTACTATTATGACATGGTTACTTCTTTTTCCACCCTCCGTTTTTTTACTGGCGAAATTCTATAAAGCAGTCACATTAACACCAGCATTTGCAAGGGCTTTTTTTGTCTTTGCGATCACTTGCGTTTCTGCTAATGCAATACGCACAGCTACATCAGAGGCTTCTCGGTCCAGTAATTCACTTTTACTTGTACCAAATTCTCTCGCAATGTTCTCAACAACCTATTACAAAATAAATATCACAGTGTTGTCACGTTTTCCTAAACTAAATGATAAGGAACATAATATAAGTAAGAATCATACTGTATCTGGTCTCATAAATAAACTGTTCCAGGCTTTTGTATCTCCAGAAATTTCAGATTTCTTCCTCTTTTCTTCTCTCTGTTGCTTAAACGTCTTTGAATGTTGGTCAGACTCGCTGATTAAACAAATACAAATTTGACTTGTAAGATATAATAATAATGGATTTGATAGTTTCAGTAGATTAGCTTATGGAAAAAAAGCTCACTCTTTTTTCACAGGAACAACTTTCTGCTTTGCTGGCATAATGTGCAGAAGTTTGCCTTGAAATATAGAATTGTCAAGATCTTCTAGTGCCCTGTACATTTCAGCTATATACTTACAAAAACAATATCTTGAAACTTATCAGCATGGTGTCAGATTTAAAAAATTTGCAAACCTGGCTGCAGATTCTGGGAGTGCATAAAGAATGTAAGCAATTCCCTTTGATCGTTTTGTATCTTTATCAACCACCAGATGAACCTGAGATACATTGCCAAACTTGCTGAAATACTCCCTCAAATCATCTTCCCTGTTTTTCATTAAAAATCAATATGGTTATAAATCATAAAATATTAGAATTTGAAAGAAGATTAAGAAACATACGTAGCAGTATATGGCAGGTTTCTAACGAAAAGACGACCGGTTTGTAAAACATCATCTTCATCTTCTAAACTTGATGATGGTTCATCCACATCATCTGTTTCTTTAGGGTTTTCAGGGTCACTTTCATGTACTTCCTTCATTTCAACATCATCATCATCATCATTTTTAGAGAGAATTGAATACCTTAGGGCTTAGACTTAACTTATTTAGGTCACATACCATAATGGTATTTCCCTTACATATATTATTATTATTATAATTATTATTAGCTTTTATATAGCTGTTAAACTGTGATCTTATTATTAATATTATTATAATTAGTAGTAGTTTTTATATAACTGTTAAACTTTGATTTCCTTTATTTTGCTTCATACACATGTACTTAGAGCCGAGGGTCTCTCTGGAAGCCACCTCTTTATTCCTTTGGATAGAGGTACTGTGTGCCTACATCCCACCCTCCCCAGACCCTACTTATAGCTTTGCTGTCGGTGGGATTTTACTGGGCATGATATGATATGATATGACATCATCATCATTTTCAATTTCCTCTGCATCATCAGCATCTGAATCTGACCAATCTTTCTTTACTCTGCTTTTAAAGTAATCCATATCTGATATGTTTTATCGCTGATTTCATTTAACTTGTCAGATTCTGTTTTCTTCTTCTTCTTCTTGCCTTGTTCTTGAACTTTCTTGTTACTGTCTTTTTCTTGTGTGGCTTCCAGAAGATCATTAGACCATAACTTTGACTTTGTGCGCGGTTGCATGACCTGAAGAAACTCCTGGAACTGAAGGTCACCATCCTCGGTAATATCCTTCACCTCCGGTGTTACTTTCTTACTTGCCTTAGCAGGTTCCTTTTTAACTTTAGTTGACTCTTGTTTCTTAAGAGTGTATCGGCTCCATGGACGTGGCATTTCTGTATCACCCACTTTGCGCGCAACCTGTGTATGGAATACACTCATTTAAAAAAATATATATATTATAAGGCTGATCTTCATTTCAGAGCTATAACCACACATTTCTATCTTTTGGATTGATTAAAAATACATTATAAAGTGATATTTTACTAGCTTAGAAGAGAAACAAGAATAACAACTTGTTTCAACAAATAAATATGATAGATCCATAATCACGCACCTCACAAGTAATCCTGCACGTATCCATGAAAGAACCATGGAAGAATTTTAGAGCTTCTGCAGCTTCTTTCTCGCTCCGGAAACCAACAAAACCAAATTGTCTGCTTTTACCTTCTCTGAAAGAAAATTAAATCCAATAATTATAACAAAAACGAAACAATATGCAGACACCAAACATATGGAGAAGTCGTAATTATAACTAAAGACAAGACACGAAAAAGTACCTGGTCCGCACGAGTTTGGCATCAGTTACTTCCCCCTTCTGAGAAAAATAATCTTGTAGGCGTTCATCATTTACATGTTTTGGCAGATTTTTTACACATATTCGAGACCTTCACAAACGAGTCGTGTTATAAAACTGAATATGGATGAATATTAAATAAAATAGGCATGTTGTAAGAAACTTATCCAGCGTTCAATAACTTGATAGGAAGTGTTTGTAGAGTAACAGACTATAACAGTTGCATAAGAATTTGAACAAATCTTATAACAGGCACTAGGTTGTCTTTTTAGCATTTAAGCATAGAATGAAATTAATCATATAGAGAAGAATGAAAAATATGGCATCATCTTATTTATTTTCCATTTTTTGGTTTGAGAGTATAGACATGTGTCTGCAAATGTATGATAGAAAATACACAGCAAAGCATGAGGTCACATCTTTTCTGACCTAGCCAGTTCTATTTAAAAGTGATCAACATACAGACAGAGATAACAACAAAACAGTTCAAAAAGTTAAGTACGGAATCAGTGTTGTAAAAATCACAATTAGTCGCTATATGCTACACCGATTTGATTTCACCTAATCAGACTAACAAATCGTTCAAAGGAGGTCAAAATTGGACCTCGGTTTTAACCCATTAACCTGAGTTCCCGACCCGCTCCATGAACTAAAATGTTAATGTTTGAACTATACTATGTGAACTTTGAAGTATTAATGTAAACTTTTAAATGTAACTTTTCAAAATTATACAAATATAAATAAACGCACACAATATATATTATATTACTTATATAAGAGATATAAGAGTGAGTTCATTCAGGAACCACAAAAAAGTGGAAATTCAGGGAAACATTGACCAAACAAGCCCCGATCAAACTCATAGCGGCGGCATTGGAACCAGCTTGTCGAACCTTAACCAGAAATGCTAAACCCTAAATATATATAAAGTTTCAACAAGCCGGTTCCAACACCGCAATGAGTTCAATCGGAGTTTATTCAGTCAATGATTCCCAGGTTCCCCACCTTTTCGAGTTCCCTGATGAACCTTCCTCTATCTGGTGTTGTAAAAGTCGGATTCCGAGGCCTTGGAATCGGCGATTCCAAGGTCCTCGGACATCAACCTTGCCGCCTTTTCACAAGTCGGCCACCATTACTCGCCAAGGTCCAACTCGGTCAAACTTTGGAGTACTCGGGATTACTTGGCCTCCAAGGTCAACTTGGCCACCAATTTTTTCTTTTAAGTAAAAAGTTAAAAATAACAGCAAAACATGAACTTTTAATTTGTTTTTTTTTCATATGAATTATGTTTATTTTAACGCGAATTATGCTTGTCTTAACATATGTATAATATCCAATAATTATTTTATGTTATATTTATCATGTCTGAGTACAAGCCGATCAGCCGCCACTCTACCTAATACATATAAAATTCCAATATAATTAATCCATAGATGGTAGGACAAGCGCCTAGCGGTTTCTACAACACTGTACGAAATTATGTTATTACTGTGTTACAAATAGATGCTGATAATATACCACACACACTAGTACTACGTCTAAGTGTTAAAAATCACAATAAATTGTTTTTCATAGTCAATTAGACTGCTAATGCTAATAATGTTCAAATTAGAGATAAATAAGCATAATAAACTTACATGATTGCAACGAGATTGATGAGCACGAAAGCAAACAGAGCACGTAGAAGAAGAACCCTAAATGTTTAATGTAGTAATAATAATAATGGGTGGGTTTGAGATCGGACTGGGCTTATTATTAATCCGATAACGGCCCACAATATAATAAATCAAAAGGTTTTATTTTAATCTAATCTAACTAATATATTAAAGCAATACATGTTTTACACATATCTTTCAAATATGTCGGAATGCCAACTAATCAATTTTCATTTATATATATTCCACATAATTAACTAATTTTTTAATTATCACTCTTTCAATTTATTGCATTTTTATGTTAAATCATATTGCAATTAATGCATTCATTAATATTTAATACTAGATTTTATCCCCCGTATTACGGGGGGTATTTTACATTATTCGTTTTTAATATTTATATATGTATATTTGGATTTTAATTTTATTTATTGTAAGAAAGTTAATAATTAATATACTTGAGGTTTGATGATAAAATGGTTTCAAAAATAAATGATATGTTATAATCCGGTTTAAAAGCTATCTGGGTTTGGTGATACTCATTACCCGTTTATTTTCTTTATTATAAAATTGTTTCTTAATTATAAATATTAAATAATATCTTTTTTTAATAAAATAGGATATTAATTTTTAGTGTATCCCTATTTTATAGGATTTTCATATCAAATATTTGATGAGATTAATTTTTAATATAATGAGATGTTATAACTCGTTTAAAAGCTATCTGGGTTTGGTGAGACCTTTACCGGTGAATTCGGGTTAAATGCATGAGAAGCTTTCATTTACAAATAAAGCAATCTGATGGCTTTAGAGAATGGTTGTTTTACATTTTTCGTTTTTTAATATTTATTTTTTGGATTTTAATTTTCTTTATTGTAAGAAAGTTAATAATATACTTAGGGTTTGATGATGAAAGAGTTTCATAAATAAATAATATGTTATAACCCGTTTAAAAACTATCTGGATTTGGTGACCCATGACCCGCTTATGTTTTTTACAATAAAATTGTTTATTAATTATAAATAATATCTTTTTCTTTTTAAATTGGATATTAAATTTTAGTATATCCCTATTTTATATGATTTTCATATCAAATAATTGGTAAGATTAATTTTTAATTTAATGAGATGTTATAACCCGTTTAAGAGCTATCTAGTTTTGTTAAAACCCATATCCATTAATTTGGGTTAAATCAACGAGAGACCTCCATTTAAAAATCAAGCAATCTGGGTGGCTTCCATAAAAGAAGGGAGCGACCACATCGTGACACATAGGATTTTAGGGTTTTCGTTTATATATATTATAGATTTATTAATTAACTCAAATAAACTTGACTTTCTTAGAATTATATTATTAACAATTTCCAATTATCTCAAGTTAGTTATTACCTAAGAAATAATAACTGGTTTCCACATTTTGATCAATTTGCTGAATTTTTTTACAGAGGTATTACGAGTTTACGGGTCAAAAGTGTATAATTTAATATTAAAGCAATATGATTTTTCCACATGACATCATTCTAGGTCTTCTACATAAATGTCACGTAAATGTCTGTGAGCAACTTCCTATTTATCATCTCTTCTTCTAAGCATAATATGGGACACGAACCCTTTTAGTTATGTTATAACCCATGACTCAGTTTTTTTATTTTTTTAATCACCCATGTATCACACGGGCTCTATTCTAGTTAAATAATATAATATATTTTTTTTAAAACCAAAATACCTGTCTAATCACCCATGTATCACACAGGCTTATAAGTTCGATTACATCAATAAAATGCAAATGTAACTAAAGATTTACATGATCATATAAGTATGATCATGTAAACTTGACAAATGATCAAAAACGCGGTTGCGAGTCAATCCAACATGACCTGCCTCGGCCAGTACTAAAATGCGACTCGTTTGACCCATTACCCAACCTATCCGTTGTATCTACCTTGCAACCTCTAGTACAGTTGAAATATTGTTTTCTTGAGAACATAGATACAAAAGGACTGCATAATCTTATAAAATTCATTGAAAGAATGATTAAAAGTTGCATCATACAAAAAAATTAGAAAATAAAAACATCACCTTAGAAATCAGGTTGCATCTATAATTAACCAGAAACTATTAGTTTTCCTATTTTTATTGTTCCTATTACCAATAATCTCCACAAAAACACTCTCCATTCCTGAAATGATGAAACCGTATGCAATCCCTAATCAATATTTCTTGTCGGTAAACACCCGAAACATGTTTCATGAAAGAATGGCAATCCTCACAAGACCTTAAGTCCTTTACAACCCTAATTATGGTCCCAGGCTCAGTTTTTATCAACCCAAACGAGATTGCAAGCTTCTAGCTGTGATGAGGTAACTGCGAAGCCTTCTCTTCGTCATCGATTTCAAGCAACACCTCTGATAACTTCGGATCATAACCGTTAACCCTTAAAGCCTCCTCTACTTCTTCCAACTTCTTGTAAATACTCGCAGCCTCAATGTTACAAGTACTTCTAGCTGTAAATTCGTAAACAACACCGTCAAGTTCAATCCGACTATGCCCTGATGGCTTCACGAGCCCCTTTTGGTTCATTAACCGTCTCACATTCGCTTTATTCTTCCATTTTCCGTTAGTTGCGTACACGTTACCGAGTAACACATACGTTCCACAGTCGTCACACGAATCTGTCTTTGCGCCTTCAAGGTGTTTAATCAGATGGTCCACTCGCTCGGTATCCCCGTGAACTTTACATCCCCGTATAAAAAAATCTCCATAACACCGCATCGGGCTCGATGGGCATGGATTCGGTGAACTTTTGAGCATCGTCTAGTCTTCCGGATCTAGCAAGCAAATCCACTATGCACCCGTAATGTTGTACAGTCGGTCTTAGTTTATACACGTTCTTGATATTATCAAAATACGTTAACCCTTCATCGACCCAACCCATATTCCTACAAGCCGATAACACAACAGTCATCGTTTTCTCATTCGGCTTCAAACCAACACGTTCCATTTCCTCAAACTCAATCGCTTCCTTACACTGCCCGTGACTCGCAAGACCCGAAATCATCGTCGTCCAAACATAAACATCTCTATTATCGGCCTCACCAAAAAACCTCATTGCACCATCCAAGCACCCGCACTTTGAATACATATCAATAAACGCCATCACAACATTCTTCCTCAACCCAACCCCTTTACCATCAACAAACTCAGTCAACCTCATCCCAACACTCAACGCTCCGGTTTCCGCGCACGCTCTTAGCACCTAAATCACCATCACATCATTCGGCTCAAACCCTTCCATCTCCATCCTCTTAAACAACCTCAACCCCTCCACCGGCCGCTTATTATCAACCAACCCGTTAATCACACTTGTCCACGAAACGACATCTCTCTCAGGCATTTTATCAAACACCTTATATGCACACCCCATTTCATCACACCCGGAGTAAAAATTAATCAACCCATTTTGAATAAACACATCTGGACCCAACCCGGACTTTAAAACCAACCCATGGACCTGCTTACCGAATCTTTTACGCTTCAATTTGGCACAAGCTTTAATAACGAACGGGTAAGTGAACCTATCGGGTAAAGGGTGAAATGGGTGTTTGTAATTGAGCCAATTGAGGAAGAACGTGATGGATTGAAGTGGGTTTGAGTCGAAATAGGCTCGGAGTGGGTTTGAGTGAGTTGAGGATGTGGTGGGCGTATGTGAGGTTGCCGGAAAGTGATAGAGAGGTGAAATTGAAGATTTTGATTAGGGTTTGAGTGTTGTTGGGTTGTGGGTGTTGTTTGAGGAATTGGGCGTGTAGTTGGGTGGCTTGTGACATTTTTGTGATTTCCATGGTGATTGAGAATTGAGATTAGGAACATGAAATCAAGGTAGCGTTTGTACGTAGGAATGGAAGGTGGAATGGAATGGACCATTACGAAGGAATGAAGAAAAGTGTGTTTGGTTGGCTAAATGAATGAAATCACTCATTACCTTGTCCATTCCATTCCCTCTAAAACACCCTAATTCATTCCATCCATCCCCTTGTTTTTTTTTCATTCCATCATCTCTTTCACCTTACTCATCTCCATCACCCTCCCACTATTACCATCGATCACCATCACCACTACCACCCACCACCAACGCCACCTCCACCATCAGCCCCACCCCTGCCGTCGCCGCAGACCACTGCTGTAGCCGCCGACTACTGCCGCCACATTAACCATCCGCAACCACCACTGCCACCCACCATCACCGCAACCTACCCACCACCGCTAATACCCACCACCACCTCTTCTGTACACCAACCACCGCCACCGCCACACCACTTGCCACCGTCACTAACCACCACCAACCACCATCACCAATCGCCTCCCACTCTCGCCACCGCCTCCCACCACCGCTCACCACCACTACCGCCACCACCATCACCACTGCTTATCTCCAATTTTATTTTATTCTCTCTTTTTTTTACCTGACTAACAACATTAATTAATTATTTATTGCATTTTTAGTTTTCTAGATGGTAACCAAACAAGACAATGGAATGGTAATGATCCATTCCATTCCCTCATCCATTCAATTCCCTCATCTATTCCAAACAGAACCCAAGGGTTTAGGATGAGAATTTATACCTTTTCTAAGAAGTATAAGGGAACTCAGTCGGTATCGCTTTAGTTCGTTACTTGTAAAATGTTTTCTTACCAAAGTTGAAAATCCAAAAGTTTCTAAAAACTTTGTGTCGAAGAGTTGAAAGTCTGAAAATTTTTATTTTATAAGTGTAAAACTTTTGTGGTTAAAGTTGAAAGGCTAAAAGTTTTGTGGTCAAAATTTATGTTTTAAAAGTTAAGAGGTCAACAAGTAAATATATAAAATTTTTGTGACAGAAGTTTAAAGAACACCAAAGTTAGAATGACCAACGTGTAAAGGTGTGAAACTTTGATGGCAAGAGTCAAAAGAACACAACATTTATTATTATTATTATTATTATTGTTGTTGTTGTTGTTGTATTTTTATTCGAACAACTAAAATCTCGCGTACTTTCACATTTACATGAGTTGCTTGTGTTATAACCAATGACCTTCATTAAGGCCATGGGGTATGCATTAATCCATCTTAACTCTACATAAGCTAATTTTTCTCCCTTTCACTCTATCTCACCCAAAGAAAATGGTTAATCCATAATTAATAACAAACCAATTAGTAATTAATACATATTGTTCCTTTATCCCGTGAAAAGCATAATCTATGGACATTTTTAACAAACTCAACACTAGTGAGAAGTGGTTTAATGCATATTTAAAGTGTCATGTCATCTTAACTTATGTTGGACGTTAGAATACCCATGAGCCTTTTACCAAATGACATTTATCAATTTTATTAAACTAACCATTCCAATCTTATCTTTCTTAAAATTTGAAAATTTTATACACATCCATGGACAACAAAATAAAATAAAAGATAATTTGAAAGTTCACGTCATGTAATAAACGCAACTTGTCATTTAATGTTTATTGGTTTTGGTAAGCAACAATTTTTTAAAAGTAAATGTTACATATGAGACATATTCTAGAAGAAGAATGGATGACACATTGAAAAACTTAGGCACGATCAGTAGTTAAAGTGTCTCTATAGTTGATACCAAAAAAAAGACTTGGAGAGTTCATATTGAAATCTCTATATCTATAATTTAGTTAAAAGTTACATATCTACCTATTGTAAACGCGTCCTTTAATTGACAAAATGCCAAACATAAATAATTACCTAAGGCATGGTAAGCAAGGACGAAATTGGGTTCAACCAGCCTGACTTAACCGATGGATTGAAGTTTGAAGCATAATTGCATAACCAATGCAAAAACACAAGCAAGCCCCATGAAATCCAAAAGCGATCAATACGAATTTACAAAAGGCTATCATATACACCCAATGGACACGTTTGAAACAAAACCCCTCGTGGAAAGTTTCTTTGTAACATACGTGCTCGTTGTCCATAGTTATCAGTCATAATTGACTTAGCCTCCTTTTGTAGACCCACAATTCACCCGGTGAATGTCTAAGACAGCATATTGAATGGTGAACTAGTGAGGAGGGTATATATAGAACAACTTGAAGGTGTCATAATAAAGGACAAGATAATAAGGTTTCTAAACCTTTTAAATCTTTGATGGATTTAAACAACAATGACACTAAAGTTGTACATTACTATTGTTAGGTACTATCTAATTTATTTATTTATAAAAGTGAGTTAATTTTGAAAATGGTGGGTAATTGATGGAAAATTATATTTTAAAAGGAGTTAAAGTGTGTTTTGAGTTATAGAAAATACAAGGATCCACCTGAGAGCAACCTTTACCATTTCGAACCGAAAGACCACAAATTGATGTGATGATTTGCATAATGCTGACCAAATCAAACAAAAAAAAATGAACAGTCATGAACCCTTAGGTTGGCAAGTAAATATCGTGCTTGTTCAAAAGGTTACCATACTAGAAACTCCACAAGTTTAAAAGGGTGCATTTGCCCTATTTATACAACCCTCCACTTAATACATAATCCTTCCAAATCTCTCTTTTTTGTATAAAAAATTATATGAAACCTTATAGAAACAAGATTCTTGTAAACTGAAATCATTGTCGAACAAGTAGTTTATCTGAGTTATCTTCATCTCATGCAAGAGTTGATTCACGGATCTGCATACATTACTTCATTGTACCTTAACAGACAAGTCACAAAATCAATAACGCGTAGCTCCAATTACGAAATGAGGCGAAATTGACTCAAAATCCTCACTGATCCTTTCCTCTTCATCAAGTGTTTTGTGCAAAACGCAGTGGTGGGAGGGGGACTTTTTGAAGGCCAAAATGTCCCATGGGCAGTGTTCCCAGGCGTTTTGTTTTTTTGTGGGGGGGGGGGGATGGCCCACAGATAACGCCCGCTATGGAGGGCCTTAGATTTTTTTTAACAGTGACTTTCTATACGTTAAGCCACCACATTCTCCAAATTTGGAGAACCTCGGTGCCCCACTCTAGCCATACTAATTTGTTTTAACCAGGCTCACGATAGAGTTTGGTTTCGGTATTTCCTTGGAAAACCATACAGCCGGCTGCTACTTGACAGCCATTGTCGCAAGAATAGAACTCTCTAGCGTATCACACGGTTAAACGAAAATTCGAATAAGCTCGAGATTCGAACCAAGAACCTCCTAAGTCCTTAGATACAAACATGCATAATTTATTTTTACATGATTACTTTAATTGATCTTCTAAAAATAATCAACAACTTACTTTAAATAACTTATCATATTAAACCGACTATAAATATTATTATTTTTGGTCATAAACTCATTCTCAAAACTGACATCCCAAGAAACATGGTCAATGGGAACAGAACAGCAGCAATTTGTCCCATAGTGGAGAGTCTTTGCAATCATGGGCATTAAAGTAATTTCACAAACTGCAACGGCTACATTGGCGCCGACCCTGTTTAAGTAACCAGCTACACATCACTCCAAACCCCAGTTAGTTCTTCCAGATCTGCCTCCAACCATGAACCTCTTCAAGAAGAAGACTTCACCCAAAGGTTCTTTCTTTTTCCATTTCTTGCATAAAGTTCTTTACTTTTTGTTCAATTTTTATGTAAAAGTTTCAAGATTTGCCAAATGTAAACTAATTACAGTCTTTAATCTTGGAAATTTGAGATGGGTTTAGATTAAAGTTGGATAATTTACTTAATTTAGGTTAAAGATTATTATGGGTCGGAATGATTATGTTCAATTTATCTGTTAAGATTTTCCAAATGTAACCTAATTACAGTCTTGAATCTTCTTGTTCGAGATGGGTTTAGGTTAAAGTTGCTTAATTTAGGTTAAAGATTATTATGCTAAGTGCTTAATTTAATTTATGTTCAATTATCTGTTAAAAGTTTTAAAATTTCCCAAATGTACTCTAGTTACAGTCTTGAATCTTGGAAGTGTGAGATTGGCTTAGGTTAAAGTTGCCTAATTTAGTTACTTTAAGACGAATTTACCCTTTTAAATTGGAGCTTTTACCCTCTTTCTCAAAATAGATGGGTTTAGGTTAAAGTTGCCTAATTTTGGTTAAAGATTAATTTCTTTAGTGCCTGCCTAATTGACTCAAATTTGGGTCGGAAGGAGTATGTTCAATTTTTGTAGCTATTATCATTGTTTTTTCTGGTAATGTTTGATTCGTTTTGCAGTATTTTAGTTAAGGATTCTCTTGTGTTGTGTTTTTTAAAATGGTCAAACAGTTATCTTTTGATTTGATGACGAATTGTTTTGTTTTGCATCCGATTTACAGATGCACTGAGGGAGAGCAAAAGAGAAATGGCTGTCGCTACACGCGGTAAAGTTCATTTCTTTTTGTAGTTTCTTTTGTTTAAGAATTATGTCAGTAAAATATGTAGTTACTACATGTGTTTTAATGGTAGGAATACAATAGGGGATGATAGAATAAGGAAAGATACATAGTTTTTTATGCCAGTCTCCAAGTACCATAAGTCATTAGTAAGTTAAAATGTTTCCGTATATTAAGATAAATCTTAACTGCAACTGTATGGTTCTAGGGTGTATGTTTACTGTTGATTTGATGGTAATATTTTCTTGCACTACTTCAACTTTCACATGCTTGCAATATGGTTTGTGCTTATCTTTCTTTCTGTCCCATAAAAACTCCTCGTCATCTTGTTCTCTCAATTAGTCTTGACGGTGGTCACGCTGGTTGGTAATGGGTCAAACTGGGTTCATGTTTGTTTACCCATTCATTTTTAATCAGCTGAAACACGCCTCAAGTACGATCACAGAAACAGAAGTGTTACAATGAAATTATAAATCTTTGAATAAAAAAGTATGCATGGAAAATAGAGTTTGGAGGACTTTCAACTTGTTTGACCCCATTTCCCTTTTAGCAAAACTCACTAGCAAATACGCTTCAATTGCCACTTTTATGTAGGATGTAGTAAATTTGGGTATGCTTGACATATATGAATCAACTTGAGGAGTGTTAGTATGTGATTTAGCTAAATATTAACTTTTACAATTCCCATCTTACTTAGGATATTTTACCAATTTTGCTAATGAATGTTTATAGATAAAATTGCTAGCTTTTATATCCTAATTTGTTTCCATTTTTCATAATTTCTAACATAATATTTTCAAACATATATATTTCTTTTTTCGTTTGATCAAGCTTGATTTATTTAAATTGCAGATATTGAGCGTGAAATCGCATCCTTACAAATGGAGGAATTTATAACATTCTTATGCTACATATGATTTCTTTTTTTACCTCGATTAAGTTCACACATAATTTGAATCTTAGGAGAGGAAATTAGTTGCAGAGATTAAGTTCACACATAATTTGAAACTTGAGGAGTGTTAGTATGTGATTTAGCTAAATATTAACTTTTACAATTCCCATCTTACTTAGGATATTTTACCAATTTTGCTAATGAATGTTTATAGATAAAATTGCTAGCTTTTATATCCTAATTTGTTTCCATTTTTCATAATTTCTAACATAATATTTTCAAACATATATATTTCTTTTTTCGTTTGATCAAGCTTGATTTATTTAAATTGCAGATATTGAGCGTGAAATCGCATCCTTACAAATGGAGGAATTTATAACATTCTTATGCTACATATGATTTCTTTTTTTACCTCGATTAAGTTCACACATAATTTGAATCTTAGGAGAGGAAATTAGTTGCAGAGATTAAAAAAACAGCTAAAATTGGGAATGAGGTTAGTGCATCTTCTGGTTTTTGCATTTTTTACAACTATGATACCTTTTATGTAACATTTATGTAACATTAAGTTTCAGTAAAAGAACAAGTTAATACAGCTGTGAATTGTGATACTTTTCATATGAATATGATTAGGCTGCCACCAAGATATTAGCTCGCCAGCTTGTTCGTCTTCGACAACAAATAACAAATTTGCAGGGGAGCCGTGCACAGATTAGAGGCGTAGCAACTCATACACAGGTATTATTATATACACAGGTATTATTATATAAAAACAATACTGGGTATTATGTTTGCGAATGTCATCATCAAACTATACTATGCATGTTTACTGACTTTTGAGTTGTTTTTGCAGGCTCTTTATGCTAACACCTCTATCTCTACTGGAATGAAAGGTGCAACAAAAGCGATGGTTGCCATGAACAAGGTATAACTCAAAATATTTTACCGTCACAAAAGTTGCTTCTATCTAATTTGGTATTATTATTATTATTTTTTATTTTTTTTAACAGGAAATGGCCCCTGCAAAACAAGCTAAAGTTATCAAGAATTTCCAGAAGGAGTCAGCTCAGCTGGATATGACGGTAATTGCATTACATTATTGCTATTGAATAACTGATCATTGCAACTTTGCAATTAATATCAGCTACTACTTATTTGCTAACAGATTGAGATGATGTCTGAATCCATTGATGAAACCTTAGACAAAGATGAGGCTGAAGAGGAAACAGAGGAGCTTACAAACCAGGTAGATTATGCAACTATGTTTTCAAATATTTAATTTTTAGCATCTCTTGATAAAAATTAACATTTTTGGCCTGCGTGTTGTGTAGGTGCTTGATGAGATTGGTGTTGGCATTGCATCTCAGGTTAGTTTTAGGTTAAAAGTTCCACAATTTGAATACAATACAATTTTTCTACACGCAAATATGAATTTTTCCTAAGAAAATGGACAAATTGTTTATCTTTCTAATAACATTCTTTTTACAGTTATCTTCTGCACCAAAAGGCCGTCTCGGACCCAAGAAAGTTGAAAATACTGTCCCGAGGTAAACTTTTACCATATACGCATTCACTCCTACTTGCAGTTATTGCACAAGAAAACACAAGTTTATAACAATGATAACAACAACAACAACAACAACAATAATAATAATAATAATAATTGTTATTATGTGTGAAACAGAATTACTATTTTGCATAGTTGCATGTTACGTTTTTTAACTGCATAAGATTAGTTGTGTTACTTTTTCTTAGTGACGAAAGTTTCATCACTAAGGAAAAGTAACACAATAAATAATAATGATCGATGTCTGTTTATTTAAAGAATAATAATTTCCCTCATTTGATCGCATCAGTAACATTCATTATTATGGCTACAATAAACATTTCAAAATTCTTTTACTAAATAAATACTTACAATAAATAATTGATGACATCAGTAACTTGATTTTTTCATGAATAACCAGAGATCGATCATTTTGGTACTTGCTTTGGGTTTTCAGATGGTTTTGGTACTTTATGTTAAGGATTATGGTTTTGAAATATTTTGGTATTTGAAAAAAGTGATATTTTCCAATAAATATTTTGTTTTTGTTTTTTTATTTAAGCGCGCTTATTATATTTGAGGCCCACATTTTTTTGCCCCTAGGCCCTCGGAGAGGCCTATGCGAACACATTTGATAACTATGGACGAAACCATAAGCATGTTGCTGTTTTGCATAAAATAATAAGAGTAGATTGGGTGAAAAGAGAGCGCATTGCCTAAAATGACAGCTATTCTATATACAGAATGAATGATTTTCACCAGTCATGAATTGTTATAATTAGTTGTCCTTTCACATAAATAAATAACCTCGCTAAACAAATTTTTATATCTATGTGCAGCTCTGAGTCAAACGATATTGATGATTTGGAAAAGAGACTCGCTTCTCTTCGACGCATTTGATATGGGAAACACTGCATTGATGGGGATCAGAGGCTTTTAAGTATTTTTTGTGTATAGTCGTGTATTGTCTCCTTATAAATGTTAGTATAACAAACACTAAAAATTGTTTATTTTTCTTTACTATATGTAATCAAATTAGAACCTAATGCTAGTAATTACTGGATTTTATATAGTTCTTTTATTTTGAGTGAATTTGCCATGGTAGTTTTGATATATGTTATGGTACAATAGCACACTCATGTGGTATTAAAAACCTGGTAAAATGATCCATAATAGGATTTTAACTTTGCCTACATGTTACATGCATAATCAAAGGAACTTACAAACATATACAAAAGTTAAAATTAACCTTCAAATCCAGATTTTTAATAACTAAAACAAACATGAACATTCATCCATACTCATTAAACATATGTGGATGCCACATTCGAATGTATTTCACGATGAAGCATATACAATTCGGATATCCAACGATCTTCATTAGGTGTGGCTCTAAACCAGTTTATTTCAATTGGTTTAACATTACTTTGCTTCTGCATACCGTGTAGTTCCATCCTTAATGCATTCTAATTCCTGCACCACCTGCATTATCACTATGAATCAATCTAACCAAAAGTAGTTCACAACAAACTATACATAATTTATCAAAAATTTAACCATTATTACAAAACGGGCCACGTTAAACTTACATCTTCCATCGTCTCTCTTTTGGCAGGATCTTTCTTGAGACAACCTTCCGCTAATTTTACCATAAGATAAAGTTGGAAGACATGAACATCATGTGAATCAAGAATCTTCTCATCGATCAGAAGCGGATAATTCTTATCTTCAAGAAGCGGTCTTGCCTGCACATACAATTCCAAGTTTCAAACTTTATAATTCGATAACTTTGACGTTAAGTAACCGCTTGCCTTACCCATTCCACTAGAGTTTTATCTCCAAATTTGTCATCTCTTGTCTTGCATCCAGTGATGAGCTGCAACAGAACCACACCAAACGAATAAACATCCGTCTTTGTTGACACTTTCCCACACTCTGCATACTCGGGTGCTACATATCCAAGGGTCCCAACCACACCAGTTTCATCAGTATCAACACAGACCGTTCTTGCTAGACCAAAATCACCTAGCTGATTCACATCAAATAATAAGTTACTCACAATATGAGTATACGACTTGTAAAATCTTATTATTTTAAGAAACGTTCGTTACCAGTGCTTCGTAGTCATGTGTTACAAGAATATTATTCGGCCTCATGTCCCTGTGTATAATGTTTTTCCTGTGAAGATAATCTAACCCTCTTGCTGCTCCGAGTGCAATCTTTATTCGTTTGTCCCAAGTAAGTTCATGGCCTACATATTATAATAAAATGTTATAATATTATATAATCATTAAATCATTAATAAGTATATATATTCACTTATCACCTAATCTATTTATTCTTACTTGATAAGTGTTGATCTAACGAACCATTACACACAAACTCGTAAACAAGCAACCTATGTGTTCCTTCCGAGCATGATCCCAACAACATGACTAAATTCGGGTGTCTTGCTTTGCTGAGTACCTTAACTTCGGATTTAAACTCCTTTTCACCTTGATAACTTACATCTTTATGTTGTTTAACAGCAACTTTTAACCCGCATCTTAGTGTTCCTTCGTAAACAGAACCGAATCCGCCTTCTGATAAATAACTCTCTGAAGAGAAACCGTTAGTAGCTTGTAGCAGCTCGGCGTAAGTGAAGTCTTGCTTTAACCGAATATTGGGACGTTCGTTTTCACAAACCGAACAAACAGAATATTCAAATTCGTCTAGTTCTTGATCCGCTTCTTCATCAAACGATTCTACCTTGGTTTGATCTTTACTTTCAAGAATAATGTTTGCGGGTTGTGTGTTTTTAAAATCATATTCATCTGTAGTGGACAATTTTCTTGCATCAGTACAGCTTGAAACTTCAGAAGTTGTGAAGCTTGTGGTGGAAATCATCGATGCAGATGAAACGTCTGAAGTTGTGAAGCTTGAGGTAGAAACCATTGATGCAGATGACCGGTAACATGAATATCCACCTTTTGTTTTATGTAAAGTTGTTGCTTTTTGAGTATTTGAAGTTTCTGTTGAAAAAAAAAGATGGCAAAAAGATTATAAAACAAAGTAAAAGGTATTAGACACTTAAATATGCAACTGAACACAACCTGTTTAACCCATTATTTAAATGCATCAAAGGGTTGGCAGGTGAAAGTCAAGTTGTAAACGTGTCAATACGATTTATGAGTTTTCAAAAAAATGGGTTATATGGGTCGTAAATAGGTTAGTGGGACAACCTATTTAACTAAGCAGGTTGGCGGGTCGACCTGTTTAATCAAATAGGTTAAACACGTAAACCTGAACATGGCCCATTTAATTAAAAAGGTCAAGTTAACATGGCCCATTTTTTAAAACAAGTTAGATATGCCAACCCAAAACCTGATTATTTTTGTGTTTCAAGCTTTAGGTAGTGTCAAAAATTTCCACCCGTAATACGAGCTATATTCTATTGCTAATGGGTCATATACGTAAAATTAAATAATTTACTTGACTAATGTTGACCCGAGCTAAAACTAGTTAGTTACTCACTCTTTAGCGAGAGTTCTTGTTTTGACATTACGGGTATCATTTCACCATAAGTAACATGAGAAACATGATCACTACTTGTAGTCCTTTTAACCAGTTGTTGCTTCTTGTCATCAATCATTGTTAGCCCTCTAAGCTTTTCGATTGTTCCGTCACGTTTCATCCTTAGTATGCCACATGCCAGCTTCTCCATGAAGTACTTTCTGTCTTTCTTCATTTGCCTAAAGAAAATAATATAACAAAGGTTATTAATTAGTTATTAATTGGTTATAAGTTTGAATAATATCATTAGAGGTTTACTTTCATGTACCTCTCAAGTACCACCCATGTCGCACTTAAACTTTTTGCAACTTCTATAGCAACTTTCTTTAACGAAGATCCAACTTGCACGTCGACGTAGAATTTTATCTGAAAAACACATTTTTCTTTAACTCGTTTAACGAATATAAGATCATGTTTGAATGCTTGATTTAAATAGGAATTCAGTTAACACTTGAACCTTTTCGTCTGCACAAATGGTAGACAACCGGATCACATCCTCACGTTTACAATACTCTTCCCTCCTCATATGTTCGTCGTCTTTACTCTTGGTTTTCGCTACATAGAGTAAGTTTTTTAGATGCATAAATTGATTTTAAAATGCTACATTAAGTTTTAAAATTGTAATGATGAATGAAAGGTTGCACACATGGACTAGGATGGTGAATAACTACAAGGAGTGTGAGCTCGTCCCCTGGTCTAACCGGTAAGCTTTCAAAGGCCGATATGACCGGACTTATACCATCGTTCCTTGATGCATCATGAATTACCATTAATGTTTGTACTCCGGTGGACATGATGTTCTTCTAATTTGTATTAACTGCAATATTATGGTAGATTTATGGTTATTAATGCACTAGTTATTATTACAACATTACTCTAAATTTGTGTTCATTAATAATAGACGCGTGTATATCGTTAACCGAAAACAAGAAAAGGGATAGTAAAATCGCACCATGAAAGTCAAAGTTGAAGTTGTTCTTATAGAAGCAGCCTGCAGCCTAGTTTGAGTTCATTCCTTCGGATATCCTTTATCTGTGGTGACGGGCCTACAATCTTTAATATTGTTAGGAACAAGAAAAGATTGCGTATTTAAGTTACGTGTTTTCACAGCTATTGGACCTTGTTTTATCCGATAAACAGCCGGCTATGATGATGTCAAGTGAAGATATCAAAGCTTATTTTCAAATACTAAATTTGTAATTTGTATGGTTGTGTTGTTTCTGTACAAGTATTCATCTTTTATGATGATCACAATGTTGGTTCATGCAAAAATGACCGTTGAAAGTCGTTGGTTAACAGGATATTGGTGGGCCCTTTATTTACTGATAGTTGATCAAGATGCCAGAATGAGTAGCTTTTGGTACTTGTTACGTCGGGTTTGGTTGGTGTGAAACAATATTTAGTCCAGATGATTTTTATAAACGAACAATGTTTAGAATATTATTACAAAAATTATGTAAAATAATTTTTTAATCACATTTTTAGCATTATAATTATAAGACTTGGTGATAGTGACACAATTTCAAAATAGCCTAGAAATCAAACATAGTCAAATGATTTGTTTTGGATAATGGTTTTTGGTTGGTTCCTTGTATGAACATATGTAAAAATATGTTTAAAAATTTCATCCTGTCTAGCAATTATTGAACGGTTGATTCTCGTTCTGGTAACCGACAAAATTTGCAACCCGACAGTTAAGATATAACCCATGGAATGAATCACCATTTGATCACAATGCTATGCATAAATTTCATCTACATGAATGTTTTATGCAAAACTAATCCAAATACAAAGCCACATATATAGCAAAGAAGGGAAGTGGCAAGGGATTGAAAAGAAGAAGAAAGAAGAGAAAGTTAGTACACAGAGTCTTCCCCTGCCTAATTGATCTAATGATAAAGAAGTAGGCTAAGTAAAATAGAAAGTGTGTGTAAACAATAAGTAATGACTTGCTTTGTGAGAGCTCAGTTTCTAAGACGAAGGCTAAGAATTCTCTACTAGAGGGATTGAAAAGATCGAGGGTAATTTCTGAGTCTTGATGGACCTTTCTTATTATAGGCCAAAGGGATAGCTAAGGACTTCTTCCCTCATTCTCATCATGGGGTAGCTCAGTGAAGAAACACTAATCGACCCCGAGTAGATTATGGATAATCTGGGGGTTAAGTAATGTTTCCCACGAGGGTTAGGTCCGGCAAAGAAGGATGTTCTTCAGATGACCTGCAAAACAGACACCGTGAGCTCGTCACTGAGAAGGGGGGGGGGTTCCTCCTTGTGACCACCCTCCGGCATGAGAATCAGACTAGATTGCTCTGAATATAAGTGTATATTGAGAGAAATAGCTAGTGAAGGTAAAATACCGGATGATGATACCGTTCCAAGGTGTTGGAGTATTTATAGCCGAAGGTAGGTTTCCAAGCAGGTACAGCCAGCTGTATAATATTCCTGTTCTACCAACTATGGGCTACGCACGTGCCATGCTGGTTGGTGGGTAGGCAGCGGCTGATAGTGACCAGGCCGGCTGTGTACTATTCCTTTTCCACCAACTGCAGGCTATGTGCGTGCCACGACAAGGGTTGGTGAGTAGGCAGCAGCTAATAGTGACAAACAGTACTAGAGCATGCTCCTCGTACTGTTGTCGGTGAGCTGTCACCCTGTGATTGGTTCATGGGCTGCTTTGGTCAGATCTTGTCTGTTTTGTCCATACCTTGGCAGATATAGTACAAAAGATCTTCCAGAAGCATACGGACTGGCTCATTTGGGCGGGAGTATTCCCGCCTTGCTCATTCCTTCAGGTGACACTGAATTATTGAGTTAGTGCCTTGTGCGTGTAGCCTTGCTATCAGTGCAGGTAACCTTCCCTGATGGCTTGTATCCGCAGCTGCGGGGACAGGCGGGGTACTTCACCATTGGGAGGCTTTCCCTGCGGGAACAGCTGGCGTATTGCGCGTAAGGTCTTCATCTCTGAGCATGGTGGGTCCTGCGGAACCAGTTGGTCCTTGCGCAAACGTCCCTCTTCAAGGTGAGTCTTGCAGGTCCAACTGGGCTCTGCTGGGACCTACCTCTTCAAGTCCCCCCAGTCCAATGTTCTTCTCATGAATTGTTAATAAGTGAGGTGAACTTTGGACTTAAGCAAGGGGTTTTGAAAAGGATTTAGTTTTAAGGTTGTCCGTGGGGATTCTTCCCGCGGTTTCCCTAATGTCACGTGCAGAAATTCCCGACTTTTCTGCTTGATCTTTGGGTCTGATGCGGGTAGGTGTGTAACCTCCTCGCAAGTCAGGAGCGTTGAGTTTCACTTGTGTAGATTCTCCATGAGGTTTTGGTAGTTTTAAACATAGTGATAAATTATGTTAAAGAACCAATTCCATCCTGGAGCTTCAAACAATCTAGTTCTCAACGTTCCCACTATGCGGGGATGTTATTTCCCTTTCCGCAAGCATGGCCCAGAAGATCCTTCTTGGTTTCAATTCCCATGCGGGTGCTAAGTATGTGAAGGGTTTCGCCTTGACACTGTACCCGCACTCGTCTTATAGTTATCTTACTTCCAAGGTATTCTTGGCGTCCATTCCCTGCGGGTGCTAAGTATGTGAAGGGTTTTGCCTTGACACTGTACTCGCACCTGTCTTATAGTTACTTGGTTGCCAAGGTAAGGGGTATAGTCCCGCTTACTTTTGAATCTTTTTGAAATTCGAAGGGTTGGTGAAAGGATAAGAACAGTCCAAACTGTTGAAACGTCGTCCGACGGTTTCTTCGGACAGTGTCAGGACGTGCAGGAAGTTATGACGACGTGACAGTATATGGTCATTCCAGACGCTTTTTCAGGCGCGTGGGCGCGATTTTTCGGGCGCGTGGGTGCTGATTTTACGGCGCGCGTCCCGTCAACAGCTGTTGCCAGCTTGCTTTTTCCACGTGTCATAGTTTCATTGCACCAGCTCTTTTCTCTCTCCTCCGCATTAAATTCATCGCATTCATTGCGATGAGTATATAAAGGGGGAGAGGGTCCTTGGTAATCCACACTTTCACTTCTCTCTTCTCCTTCTAAGCGATTTCCGGCGAATACTCTTTCTGTCGAGCATTCTCCTGAAATCGTTCTTTACCTCCAAAACATGTCGTCTACTCATGATCCAGAAGCTATCGTCGAGGAGTCTGACTTGTATGTCGAGAACCCGACGTCTACGTCCGATAAGGACGATAAGAGCACTGCTGGCGAATGCCAGTGTGCTCTTCCCATCGAGCTTTACCGGTACATCGTCCGGAAGTTCATGCTCGAGCCGTTCGAGCCTGAGTTTCCGGAGCCACACCAGACGATGTACGATGCCCCCAAGGGCAAAATAGGGGTATATGCCGCCTTCTTCGTCTATGGGAATCTTAGGTTCCCATTGACGAAGTTTGTATACCGTGTTCTGGATAGACACGGTGTGCACCTGACGGAGGTACACCCAATGGCGATCGCCAAGATCCGCCATTTTGAGTGGGTGTGCCTCATTCTTGGCGTGGATCCCCACGTCGACCGCCTGATGACCTTATACTCCTGGAGGTGTATCCAAGGCTGGTACACCCTGGTCACCCGGATCAAGGGTTTGAAGATCTGCGCTACCGAGCGCAGTCTTTGGTCTTGGAAGCGGGAGTTCTTTTACATCTCTGCCCGTGTCGTCCCTATAGCGATGACATTTAAGAACGGGAGAGCTCTCCCCAGCCTTCACGCCTCCAACTACCAGGAGGCGGAATGGTTCTCCAAGATTTCCCGGATCCAGACTCCGGTTTACCGCTTTCCGGAGTCCGGGATGGTGATGCTCGGTATGAGCAGGGTGTGGAAGGATGCTGGGGCGGATGCGCCACAGATTCCCATCGTACTTTAATATGGTTTGAACTCTATCCCTTACGGTATGCTCCGTCTTCTTTGTTGATTTAAGGTTTTTTATAACTGTTTTTCTTTTTATTTCAGAGGGAAATGACTTGCAGTCCCTCCTGCATCCGGGGGAAGCTGACGGTCCTGCTCGGTTGGGTACTCGCGCTCTTGACGAGAACGAGTTGCCCATCCTTGCGCAGACTACGGATCGGTTTGTGGAGGCCTACCCGCCAGGCCACGAAATACTGAGCGCCACGCGGCCAGGTAAAAGACTATTTAACCCTCGCCCTCTGAATGCTGAAACCTCTGCCGGAATTCCTCTAATCTTGTCATCTTCTGATGAGGTATCCGCAGATGGTCCTTTTCTTACGCGGAAGAAGAAGGCTGCTGGCGGGAAGGGCAAGGCGAAGGTGGCCTCCACCGCCGACCAGGTGAACCGGTCTGAGTCGGAGACCGAGAGTGAAGAGGCGGCGGGGAACCCAGGTGGTGTTGAGACCACTGCTCCGGAGGTTGAAACGGCTGTCACCTCCGAGCAGCCCAGGACGACGACGGTTACCGGTTCGAAGAGGCCGGCTCCATCGGGTTCGTCCCCGCCTGTTCGCACCTTCAAGCTCAAAAAGACCCGTAAGTGTACATAACTTTAACTTCATATCTTTCCGCTATTATACTTATATATCTTGTCTTCGTGTAGGCGTGGATGCTACGGCATTCCAGAGTGGAGCGGGAGGGAGCAGCTCTGGACCCATGAAGGTAGGTTTGGTCAACCTACCCGAGGCGATGACCCAGGCGGCTACCCCTGCTTGCAGTACTGGTTCAGTTGCTCATCCCGTTGAGCCAACTGTTCCAGCTGTAACATTATCCCCGCCGGCCGTCAGTGCCATTTTCACAGAATCCATCACTGAGCCGGCGGTGATTTCTCTTGCGGGTTCTTTCCTCAGCCGCGACCACGGTTGTGAGTTCAACTCCGGTGAGTTCACCTCCGTTGGTTTCCACCGCGGCAGCCTCCACCATGCCTCCTCCGGCGCCTGCGACTACGGCCATTCCTTCAGGTACGTTTGGGGTTGGGGCGTCTAGCCAATCCTTGCCTCCTTCCCGTCTCCTTGACCTTTTGGATGGATATCCCTTAGGTTCAGGTGATGGGTTTGGTGGCTATCGGCCTGTTGTCGACCCTACAGGTGCGTAGGGTTATTTTGGCCTATATCCCTTTCATCATTTCTCTCTCTTAACTGTTTTTTGTTTTATTGCAGTTCGTGATTCCAACGAGGTGTACGCTCCTCGGTGGAAGATTTGCCGGGGAACGACTTTCCGGACTGCTGAGGAGTGCTTCGAATGGGCGCGTCACGCCGCCCCAAGCGGTGCGCTGGGGGAGGCCATGGCCAGCTACCAGGAAGGTATGCTGTCCAACGAGCTCCGAATCCTCCTCGCCCGGATGCAGCCGCGCGTCGAGCTACTTTGTCGTGAAAACGACAAGTTAAAGACGGCGCATAGCCTTGAAGTGGCTCAGGCGCGGGCTATCCGGGAGGAGAATGCGAAGCTTGCCGCCGTTGCTGCGGAAAAGGAGAATGCCTTCAAGGCCCTCGAGGTTGAAGTTCAGGCCCGGCTCGAGGCCCGTTCCAAGGCTGCCCAAGCTGTTAACGAACAGCTTCGGTTGGCTAAGGAAACTGCACGAATGCAACCGAGAGGGCCACCAAGGCTGAAGCTGTTGCTGAGCCTCTACACATCGAGAATGAGGAACTTAAAGCCAAATTAGAGAGGCTCCAGCAGGCTCATAATGCTTTGGCCATGGAAGATGCCAAGAAACTCCAAGAGATCTTGGACCAGAGGAGGGTGCTTGACCAAACTGAGCGTAAGCTAAAGGGCGTCGAAGAGGCTGCAGCCAAAGATGTGTTGCTTGCCAACCTTACAAAGAACGAAGCCGAACGCGCCCGTAATGAAGCTCAAGCTGCCCTCCAGGAGGCTCTGGTTACCAAGGAATGGCTTCTTCGAGAAGCGTTGTCGCAAGTATGCGTAGTTTCACAATTTCTTTACGCTTTTCCTTAGAAGAGTTTTTGATATACTTCTGTTTTTTAGGTTGTGCATCGGGTGTTCACGAACATATCATATGATGATGCGATGAGCGCAGCCCTCAACGCTTCTCATGAGGATGGGGAAAAGGCTGGCTTCCTGCTTGGTCTAGGGTTTGTTGAACAAGGCATTCCGCCTTCCAACTTCCCTCTTTACAATGTGGATACTGAAGCTGCGTATGACCAAGCAGTGAATCAGTATGCCGCCTTCCCGCTTCCGGTGGTGGAGAAGATAAATGAGATTGCTACTGCTGATGATGGGCTAGCTATCCTCAAAGCTTTCCTTGAACCGCCACACTCTACTGATGGTGCGGGTCCAAGTGGGAGTGGTCCTGAAGCTTGATACTTTAGATCCCTTTCCACCATTAGAGTAGATTTTTATGTTTGTAGACTTCTAATCTTGTATGCGGGTATGTACCCAGCAATTCTTGTAATGTTTGAATGTTGATGGAATAAAAATTATTTGTTAATGCCTTGCCTTGTTTATTTCGCTCATATTTTGCTTTAACTTAGCAATTTCTTTAGTACTTAGATAAGTTAACTTTTCAACGTAGCAGATAATAAGTTAAAGTTTTGCTTCCTCTTTCGTGATTGTGCGGATAAGACCGTCACTTTCACTTAGTATGATGGCTAAACTTTACCTATATCTGACATGCGTGGAAGTTTTCCTCATCTTTTCCTTTGAAATTTTCTAAGTGTTTTGAATAAGTTAACCTTCGACGCGTGGTTGCCAATAGGTCAATGTTCAGTTTCCTTTATCATGATTGTGCAGGTAGGACCGTCACTTTCATTTATTGGGATGACCACACTTCACCTATAGCTGACCTGCGTGAAGGTTTTCCTTAGAAATTTTTACCGTTTTATGTGTTTATGTGGGTTTTGCCGCCTTCCACACGCAACGACTTACTTCTTCCCATATTTATGCGGTGAATACCGGCATATCAGCGTGGGAAGTTCATAAGTATAAAGGTAAGGCTATCAACACAATGTGAAAGGAGAATCATTTCCATTAGAAGTGGCTCTAGGCCTTTTCTTTACAAGTTTGGAATTGATCTACATGTAACATTTGCGTAATTGAGCTCCGTTCCATGTTCTTGGGATAGGAGTGCCATCGAGCCTTTCGAGCCGGTATGCGCCTTTTCCCAAAACTTCTTTGATAATGTACGGTCCTTCCCAGACCGGTGCCAGTTTTCCTGGGCGCTCTTGGTTTGAAGCCTCGTTGTTACGCAATATGTAGTCTCCTACATTGAAGTTGCAGAGTTTTACCCGCGTGTTGTAGTACTTTCGCATTTGTCGCTTGTAGTTTTCTTCACGCGCTGCGGCTAAGTCTCTGCGTTCCTCGGTTAGCATAAGGTCTAACCGTCTTTCCGCATCATTGTCTTCTGGCTGAATCAAGACCCTTGGTGAGGACAAACCAATTTCAACTGGGACCATAGCTTCAGTGCCATAAGTGAGGCTGAACGGGGTTTCTCCCGTACTGGCCTTTTTCAGCGTTCTGTTTGCCCAAAGGACGTGTGGAACTTCGTCTACCCAGCCGGATCTGTGTTCCAGGAGTCTTTTCTTTATGCCTTCGACGATGCTTTTATTTGCTCTTTCCACCTCACCGTTACCTTGCGGGTGTGCCACTGAGGTAAAGGTGTGGGTGATTTGAAGTTCTTCTAGCCACTTTTGTAGCTTCTTGTCAGCAAAGTTGGTGCCGTTATCACTCACCAAAGTCTGGGGGATGCCGGTGATCATCGCTACACCCTCAGCAGTTGGCCATCCCATAATGCCATGGACTGAAGATACCACGGCGTTGAATCTTGCCATCCCGTCTCTCCCGAAGAGAATGTCGTATGTGTGATGTGGCTTCCTCATTACGACGAAGTCCACGTCTTCTGTGCAGGAGTATTTTCCGTCTGTGAGAATGACGGTGAAAGATAGGATACCCAGGGGTGTGTTTGTGCTGCCGTCGAACCCTTCCATTGAGGCATAAACCGTTTCCAGGCGTTCTTTGTCTTCGTCGTCTAGCTTGTCGAAGAACTGCCTGTACATAACCGTTGACGAGGTGCCGTTGTCAGCAAGAGTGCGGGAAGTTATGTAATGCCCCAGCTGGCTTTTGATGACGATAGGGCCTTCCTTGCTGGGTCCTCCTGGCACTCGCGGGAAGCGCACCTCAGCTTCCTTCCATTCGCATGGTTCTGTCGTTCGTCTTTTTCTTCCTCTGATGTTGCCATGAACCATGTGGATGCTGATGTCAACGGGCTTTCGTCTGTTGCCTTTATACCGGTTATCATTCCTTCTTCCATTCTTGATTGATGCCACAAGGTGTGCAAGTCTTCCATCATTGACGAATGTTTCAACAATATCCTTCAAGGATGTACACTCCTCTGTACTGTGACCCTTTGTCCCGTGGAAGTCACAGGATTTGCTCTGATCCGCATTAGGTCGTTGCCGGATCATTGGAGCTTTTGGCCATGGGAGTTTTTCGGTGGCAAATATCTCCGTGACGCTTTTGGTGAGTGGCGTCCACCGGTGTTTTCGGCTTGAAGGGTGCGTGTTATCCCTTCCGCCAACAAGAGGGCGAGAGCTGGATGAGGTGTCAAAGTTTACCCTTGACTGTCAAATACCTAGCTTCCTCTTTTTGTTCTGCCGGGCGATCCGAACATTGTTTTCTCTGGTCCTCTGCGTGTAGAGATGTGTACTCTGGGGAAGGTCCCTACCCAGTTGCTTCTCCGTCTCGGCAAAGCGCTTGGCCGCCGTCATGATGGCATCCCATGTGGATGGCATGCCGTCCTTACCCGTCAACGTGCGGATAAGCTCTGGGTATTCGGCGCCCTGGATGAAAGCGGCGCGAACAAGATCTTCACTTATGTTGCCCAGACTCAGCTTTTTGGAGTTGAAGCGAGTGATGAAGTCTAGTAAAGATTCATCTTCCTCTCTCACGCAGTTGAGGATCGTCCACTGCTCTTCAGTATATTTCCTCTGTTGACTGAAGTGTTGGCTGAACTTGTGTTGAAAGTCCGCCCAATCATAGATGTGGTGGACCGGTAAACGATCAAACCACGCCCTAGCCGCTCCAACCAGCGTCATCTGGAACATATAACACCACGTGGGTTCTGTCCAGTTACTGACGGTTGCCCCCGCTATGAATCTGTTCAAGTGATCGTCTGGGTCGGATAGACCATCATAAGTGCCGATGTTGGACATCTGTTTGGCACTTCTCGGGGCGATTGCTTCCGCAATGTCCCTTGCAAACTTGGATGTTCCCGCATTTGCAGCAGTTGGTCTAAAGGTTTTGGAGAAGTCGCGTGGGTTTCCCCCCGCGTTCCTTGGTTTGAAGGTTTCTCCGAAATTCCTTCTTGGTTGGAAGTCCGTTTCTTTACGCTTCCCTTTCGCCCTATGGCGAGGGTTCGCGTCAGTGTCGGATTCCTCCTGATCATCGTCCGAATACTCGCACTCACTGTTCATGTTGAGCTGTTGTCGAGTGCTCCCGAACTCGTCAGCCTGTTGGAGTGAACGCAAGCGTTCATCCAACTCAGCTTGGAATTCCTTCTGACGTGCTTCGGCCCATGCCTTAACTTGATCGAGTGTTTGGCGAGGGAGCCTCGTCTGTTTCTCCAACTGGGCATCAGTGAACCCCAGTGAAGTATTGTTTACTGCACTTGCCCCGGCTTGGGTAACCGGGGTAGTGTTCGTAAAATTTGTGTAACCGCCGGTGTTCCCCCCCAGTAGCTGGGGTTGTGGTTACCGGGGTTTTGTTGGTCACTTACTGGCCTTGGGACCGGAGTAACGTTAACCATTTTTCAGAAGTTTTGAAAAAACTGAATTAGTTCTAGCTTTTATGCACGGATGGCGCCAATGAAGAAACACTAATCTACCCCGAGTAGATTATGGATAATCTGGGGGTTAAGTAATGTTTCCCACGAGGGTTAGGTCCTGCAAAGAAGGATGTTCTTCAGATGACCTGCAAAACAGACACCGTGAGCTCGTCACTGAGAAGGGGGGGTTCCTCCTTGTGACCACCCTCCGGCGTGAGAATCAGACTAGATTGCTCTGAATATAAGTGTATATTGAGAGAAATAGCTAGTGAAGGTAAAATACCGGATGATGATACCGTTCCAAGGTGTTGGAGTATTTATAGCCGAAGGTAGGTTTCCAAGCAGGTACAGCCAGCTGTATAATATTCCTGTTCTACCAACTATGGGCTACGCACATGCCATGCTGGTTGGTGGGTAGGCAGCGGCTGATAGTGACCAGGCCGGCTGTGTACTATTCCTTTTCCACCAACTGCAGGCTATGTGCGTGCCACGACAAGGGTTGGTGAGTAGGCAGCGGCTAATAGTGACAAACAGTACTAGAGCATGCTCCTCGTACTGTTGTCGGTGAGCTGTCACCCTGTGATTGGTTCATGGGCTGCTTTGGTCAGATCTTGTCTATTTTGTCCATACCTTGGCAGGTATAGTACAAAAGATCTTCCAGAAGCATACGGACTGGCTCATTTGGGCGGGAGTATTCCCGCCTTGCTCATTCCTTCAGGTGACACTGAATTATTGAGTTAGTGCCTTGTGCGTGTAGCCTTGCTATCAGTGCGGGTAGCCTTCCCTGATGGCTTGTATCCGCAGCTGCGGGGACAGGCGGGGTACTTCACCATTGGGAGGCTTTCCCTGCGGGAACAGCTGGCGTACTGCGCGTAAGGTCTTCATCTCTGAGCATGGTGGGTCCTGCGGAACCAGTTGGTCCTTGCGCAAACGTCCCTCTTCAAGGTGAGTCTTTCATCTACATGAATGTTTTATGCAAAACTAATCCAAATACAAAGCCACATATATAGCAAAGAAGGGAAGTGGCAAGGGATTGAAAAGAAGAAGAAAGAAGAGAAAGTTAGTACACAGAGTCTTCCCCTGCCTAATTGATCTAATGATAAAGAAGTAGGCTAAGTAAAATAGAAAGTGTGTGTAAACAATAAGTAATGACTTGCTTTGTGAGAGCTCAGTTTCTAAGACGAAGGCTAAGAATTCTCTACTAGAGGGATTGAAAAGATCGAGGGTAATTTCTGAGTCTTGATGGACCTTTCTTATTATAGGCCAAAGGGATAGCTAAGGACTTCTTCCCTCATTCTCATCATGGGGTAGCTCAGGAACTATAGAATCTCTCAGGAGTTGAATAAACTCTTTTATGCTAGTGGAATTGGGAAGCATGATAAGTCCGTACTCCACATTCTAGCTTCACCTTGGTTTTCTTTGAAAGGAATTGACAGAAGAGAAAGGTAAGATAATTCTTTCTGGCCTTAACTGAAGCGGGGGAGGCCCTGGTCTACATACAGGTCTTGGATCAATAGAATCCTCCAATTGCTAGGGAAAGAATATCGGGATTAGTCTCCTTGCCATTGCTACTGTCTTTGAAAGTAAGAGAAATAGAATATAAATATTTATAATGTCTAGATGGGAATTAGATATTAAACTTTTATAAATCAATTTAAAACACGTCGACCTATCAATCCGTTTAAACTTTAAAGTTAGAATAATATGTATAAAGATCGACCCCAACTTGCCTATGATCCTTTCAATGCCTTTACAACTTTTTAATGGTCATCAATCCGCTTGACGTGTTTAGATATACGGGCTAACTATGTCGTGTCCGTGTTTTAAATGGATGTGAGCATAGATATATTGTTTGCACTTACATTTATTGCTTTTACTACATATTGGTTTGGCTACACTAAGATATGCTTCTCAAACCAGCTCACCTGGCCCAACGTTGCCCCTTCAACGTGGAATTTCGTAGAAATGTTTCAACGTTAGGTTTTTTCACGAATTTACGACCCTACGTTGCGTAAGTTCTTTTCACGATTTTACGCCCTGACGCAACGTGGGGGTCTTAATGCTAGTCTATACTAATCAATTGACCTTGGAAAGCCAACATCAAAGCTACGGGTAGTTTCATTATACTGTAAACTTGCATATTGCAAAGTGCATCCAGGGGCATTTCGAGTGTTATCGAGTTAACCTGCTGCCATAGCCATTCTAACTAGTTCATTTTCGAGTCCTATTGAACGGTTGATTCTCGTTCCAATACCCAACAAAACTTGCAAGCCGACAATTTATTTATGGAAGGAATCACCATTTTATCACAATGCTATGCATAAATTTCATCTACTTGTAATGTTTTATTCAAAACTAATTTATTACTCGAATATAGTGATGGCTAGAGATAGTAAGAGAAACAAATACAAATGTTTATGATGTTTAGATAAGTAACCGAATAGTAAACTTTTATAAATTATTAATTTAAAGCATGTTGACCTACCAATCCGTTTTGACTCCTTTATATAAGCGGGTTAACCATGTCGTTTTTGTGTTGCACGATTTTAAGTGGATGTGAGTTGGGGTTGACGTCTTTGATACTTCTTGTAAAATCATAAACATAAAACATGATAAACAAAATCCTAGGATCGAACCCGGGCAAATTGGGTGAAAAAGCGAAGGATTGACCACTGAGCCAGACAAAACTTTGTTAAGTCTATTTGTTTGTCAACTTATTCAATAAAGAAAATTATAAAGAAAAATTAAAAAAAAACAAAAAAAGCTTTCACACATCTCAGCATCTCACAACGGACCCCGTTTTAGTGTTATATGTATTACTTTATTTATAATCTATTATTATAATTATATAAAAAAACAATAACCGATTAACAGTTTGATTATTAATACTATAACTAACAATCATATGTTGATAACCAATTACTGTTTAAACGATTGGGTTTTGTAATTCAAAATGGGATAGCGGCGCAGCTTGTTACCGGTTTGACTTCTGTTTTGATGTAATCACTGCTTTTAATATTTGTGAATTTGAGGTTTTATTAAAAAAATAAAATAAAATGTTGATAACCAATTTATAGTAAAGGCCAAATTAAATAAACATCCCATATATTTCATTACCAGATAACTTAATTACAAAAGAAGTTGTGTTAATCATAATCATCCCCATTACCTCCAGTCATTTGTTGTACATTATCTCATCATATTATCATTATCGTCTTCGCTCACAGTTTCTTTCCCGTTGGCGTTGCTGCCATCATCGGCACGAGGTTGCTTAGGGCTCGGCTCCTAAACATAAAGAATATATATTAAACTTCTAACAAAAAGATTACAAGTTACATTGGCCCATTTGACCATTTCACAAATATTATTTTTGTATACAAAGTTAGAGGTGTAAATGAGCTGAGCCAAGTTGCTTATGAGCTATAGAAGTTGGCTCGCTAAAAGCTCGGATCAAGCTCAGCTAATACGAGCATGAGCCTCTGGAGCTCATTTAGTGAGCGAGCTTGAGCCCAAGCTTGACTAGGCTCGCAAGCCTAACGCAACTGTTAGTTGCATATAATGTTTTCTATATGTTATATATAAAAATTATAATTTTAAATGTGTGTAAAAATAGTTATATAAATAAAATAATTATAAAAGCAGTAAATAAAAGACGAGCCAAACAAAGAGCGTGAGTCAAGCTTGAAATACTACTCGCATGCTTGCTTTAATAAGTGACGGGCCGAGCTTTAGAAATAGAGCTCGTTTATGCCCCTAAGCAAATTAAGAAACCGAGATAAAAACATATTGCTTACCTCGTCATAAAAGAGACGTGCCAACGCATCTAAATTAAATTTTGAACCAAATCTCTGCACAAAAAAAGCAGCCAGTTAAGACAAAATAACAGGACAATCGGTTTATTGACTTATTTTGGTCAAAATTACCTTGTTAAGGTGTTGACAAGCAGCTTCTGCTGCAGTGTTTGGAGGCTTAAGATTCTTTCTCTAATTCTTTCTTTCTTTTATAATTCTGTAATGATGCATCAGCAAATAGTCAAAAACTACCATTTTACAGTTAGCAACTTATTTAAATTTCTTAATATAAAATAATATAATGTACCTCTTTTTTGGTTGCAGCAGCTTCCTTATCCGCTTGTTCCAAAGAAATCGAACCAACACGTTATTTTTGCCCAAAATTCAAACTTTAAATAAATATTAGATTGTTTTATCAAGCCCTTCATACTTATGAAGAGATTAGTTAATCACCTGCATACTCTCTTTTCCGTTAATTAGTTCCCAAGCGATCTCCTTTAAACGAGTTCCTTCCTCGTCAAGTAGGTAGCCAGTGATCTATAATAGACTAAATATTAACAGACTCGGATATAAATAGACTGGGAGATGAATAGACTTTAAGTTTAATGATTATGTTATCTCTCTCTCTCTCTCTCTATATATATATATATATCCTTGTAACTCATACTCAAACATACAATGCGCATATTTACCAAGTTTATCTATCTACACCACAAAATATATGTAAATATATTGCCACAAAATCTAACAGCATCAACCGTATTTGCATGAAATATCACTCTTAGTTTGTTACTTCTTGTTTGATAAATAGCGTAGAAGTCAAGATAAAAGAGTCGTATATATAGATGATAGGTTTATGTATTCGAGTGTCATTAATATAATTAAATAAAAGAGTCTGGAAAACGAATTTTAAAAATCGATCCACGTTTTAACTTTTAACATGTGTAGTACCGATTATAAGCTTCAAATGGCAACAGTTTTACTAACCTCAGAATCATCAATATCAGCAAGGGTATCACTTTCCTCCTTTTCAAGTTTTCCTAACAAACAGTAAGAACATGAGATCCTCTCAACTGATGAAAAAAAATAATAATAAAAGTCAAACTTACCAACGCATTCGACGTCTTCTATATTTTCAGTTTCTTTCATGTTATCCTCTGTTCCCTACATTTATAAATAAGTCAACAGTCAACAAACATCAAGCATAGTCAACACAATCAACACTTATACCTTGGATAATTGGGCACGTTGAAACGCTGGCGGTTCAAAACCATCAAGTCCCCCACAAAACTCCAAATAACAGTCCTTGCAAAGCCCAAAACCGGATTGACCCGCACTGCTTTTGTGCTGGCAAAACACTTCTGCCATTCCAGGCATCTTTAGATCATTAGCAGATTGTTTACATGACTGCATTTCCTTCTCGAAATCCATGGAATTTAGAGTGAACTCTTCAATCTACATCCAAAATCAGGCCATAAGAAAACACACAATGCAAAATGGTATAAGCTAATAAATTTTATAAGCGTAGTGCATATTCAAGTAATTCAAATGAAAAACCGATCAAATAATGATCAAACTGCACATATATTTGTTCATTTGGTCTGAGCAAACTCACTGTTAAACTCCCGGCTTCTGTGTTTTCAAACTCAATCAGTCTCTTTGTCAACGTTGCTTCACAAATGTGTACAGCTTTAACCTGACAATAAAATAGTGAAAATTTCAACTTCAGATAATTAAGCATTAACATGTCAAAAGCTAGATAGAAAACGAAACTCCAAACGTTTGTGTTACGTGTAAAAATATCATAAAGCAAGTGCTCATTTTACCCATATTCTATAAACAAATATTTATAAAATAATTTTCCTCTTTATCTGTTCACGAGGTTGTAAACACATAAGCGTTTCTCTTTTAGGTAGTTATTTTAACTCTATACATTCGACCCGTTATCAAGCAAATATACCAAATTGGCATGTTTTCACGAAAAAGAATACAATAATAGGTGTTACTGAACAAAAGAATCTTTTTTAAACAATTTGAAATAACCAATTATATCTGCATAAATTAAAAAATTTCTAAAATTATACTCACAACATCTGCTTTTGTAAAATTATATCCATGTAACACAGAAGATACATAAATAGCTGCAGCACATATCCCACTAGGTTTCCTTCCCGTCTGTGAAAACATTATGAAGAATTTTGACAGTTGTTCGGTGTTTTAACGTGGATGATATCAATTATCAGCGTCAAATAACTGTTTCACTTACCTCAGAATAATCAATTTCCTCAAGGATATCAAATTTATCAGCAGAGGCCTCTGTGTTTTCACAAGCAACGCATTCGACTTCTGTTGTGGTGCCTATATTTTCGTTCTCTTTAATGTTAACCTGCATTCCCTACAATTATGATCAAGTCAAATTCTGAAATCACACTAAGCATAGTAAACACAGTCATGACTTCTACATGTACACATATCAATGTTGGAATATTAGATCGAGCAATCATGCAATAACACGATTTGGGTAACAAATCACAAGTCACGTTTTAAACTTTATTAAAAACAAATGACCACCCATGACCCATAAACCTATATTTGTACTAAATCCAATCCAAACTGCATAGCAGAGCCACTGTTTTTTTTTTAATTTTCTGTTAGTTTAGCCAACTTATCATAAAAGATTCTAAAAATCCAGTTGTAGCGAAAAGTTTAATAAAAAAAATACAAGTGCTACTAAGTTGGCATGAAACACTAAATACTACCTGTTGCTGTTCACATCATTCCTACAAATATTTGTGTGAAATAAAATTAAAAACATAAAAATCATAGTATTTATAAAACCAACTTTGGAATAAAACTATTTCTTAAACTTTATTCCATAGAAATAACTAGATGGCAACTTTTGACATGTTTCCTTTTGGGCATTCTACATAGAATACAAAGGTACCATTGCTGTCATCACTAAGCCATTTATATGGGTTTATGTCCCATTTGGGTAATTAATTAAAAACTTTTTAATTAGATTTACAGAACACTTATTATTGAATATAAGTCTAAAATTTTCTATATAAGCTGACCCTTCTTGTCTGATTCTTTCTCTCTCTACCTTTATCATAGTCACAACTCACGGATACTTAAACGTGTAATTAGCGTGTTTCAGTCATTAGAGATAACTTTAAACTAGTTTTACCCGTTAAGACATAATCAAGCCTTTCATACATAAGTAACGAAAAATCACCTGCGTCATATTCTGTCCTCCGTTTTCTGATTCCCATATCATCTCCTTTAAACGACTTTCTTTCTTGTCAAGCAGGTAGCCCGCGATCTACACCACACAATATGCCATTAGCTATCACTAGCTTGAACATCATATTTGTATAAAATATCACTCTTAAGTTTGTAACAGTTTTACTTACCTCAGAATCATCAATATCATCAAGGGTATCAGTTTCATCAACACAGTCGATTTCTTCGAAATTTTCAACGTGTTCATGTTATCACCCTCGGTTCCCTACATTGATAAACAAGTCAATACTTAGGCATAATATAAACACATCTTATACATGTTACTCATCAACGCCCTGCTTGCGCTGTGCGCATATAATGCTTATATGTCCCGATGATTGAGTGCCTCATGTATAAGGCTTAATGCAAAACTAATATCGAGCCGGGTATGATGTTATATACATATATTACCGATTCCTAAGCCATTCAATGAACTTAAAAACTAGTTTGTTAGAAACAAACCGGGATTATAAGATAAAAGGTTAATTGATCACAGTAACATTAAAACAATCACTATTCTATTTCATCGTGCAAATTACCTGGATGGTGGCAATGGGAATTGAGAGATGTGAAAAACCTTAACTTATTAACCCCTTTTATTATATTATAACCTCCGATATTAACACCGACCTAGCATAAGGGATTTGCTATAAAAAATCCTATATACTAAATAAAAATATTCAATTTTTTAAAAAAAGTATTATATGTAATTAAAAAACAATTTCATAGTAAAAATATAAGCGGGTCATGGGTCTCACCAAACCCAGATAGTTTTTGAACGGGTTATAACATCTCATTTATTTGTGAAACCCTTTCATAATAAAACCCTAAATATATTATTAACTTCCTTACAACAAATAAAATTAAGGTAACTGGTATCCTAATTACATTATATAACTAACACGAAATTTGCTACTTTCCATGTATACCAGGTCAAAGACCGTTGCTTGATCACCCGAAGACTCGCACTTTCAGTTGATAGATCGTGGTATAAAAGGAAACGTGTTGATTAAAAGATTAACGGCTAATTAGATTTAGTCTAAGAGTTTCCTTAAATATATGGCATATTGTTAGACTTTGTTGATTATAAATAGAGCTCTAAACAAATGATCAAACACATACTCTAGCACTCGAGAATTTACTAGTACTCGCATTCTTTGTAATCACGATCAAGTTTGAGCTCCACAATTGTAATTACCTTTATTATTAATAAACCGGTGGTGATAGTTTTCACTGCCCCGGGTTTTTTGCTTGTTATCCTAAGGATAACGGGTTTTTTCCTCGCAACATATCCTCGTGTTCAAGCACTTTTACGTTCATTTCATACAAGCACGTAGTCCCGATTACCAATTTGGTTACGAAATCGTTGTTGTTAACTTTTTACCAAAACAACCGCCCCATTTACAAGACTCTCAAATTTATGGAGTATAATTAGAAGATGTTGATAATTTGGAAAAATTTAAAGAAGGTAATAAACTAGTAATGCTCTCATTTTTTTTACTATATGATTTAATCTTACTAAAAAGGTAATCGATTTATCGTTTGTTTGAATATATGTTATTAATATTATGGATTATATATTTTGTTGAACTATGTCATGTCATTTTTATTTTTTTTTCCTTTTTTGTAATATTTAGTACCAAAGTTTTAGGCTCAATTACATTGTTTTGGTCACGGTTAACCGACCCATAACCGACTTGCTATAACCTTCAAAACCGATTGACCGAAACCGCCATAACGGATCGGTTATGGTTAGGTTATCTATTAACTGACATATTGGTTATGGTTATGGGTTTGGCCAAAAACTGCCCCAAACCGACCCATGCACACCCTTAGGTGTCACCAAACCCGGATAGCCCTTAAACATGTTTTAACATCTCATTTATTTGTGAAATATTTTCATCAACAAACCCTATTTTAATTTCTCTCCTCCACATATTATCTGTCGTCAATCCATCCTCTCAATCACCGGCTAACTTCCTATTGCCACCCACTATCGTCAACCTCCCCTTTCATGAATCAACCACCATCATCACTTGCATCCACAACCCCTTTTTCATAAGACAAATATTTGTGTTTATGTTTATTCATTTAAAAAAATCAACATGTTCGTGTTCATTTATGTTCGTTCGTTAAAAAACTAAAAAATTTACACATCTCAATTTAAAGAGCCCAACGTTAAAAATATAATGAACGTAACAAACTAATTTATGTGTATTAAATCAAAACAAAACTAAGGTTAAAAAAATAAAACAAATTATTACAAATTATAAAATAGTAAAATTTAACAACAAAACCTAAACAAACCCTCATAACACGGGGACTCAAACTAGTGCTTTAATAAGCAGTTATTATATATTTTTAATATGTTTCTCTGTGTACATAGATAATAGATATTTAAACTTTTTAAATTGGGGCCTATTTTTTGGGAAGTCTTCACCAGTTGGCCTTACCTATCATTACCATTGGGCTAGCCGTGAACGTGACGGATACATTCTAAACATGGGAATAACTCTAGACAATCCTCTCCTTGTTGGAACGATTATAGTTTATATAAACACACACATACGCTAGGATTATAGATAACCGATGACGCTTCAAAAGAGCCATATACACAAAGCATTTCATCTATCGTGTCGACAAATGCATTTCAGTTAGTCAAGTTTGCTTTACTTGTTAGAGTAGTTTTGTGTAAATGCGGGGACCTAGTTGTCATATTTACAAACATAAGGTTTTTTGAGTTGGTTTTTGTTCTAGTTTAAATCCAATAAGGTTTTGTATAGATTAAGGATTAAAGAGTTATAAATAGGAGTTATTTGCGATCAAGTTAATCGTAATATCCGTGTTACCACTTTTATCGTTCTTGATAAAATTTTTATATACATGGGTTTACAGATCAACCCCCCCTCCACCCCCCCCCCCCCCCCCACCCCCAAGTTCTCTAGGAGCTTCAAGCATTTTTTCTCCAACTTTTATGAAAGGGTTTATTCATCTTTAGATGGAGATAAAAAGTAATGAAAATGTTGCTAGACTCGTGCAACATGGATCACAAGATTGGCGGCGGTCGGAATTGAGAGACATGCCCCTAATTTACTGACCCTTATGTATATACTTATACTCAAGAGATTTTACACCAACCTACCTAATTAATATTTTGACTACGTGATCCAAACCACATTGGAATGGGTGTATGTGATCCGCGTGATTAACTAATAATTGAGTTTGTCCCCGGCATAAGCTCTTGTATGATGATAACATATTGTTATATCTAGGATGAACAAGAAACAATTCAGAATTGTCAAAACCAAGATGCCAACACATAACGGCTAAATTGTGTTATCTTACGGTTTCCGGTTCTAATAAATTGATGGAGAATGGGGTGTAACTTTATTCATTTTTACGGCATTTAGTTTTTCTTTAAAAAACTTTTGTAGAAGATATTCAGGTGGTTTTTTTGTTTCAACCATTTCACTTTAAATGAGACAGATGTGATGGCAGGTTAAGTCGTTTATAGCATCGTTTCAAGCTAAGAACTCGTATCATCATTCTGATCAAAAGCCCTAAAAATCAATTTGAAATTCAAAAAGAAAACTTAACTTTTACATATCGACTCGTAACCGACCATCATACGTTGAGCAAACCAATTTACAGTAAGGCCAAATTAAATAAATATATCCCACATGTTTCATTACCATAATAATATAATTAACAAAAGACCATATTCTCCCAAGAAAATGTCACACACAAAATAAAAAATAAATTACCATAATTTAATTAAAAAAAGACCAAATTCTCCCAAGAAAACTTTAGACGTTGTGTTAATCATAATGATCACCATTACCTCCACTCATTTGGTCATTATCTCGTACTTGCATTCATTATATTATCATTACTGCCTTTGCTCGCAATTTCTTTCCTGTAGGCGTTGATACGCCATCAAAGACACCATCTTGGAGTGTTCCACCTAGAACAAAAAATATATATATTAAACTTGTAACAAAAAGATGAGAGGTCAAAGTGACCCATTTTTGACCATTTTCACATATTCTATAAACAAATTTAGAGCCGAGCGGCTTGTGAGTGGGCTCACTAAAAGCTTGAATCAAGCTGAGCTAAAACAAGCAACCAAGTTGCTTTAACTTTAAGACTACTCTCATTCACAACAATTTCAACCCAACTTTTGATTAAAAAAATAATTTCTCACTCTTCCGCCTATACAACAAAAACAAACCTAACTTTTCACTCTCATTCACAACCCAACCCAACCAAACCAATTTTTTAATGAATAAATATAAATTATGATTATTTTCAAAATTTTTAAAAATAACTTATTTCATTTCAAAAATTAATTGTTCACTTTAAATAGAAAATAATAAAGTAAATAAATATCTTAACACCATACTCTATAAATAAAGAAAAGAAATCATGAATTTTGGTTTTTTTATTATATTTTATTTTTGAATCCTATAGGATTAAATTTTTTTGATAATAAGTTTATAAAAATAATAACTGTATAATCATCCAGCTAGAATTTAAGTGGCAGGTTTATTCATATGCGAAGTAAATTATTTGTTTGTGAGGCGAATTAATTGTTTTGTGATGTCATACCAACCCAACCAATCAGGGTTGCGCCACCGAGCAAGTCGGGCCATATAATTGACTTTCGAATTTCTTTTTGATCAAAAATAGCCAACCGACCAGGAAAGATTCCCCCAATGGAAATAGCCTAAGTATCAAGCTTGACTAGCCTAAACGGCTCTCTTTAATTAAATATAATAATGCAACAAAATATGCATTACATTGTATAGAAATTACATTTATAAACAAGTAATTTAGATAGTTTCAGTCATTAGAGATAGATAACTCTAAACTAATTTTACCCATTAGAGATGATAAGTAATGAAATCACCTGCATATTCTCTTCTCTGTTAACTGATTCCCATATCCTCTCCATTAAACGAATATCTTGCTTGTCAACTATGTAGCCATCGATCTACACACCACTGAATATAGCTATTAGCAATCACTGTATTGAACATCATACTTGTGTGAAGCATATCCACTTGCCTCAGAATCATCAATGTCAAAATCATCATCAGTGTCATCCGCACAGGCCTCCTTTGAGCTTTTAAAAGCATCAACACATTTGATTTCTTCTTCTAGATTTTCAACTTGTTTCATGTTACCCTGCTGTTGCATTCATATAAAATAGCAGTCAAATTAATAGGTGGCATAATAATAAACAGACTCAAGACTTGTGTATTGAATAATAATAATCTTTCAACCCTTTTAAATCAGTCTGTTTTAGGTTTGGTAGTTAGCTATTCATCGTCATCATCATACTGAGTAAATCCCACCAATAGCAAAAGCTATAGCAGGGTCTGACCCTGTTGGACATAAGGCACACAACACTCAAGCATCGGGGCACCGGCCGATTGGTGCATGTCCCCTTGTTTTTCGGCTATCAACGCCGCCACATGATGCCTGATTAACCTTTTAACGTTATTTTCACAAGATTAGTAAAATTAGTGCCGCGCAGGTTCACACATATACACATTATATGCTAACTTTACAAAAACACATTGACATGTTTTCAGAAAAATTGTGATGTAATTTATAGTAGTTCTGAAACTCACCACCAGCTCTTGTGCAGCTGCTACATCTGTAGCTGTAGTTGTTTCTTTTCCACGACTACTGAAAGTAGCATCAAGACAATTACTACTACTATTTCTAAACAACACAAAACAAATAAATACATGTATATGCTTACAGAGATTCATGAGCAGAACGAGAACAGCGATTCATCTCTGTATGTATGTATCAGCTGCAGCAAATTAAACAAAAAAAAAATTAGTTTACGTATAATAATAATAAGTCATCAGCCTTAAGCAGCCATTCATTAAAGTAAACTTACAGCTATCTATTTCGTTACACAAACCAACTAGCGAACCTGGATCAAGATTGGTGGCAATCGGAAGAATTGAGAAAATAAAACCCTAACCCCTTTTTAATTAATTACTACCAGGTTCTACACCGACCCATTTAATATCCGACCCACCGCAAACCATATTCGATTGGTTAATTGGTTTTGAGTCACGAGCCGAGTGATGGCTTGCTCGTTGCTTGAAAACAAACCGAGCCAAAACATTGTTTGACCGAGCATTGCCTTTTTTTCTCTTTAATATTTTTTTATAAGAAACAAATTTGAAGTTGAATATAATGTATCTTATCTTAAATCTATAATATATATAAAAGAAAACCCTAAAATCCTATCTGTCGCGATGTGGTCACTCCCCCATTTAATGGAAGTCACCAAATTATTTTATTTTTAAATGGAGGCCTCTTATTTTTTATTCAGGTAAGACTCATACCCATGAATTTGGGTTAAATCAATGAGAGACCTCATTTAAAAATTAAGCAATTTGGTGTCTTCCATAAGGGGGAGCCACCACATCGCGACACGTAGGATTTTAGGGGTGGGTTTCGTTTATATAGATTATAGATATATATTTATTTGTTTTGTGTTCTTTAGATACAGTAATCGTGATTTTATTTTTAAAATATTTATGTTACTTTCAGTAGTCGTGGAAAAGAAATTACAATTACAACTACAGATGTAGCAGCTGCACAAGAGCTGGTAAGTTTTTAGTAAAGTTATTATAAACTTTAATAATTAACTACTACCTAACCTAACCAAACCTAACCTAACCTAACCTAAAACAGACTGATTATCCAATTTATTATTATTATTATTATTATTATTATTATTATTATTATTATTATTGTTATTGTTATTATTATTATTATTATTATTATTATGCCACCAATTTATTTTATATATATGAATGCAGCAGCAGGGTAACATGAAACAAGTTGAAAATCTAGAAGAAGAAATCAAACATGTTGATGCTTTTAAAAGCTCAAAGGAGGCCTGTGCAGATGACACTGTTGATGATTTTGACATTGATGATTCTGAGGTAAGTGGATATGTTTCGTACATATATGATGTTCAATAATAATTATAGTTTTCTCAAGATCCCACCAAAAAGAATTAAAATTTGTGAGTCAGTGCGCAACTAATTTCATCATAGAAACAATGATAGGTGGTAATTGAAATAGGCCCAAAATCTTGTTAAAATGATAATCACACAACGTGATTACTTTATGACGCAGAAACAATTTGCATATGTTTGATGACAACAAACTGTTCATGAAGGTGTTTTGATGTAATTGCCATTTGGTGCGTCTCATAAAATTCTCCAAGATAAATGCAAACACATAAATTCAAACTAATTAAGAAAGAAAAGGAGCTAAATATTCATTAGTATGTTTAAATCAGAAGATATATACTATACATAAGGATGGTAAGTATACAACTCAACAATTAGAAACAAACATCACAACTCATCATCTTATTTGGGTTCCTCCACCAGCCTAGTTTTTCATATAGCTGCTACCAACATCCAATCCACCATAATACCAAATGAAATTTAAGGAATGAATTGACGCAAATATATTTTAAAAAAGCCTGCAAGTTTCTTGTTTTTGGTTTTTCACATGGGTTCAAGGTGTTTGAGTGAAACCGAAATAATCATACCTAAATAGAAACCATCTTTTTTGTTTCGTTTAGCACGAATAAAAACTAAAAATATTAAGAGTAAAGCGTCATTTTCGTCATTGTGGTTTGTCAAATAATGCGAATTTAGTCTAAAAAGTTTATTTTTTTGCATACGGATCCTCCACATTTCCCAATTATTGCCAATTACATCAAAATAACTAACTCCGTTAAATTGAATCGTTAACTCAGGGGTAGACATGTGTTTTCACTCTTTCTTTATTACATGAGTACAGTGCCAAAATCGTCCCTGAAGTTTGGTCACATTTGCTAATTTCGTCCAAAAATATTTTTTTTTCACAATTAGACCCTCGATGTTTCCCAACTATAGCCAATTTCGTCCAGTTTGTTAACTCGGTCTAAATTTAACGTTAACTCAGGAGTGTTACTGTCCTTTTACATATTTGTTTACATTGTTATTATTATTACGCTGAGCTAAACCCCTTATATGACTAAAAATAAAGAAAAATAAATAAATGGATAATATATTGGATTCAAACATAGGAATCGTGAAATGTTGTATATGTTAGGGATGAGCAAAATACCGGTACCGGTACCGATTTGGTACCGTCGGTACCAAGGTTTTGAATTTTCAGGACCGGTACGGTACGGTACCGGTATTTCCCGAATTTTACCTCAAATACCGATACCGTCCCGGTACCAGTACCGAACCGAACATTTCGGTACCGGTACCGGTACCAAACATTTGCGATTTTCAGGATCGGGATTTTCGGTACTGGTACCGGTCGGTACCGATACGGTACCGAGCTCATCCCTAATATATGTCATCAAACAAACACATAATAACAATATTGTAAACAAACATGTAAAAGGACAATAACACCAATAAGTTAACGTTGAATTTAGACCGAGTTAATAATTTGGACGAAATTGGCAACGGTTGGGAAAAATCGAGGGTCTACTTGCGAAAAAAAATATTTTTGGACGAAATTCGCAAATATGACCAAACTTTAGAAAAGATTTTGGCACTTTACTCATATAATAAAGAAATAGTGAAAAGACATGTCTACCCCTGACTTAACGATTAAATTTAACGAGGTTAGTGATTTGGATGTAATTGTCAAGAATTGAGAAACGTGGAGGGTCTATATGCAAAAAATAAACTTCTTGGACTAAATTCGCATTATTTGCCAAACCACAAGGAAGAAAATGGCACTTTACTCAAATATTAATAACTTATGGTTTTCTGAATAATGGAATAAAAAGTTAAAAAAAGGTGAAAAAAGCTTAAAAAGTCAAGGACTTCAAAAGATACCTTAGAAACATTCTCGTGATCACAAAAGAAAATTGGTTACTATGATTGCTTGTTGGAATATAGTAAGTTTACTCTCAAAATAGAACTGAAAAGGATGTAAATTGACTACTTAGTGCAGCACAAACTGTGTATTAATGGTAGGGATTCTAATCAGCAACACCATTCCAAGAAAGTCAAACACCAAGTCAATGTATTACGTATATTTTTGTTATTGTTGACATGGTATATAATAATCCAACTAACTAATATCCAAGAAAGAGTGATCCTGACAACCATTATATGAATCCCTTGTCATTGCTTTGGTCAGGTGTATTATATGAATCTATGGATCATCATGAGCCCCAAGTGACGACATTTTGCTTGACAATGAAATGAGTTATATTTATCTTACACTCATATTGTTATCATATATCAAATCTAACTTACATTATAAGTTAGCAAAATAAACTATAAAACTTACATTTCATGGTAAAAAAAGATAAACAAACAAAAGGTTTTAAAAGTTAGTTACTTAAAGTTAAGTTTCAAAAAAGTGTTACATCATTAATAATATGCTTTAAAAGTTAACCAATACATTCTCAATTGTAGGCATATAAACCTAAGTCACCAAGTATTGTTAGCTGTCTTTTTCCCTGTATTACATATCAAAGATATCACCAGATGCCCACAAAGGCACAAACATCCAACGTAACGTATTTGATGAATATTAAATGCTTGGGCTTATCGATGTAGATGAGTTGATAGAGGGATTCACAAACATGTCACCTCATCACTGCCCGTCCATTGCTCCTGAACTTGAATATTTATTGGTTCCATGTCACATATTAGACATCAATGGGTGTCCACAAATAACCAAGCAAATGCTTGGGTTAGTTGATGTTGACAGATTGATGGTGAGGGCCTCACGGACATGTCACCGTAGCACTGCTGAAGTTAACCCCTTTCTCTTGAATACCATGAACGGCAAAACTTTCTCGCTCCTCTCCTCTCCTCTCCTCTCGTATAAACAACTCAGTTTTGTTACATAGCTGCAACCTACAACTCTAAATAGATCACACTGCATATGCTCTACGAATTATGCGGACATACAACATAATAACTTCCTTGAAAATCCCACATGTGTTAAAACTGTCAATAGCATTCCATATCCTAGATTTTTTTGATGATCACAAAACATTTTAAAACAAACAGATCAAATGTTAAGCTTTGCCACTACTATACAACATATCCTAGCAAAAAAGTTATGGAATTGTCAAAATCTATCCAGAGGAACTAAGCAAATGAAAACAGATCAAAGAATGATATATGCAGAGTGTGAAATATTTATTAGGCTTTTAATTTCTAACTGACTAAATATGATAAATTCAACAATAATAAGCTAAAAATAGACCGAAAAGATGATCAAAGGCACGAGGTGCACTGAGATGATATAGTCCCGTGGCCGAGGCGCATTCATCAGGTACATGGGCGCAAAATATTATATAATATTTTGGGCTTTTGGGCTTCAAAATCTGATGTGTAACCTCTTTGTATAGCATGAAAGCATTATGTATAACCTTTCAACGCAGAAAGTCTGCATGTATAGGAGCTGCGCACGTATACAAGTTTGATTTGCGCCTCATGTACAACTTATAGTTTCACACCGGTAGAAATTATGCAAGAACAATTATATATAATCAAATTTGAAACAAATTGAAAATAAAAAAACAATGTAGGCCAACCTAACCAGACTCGAACCAGAAATACTTGTTCCCGACCCAATCATTTTGTTAGCTTTGCATTGACCGAAAAAAAAAGAGTTTACCAATTAGTAAATGGCCCATGCACATCACAAGCATGCATACTCTGAAAGGGATCATATTCATAAGAATTGCATAATATTTTAAACCCTAGACAATCACAACAAAAGCTTTTCAAGTTAAATAAACACTACCCACAAGGGTAAGTAATCAAGTCAATAACAACCATCAAACATACCACCAAATTCACATTAAAAACCCTATCAATCATCATCAAGCAACTTACAGTAACTTTGGTTTGCTTGGTTGTTTGGGTGTTTATTTGTACCAACAATGATATAAGCTCGGGTATTTGCTGTTATACACAAATTTCATGGTTAACGTAAACAACAAAAATGAATCAAAATCAGCTGATTAATAGTAATAATAATTTGACTTACACCACCACTTTGAGCCATGAGTTCTTGCATTCTTCTTTGTCTTATAGCTTCAAGTTCTGGGTCAGCCTGCAATACAACCAAGCATAATTAACCAGTCAATACCAGCGAACTGTAATATGAGTTGAAACATCAAATACTTCAAACATCATAAATGCACAAAATCGAAACACCACCTTGCAACTCCATACCAAATCCATCACTACCTCCATACATACATAAATCATCAAAGCAGACGTTAAGGGTCCAGAAACAAAAAAAAAACCAAGTGTAAATCATCAATTAATCAATCCAGGCATAATCGGAACCGGTGTAAATATTACCAACCCTAATCTGGTGTAAATACATAATAAAATAAATTTAAAGATGAGAGAGAATATGGGAGGGTGAAAGATGTCTATCTCCGTTGACCGAAAAAAACTATTACAATATTATACTCAAATTAAAGAGAATTAAATGCTTGTTTTTATGGTTCATTTTTTTTTTAAATATAGTAACGTACGAAAAGGTTATGATCGTTTAAAAATTGTGAGGGTAATTGGGTTAAAAATAAAATTTTAAATAATAAATGATTAAAAGATGAATGACCAAAATTATAATTACTCTTTAAATTTATAAAAGTTGGTTAAAGTTGAGGGAGAAAGTTTGTAATTATTTTAAAGAAAAATGAAAGCACGTGAGATTTAATGTTAGAATGACCCCTTTACCCTCATTTTACAATATGTTTAAACACTTGTAAATTCCTTAAATTCATTGTTTTAATTTGCCCATAACTCCTATATTATATATAGTATAGATAAATATATAATATAATATAGATATAGATTATTATTTAATTTGGCCTTAGTGTAAATTGGTTTTGCTTATCAACGTATGATTGTTGGTTACAAGTTGATTGATGTAAAACTTATGTATTTTTCCGAATTTCAAACTGATTTTTTAGGGCATTTGATTAGAATGATGACACGAGTCGATTGATGTAAAACTTAGCTCAAAACGATGCTATAAACGACTTAACCTGCTATTACATATGTTTCATTTAAAGTGAAATGGTCGGAAAAAAAACCACCTGAATATCTAATTATCTTCTACAAAAGTCTTTTTTAAAGAAAAAACCAATGCCATAAAAAATGAATAAAATTACACCTCCATTCTCCATCAATTTATAAGAACGGAAACCGTAAGATAGCACACTTTAGTCTGTTCTGTGTCGGCACCTTGGTTTTGATAGTTTCGAACCGTTTCTTGTTCACCCTATATATAATAACAAGACAAGCGTTCATTTAAATGACTAAACTTCTTAAAGAACCTGATCCATAAATCGACTATGTTTAAAGGATAAAATTTGTAATTTTGTCCTTTAAAAAGCCAATAATATGCTATCACACAAGAGCTCATGCCGAGGGCACTCAACTATTATTATTATTATTATTATTATTTAACTAGTTTTAGAGCCCGTGTTATACACGAGATAATTCAAATTATAAAATTATAAGTAAAACAAATAATTACATAGCGTATATGAAAAAAAATGTATTACATCTATGCTTGTATTTATACAATGTGTACAAAAATTGATTTTATTTATATCACAAAATGGTTTTTTTAAATGAACTTAATAAAAAAATGTCCGTGCAAAATTGTACCCGAGAATACTTCTTTCTATTGAAAAATTCATTCTCGGTGTCATATATGTATAATTGAAAGAATTTTGGTTATGAACCAATTTCGAAAATAAGACTTCTCATATGATAGTAGTTATAACCACTCAGACTAAATACAAAAGAGACGTTACCTTTATTGATATATTTATCAATTTACCACACATCAAAGGAAAGTAGGATATTAAATTGCAACAATAGATGTTCTTCAAGAACTATGATTTTCGGAGCTACACCATAAAAAAGATGTTGATAAGTTTCAAAGGGCTTCTTGATTTTGTCATAATGACAACATAAAAAATAACATGTTAACCCATTCAATTTTGTAAATATTTTGTTTTATTTAAGCATAGTTTTGCATGACATGTTTCCCATACAACGTTCTGATCAACATTGAAAGAAAAATTAATGTTGACATATATAAATATTTGAAATTTGATAAAAGTTATAAGCATTGATAGGCATGGGGGTGACATGTCGAAAGTGTCGCAATCTTTTCTTAAGTTTTAATAGTTGATGGAAAAATAGTCAATTTGCCAAATCCCGAACCTTTTGATTATTTCAAAAAATGCACTTAAAAATAAACTTGAAACCCGAATCGTGTTTAAAATTCTAACTTTTATACTTTTGACATTTTAAAGTCAACACTTTGAACCCATAACAAATTTGACGATAAATCTATTTTGCATTCTCAAACTTTTAAAAATATTCAAAATTTTTATTTTTGACCCGTAACAAATTTTGACCTAAATGTAGTTAACTTGTACCAAACAATCTATTTACCAATTTTTGACCCATAAAATCAAATTTAACTTCCACAAAAAACCCGAAACAATTTTCATTTGAAAAACATGATATGTCGTTGATTTTTGGAATTCACCAAATATTTTGAAATATATAGTAAAATAATATGTTAATATTTATATTTATAAAAATATATAGATATTATATAAATATAGTGTAAAAGGAAAGTAGATAATTATTGATTTATTACATATACCAGGGTATATTAGTTTTGGAGAGAAAATATTATGAGAATTAACCAAAACATGACAAGTGTCCCCATTTATTTTACTTTATTAAAATAGGTAGATCACACATGTCACATACACTCGTTCCAATGTAGTTTGAATCACAAGATAATAATCAGACAGGTCAGTGTAAAATCATTATTACTGTAAGACAACATTTTTCTAAATTCTGGATTGTATATATAGACATCTTTTGATGTTAGAATTATGCATAAAAATATTCAGCTTATATAGAAAGTTTTAGACTTATATTCAATGACGATTGACGAATGCTCTGTAAATCTAATTAAAAAAATTATAACTGCCCAAATGGGACATAAACCCATCTAAATGGCTTAGTGGTGACAATAATGGTACCTTTGTGTTCTATGTAATCGTAGCATGCCCAAAAGGAAACAAGTCAAAAGTTGTCATCTAGAATAACTTTATGAAGGTTTTATAAAGGGGAAAGTGAATACGGTGCTGTGAGACGTGTAACCTTACACGTAAAACTAATCAAAACTACGTAGTTTTGATTAAAAACCCTTTTTTAATTAAAATCCTTTCCATATCTATAGAAATTCCATAGCTACAGCTCGTCCATTTTTATGCTTTAGAAGGTGAAAACATGTTAACTCTTTATTATAATGTTTGTTTGCCGATCATCCCAAAAATTCAATGTTGAGAAAAATAATTAATTTGGCTGTTGTGCATTAGAAAAAAACAATGTGTTTGCAGGTTATTAAAGATGAAATTTTACTGTTTTTATTGATTTCAATTTATTTTTAATTGATGTATTATGTACGAAATCGTTGTGAATACGAGGTTTTGGTGTATTTATTATATAAATATGTTTTCATTTATTTATTATTGAACTATTATATAAATAGGTTTTTGATGTAATATGTTTTCATTGTGAATACATAAATTATATTCAACAGAAAAATAGAATAATCCAAGAACGTCAAGCCAAGATGTACAAGCTGATCCAAAAATTTGAAATCTAAGTTATATTTTGTGGTGGAATTTGGGAAAGACTTAAAGAAAAAAATGTTTTGAACATTCAAGATAATTACTATATACAGATTATCATAAACGGGGAAAGTATTTTAGTTAATTGAGGGGATTTTTAATCAAAACTACGTAGTTTTGATTAGTTTTACGTGTAAGGTTACACGTCTCACAGCGCCGTATTCACTTTCCCCTTTTATAAATACTATGATTTAGATTTTTATAATTTTATTTCACACAAATATTTGTAGAATGATGTGAACATCAACAAGTAGTGTCTATGTAATTGACGTAGTTTTGATTAGTTTTACGTGTAAGGTTACACGTCTCATAGCGCCGTATTCACTTTCCCCTTTTATAAATACTATGATTTAGATTTTTATAATTTTATTTCACACAAATATTTGTAGAATGATGTGAACATCAACAAGTAGTGTCTATGTAATTGTCTACATTGATCCTAATGATCATAACCTGTTAAAAATGCTACTTCTCATAATTTGAGTGACTTATAATCATACTTTTTGAGTAATACTTTTGATATGTTATGAATAGTTAGTAATGAAAATCGTAACAAGAGTTGCACAATTTTGTAGTAACTGAAAGGCGTCATAACAAGTCAACTCAAAAAAGGGTTATTGTGGTATGGTCAGTACGGGTTTGGTGTTGATGCGTTTCAGGTCAGTACGGGTTTGGATCGGTGTCAGTTACGGGTAACAATACATTCAGGTCATCACATGTTCGTGCCATATTGGGTCGACTAAAGAAAGTGAGATCTTGTTACGGGTTCGGGTATCAATTCAAGTTTCTGTGCTTTGTTTTTATTAACATAATATCTACCTATTCTTTTGTTTAGCACCTTTGATATCTTCTAAATATGACATTATTTTGATTAAAAGTTATTATTTGTTTATTATACTATATATTAATTTTTGAACTTTCTTATGCATAATAGTGATAGAAAACATCACTATAGGTTCAAAACCTACTCAACATTTATTTAGTTATTATATTAAGAATGATGAACATCTATGTCTTTACAAGTTTAAATTAGTAATCACAACTTCCATATATGTTTTCTTTTTTAAATAAAAAATACATAAAAAGATGTTTAGTGAAATTTTATGCTTAAGTACATAATCAACTTTCTTACAATAAGTATGGAACTGATAATTCAAACAAACAACTCAATCAACCAGAACCAACATTTTAACAATTATCATTTCCTAACACTTCTGAAAACAATGTTTGCTTCATAGTTGCTACTTCACGACACAAAATGCAACTAGCCCACAAAAGTTTTACTAAATTTCACATGAAGGCAGGCGGCTGTTATAATTTGGGGTTAAAATTTACGCTGTGTTCCCAAGTTTAAATTAATGAGAGAGGAGAAAAGAAGGGAAATTAAGATAGAAAAGAAAGGAAAGAAAAGAAAATGATATCGTGTTCCCGAGTTTAATGAAAAGAAGAGAAAAGAAAAGAATATTAATCATTTTATGTGTTCCCGAATAGAGAGGAATAGAAAAGAAAGTTATAGTTTTACCAATTTTGTGAGTTCATCTCTCCTCTCCTCTCCTCTCCTCTCCTCTCCATATCTTTCCAATTTGGAAAGAAGTATAAATACACTAAAAACCTCTTCTCCTTATTTTTCTTCTTTTCATTAAAAAAACTTTGGAACAATAATTTTGTTTATTTCTCTCCAAATCTTTTATCTTCTCTCGCTAAATTAAACTCTCGAACACAACATTAATGTTCAAATATGCGGAAGATATATTTGTTTGGGTCGTTTGACTAATAGGCAAGCAAAATGGGTACGTTTCAAAAGAGGTTTTGAGCAAAAATGGGTTGTGGTCGAAACATTCGTTTCGTAAATGTGTAAATCTGTGTTGTCTGTTCAGTTTTTTGGTTTGTAAAGACAATATGCATACAAGTTATTAAACTTATTTCATATATCATTTACCTCTATGTAACTCGCTCTAGATAGAGTGATAGGCACTTTTGAAAACAGGAAAGAGTGTTCATTTGTTTGGACATAATGGTTACCATCAGGCCATAAGTCTGCGAAATGTGAATCAACTAAAATTTTCACTTAACTTTATGATTATGACGAAACTCTTACTTGGACAGGTTCAGCCGATTGTGACATAGGAATAAAACGACCAATTTCTTCCGACTAGGATGAGCAAGAAACTCTTTTGGTGTATGAATAGAAGGCAATAAAAACTATCTACCTAGGCAATGACCGCGACAACGACCTCGCATACAACAACCGGTTTTTGTAAATTGCTAAAAGAGGCATACTTATAATGTATTATGTTTGTGCCAGTGCGTTATCCTCTTCAAACCCAGCGCAACGCGCAGGTATTAAAATTTAGTTATTTCTATAAACAAACTTAGAAGTATAAACATACATTATGTTTATATATAATAACTTATGTTATTTCTATATGAAACTTTAAGCAATCCACATGTAAGTTCGTTGAAGTCGGCTAGCTAAAAGCTCAAGCCCAATACGGTCCAGTTAACTATATATGTGAAGAGGTAGGTCCCAGCAGAGCCCAGTTGGACCCGCAAGACTCACCTTGAAGAGGGACGTCTGCGCAACGACCAACTGCTTCCGCAGGACCCACCATGCTCAGAGATGAAGACCTTACGCGCAGTACGCCAGCTGTTCCCGCAGGGAAAGCCTCCCAATGGTGAAGTACCCCGTTCGTTCCCGCAGTTGCGGATACAAGCCATCAGGGAAGGCTACCCGCACTGATAGCAAGGCTACACGCACAAGGCACTAACTCTTGATACTTCAGTAATGTCACCTGAAGGAATGAGCAAGGCGGGAATACTCCCGCCCAAATGAGCCAGTCCGTATGCTTCTGGAAGATCTTTTGTACTATACCTGCCAAGGTATGGGCAAAATAGACGATTTGACCAAAACAGCCCATGAACCAATCACAGGGTGACAGCTCATCGACAACAGTACGAGGAGGAGCACCCTCTAGTACTGTTTGTCACTATCAGCCGCTGCCTACTCACCAACCCTTACTGTGGGACGTGCGTAGCCTACAGTTGGTGGAACGGTGCATAACCGGCAGTAAAGGAACAGTATACAGCCGGCCTTGTCACTATCGGCCGCAGCCTATCCACCAACCAGCATGGCTTGTGCGTAGCCCACTGTTGGTAGAACATGAATACTATTCAGCCGGCTGTACCTTCTTGGAAACCTACCTTCGGCTATAAATACTCCAACACCTTGGAATGGTAAGGACATTATCTAATATCTCATTATCTTATCTTCTCTAGCAATCTCTTAATATATACTTATATTCAGAGCAATCTAGTCTGATTCTCACGCCGGAGGGTAGTCACAAGGAGGAACCCCCCCCCCCTTCTCAGTGACGAGCTTACGGTGTCTGTTTTGCAGGTCACCTGAAGAACAACTTTCTTTGCTGGACCTCGTCCTCGTGGGAAACATCTATTTAACCCCCAGATTATCCGTAATCTGCCCGGGGTCACTTAGTGTTTCTTCATTGGCGCCATCCGTGCATAAAAGCTAGAACTAATTCTTAGTTTTTTTCAAAATTTCTGAAGAAATGGTTAACGTTACTCCGGTCCCAAAGCCAGTAAGTGACCAAGAAACCCCGGTAACCACAACCCCAGCAACTGGGGGGAACACCGGCGGTTATACAAATTTTACGAACACTACCCCGGTTACCCAAGCCGGGACAAGTGCAGTAAACAATATTTCACTGGGGTTCACTGATGCCCAGTTGGAGAAACGGACGAGGGTCCCTCGCCAAACACTCGATCAAGTTAAGGCGTGGGCCGAAGCACGTCAGAAAGAGTTCCAAGCTGAGTTGGATGAACGCTTGCGTTCACTTCAACAGGCTGACGAATTCGGCAGTACTCGCCAACATCTCAACATGAACAGTGGGTGCGAGTACTCGGACGATGAGCGGGAAGAATCCGATACCGACGCAAACCCTCGCCATAAGGCAAAAGGGAAGCGTAAGGAAACGGACTTCCAACCGACAAGGAATTTTGGAGAAACCTTTAAACCAACGAACGCGGGGAGAAACCCACGTGACTTCTCCAAAACCTTTAGACCAACTGCTGCAAATGCAGGAAAGTCCAAGTTTGCAAGGGACATTGAAGCAATCGCCCCGAGAAGTGCCAAACAAATGTCCAACATCGGCACTTATGATGGTCTATCCGACCCAGACGACCACTTGAACAGATTCATTGCGGGGGCAACCGTCAGTAACTGGACGGAACCCACGTGGTGTTATATGTTCCAGATGACTCTGGTTGGAGCGGCCAGGGCATGGTTCGATCGTTTACCGGTCCACCACATCTATGATTGGGCGGACTTTCAGAACAAGTTCAGCCAACACTTCAGCCAACAGAGGAAATATACTGAAGAACAGTGGACGATCCTCAACTGCGTTAGAGAGGAGGATGAACCTTTACTAGACTTCATCACTCGCTTCAACTCCAAAAAGCTGAGTCTGGGCAACGTAAGTGAAGATCTTGTTCGCGCCGCTTTCATCCAGGGCGCCGAATACCCAGAGCTTATCCGCACATTGACGGGTAAGGACGGCATGCCATCCACATGGGATGCCATCATGACGGCGGCCAAGCGCTTTGCCGAGACGGAGAAGCAACTGGGAAGGGATCTTCCCCAGAGTACACACCTCTACACGCAAAGGGCTAGAGAAAACAATGTTCGGATCGCCCGGCAGAACAAAAAGAGGAAGCTAGGTATTTGGCAGTCAAGGGTAAACTTTGACACCTCATCCAGCTCTCGCCCTCTTGTTGGCGGAAGGGATAACACACACCCTTCAAGCCGAAAACACCGGTGGACGCCACTCACCAAAAGCGTCACGGAGATATTTGCCACCGAAAAACTACAATGGCCAAAAGCTCCAATGATCCGGCAGCGACCTAATGCGGATCAAAGCAAATCCTGTGACTTCCACGGGACAAAAGGTCATAGTACGGAGGAGTGTACATCCTTGAAGGATATTGTTGAAACATTCGTCAAGGATGGAAGACTTGCACACCTTGTGGCATCAATCAAGAAGGGAGGATAGAATGATAACGGGTACAGAGGCAACGGACGAAAGCCCGTTGACATCAGCATCAACATGGTTCATGGCAACATCAGAAGAAAAAGGCGAGCGACAGAACCATGCGCGTGGAAGGAAGCTGAGGTGTGCTTCCCGCGAGTGCCAGGAGGACCCAGCAAAAAAGGCCCTATCGTCACCAAAAGCCAGCTGGGGCACTACATCACTTCTCGCACTCTTGCTGACAACGGCGCCTCGTCAACGGTGATGTACAGGCAGTTCTTCGACAAGCTAGATGACGAAGACAAGGAACGCCTGAAAACGGTCTACGCCTCGATGGAAGGGTTCGACGGCAGCACAAACACCCCCTGGGTATCCTATCTTTCCCCGTCACTCTTTCGGACGGGAATCACTCACGCACAGAAGATGTGGATTTTGTCGTGATGAGGAAGCCACACCACACATACGACATTCTCTTCGGAAGAGACGGGATGGCAAGATTCAACGCCGTGGTATCTTCAGTCCACGGCATGATGGGATGGCCAACAGCTGAGGGTGTAGCGATGATCACCGGCATTCCCCAGGTATGCATCGCATCTGTCTCGTCTAAACCCAAACCAAAGATGGCTAAACCAACCATCACCGAACTGGAAAGATGGACCTTCAATGGCAAATACCCTGACCAGGCCGTTACCATTGGCCCAACAGTTGTTGATCCCACACGCACCTTACTCAAACGCTTACTACAGAAAAACGCTGACATCTTCGCGTGGACACCAGCTGACATGACTGGTATACCCCGAAGTAAGGCAGAGCATAAGCTCAAATGCGATCCGGCTGTTACGCCAGTCGTACAAAAGCGCAGAGTAATGGGGCCAGAACAAACTAACGCGTGTAGAACCCAAGTCAAGGAACTCCTTGACGCAGGCATCGTACGCGTTAGCAGATATCAAACATGGGTTGCAAATCCCGTTATGGTACCGAAGAATAACAAACAATGGCGCATGTGCATAGATTTCAAGGACTTAAACAAAGCATGCCCCAAAGACTGTTATCCGTTACCCGAAATTGATCTTAAGGTGGATTCGTTAGCACCGTTTCGCCTTAAATACTTCCTGGATGCGTATAAGGGGTACCATCAAATCCACATGGCCGTTGATGATCAGGACAAAACCGCTTTTCGGACGCCCGATGGCACATTTTGTTATCAAATGATGCCATTTGGACTTAAGAATGCCGGGTCCACATACCAACGCCTGATGGACAACCAGTTTCATGCCCAAATTGGGAGGAACTTGGAAGTCTACATGGATGACTTGGTCATCAAAAGCCCTGACGCAGAAGCGATGTTGAAAGACATCGAAGAAACTTTCAACACGCTCAGGAAGATAAACATGAAGCTCAACCCGAGCAAGTGTGCCTTTGGAATGGAAGAAGGGAAGTTCTTGGGGGTCATCGTCACTAAAGATGGCTTCAGAGCGAACCCTGAAAAGGTCAAAGCCATTATCAAAATGGAATCACCTACTACCATCAAACAGGCTCAGACACTAAATGGACGACTAGTCGCACTTAATCGCTTTTTGGCAAACCACGCGGATAAGTCGTTTCCTTTCGTGTCAACGTTGAGAAACTGTTTAAAGAAAACGCACTTCCGCTGGACACCAGAAGCGGAAGCAGCTTTTCAGGAGATTCGGTCACGCTTGATCGAACTCCCAACGCTCACAGCACCAAAAGCAGGGGAGGAGTTAATCATATACCTTTCCGCAACAGATAGAGCAACCGGGGCGGTCCTGCTAGTTGAACGGAAAGGAATCCAGATGCCAATCTATTATGTCAGCCGTATCCTAACAGACGTAGAAACCCGGTACTCTACCCTCGAAAAATTAGTCTTAGCACTTATACACGCTTCACGCAGGTTAAGACGATATTTCCAGGGTCACCCAATCACCATTCTCTCCAACTTCAAACTTGCAAACGTTCTGCGCAAACCCGAGTTATCGGGACGCCTAGCCAAATGGGCAATTGAGTTGGGGGAATACGCGATAAAGTATAAGCCAAGACCAGCCATAAAAGGCCAGGTTTTGGCCGACTTTATTGCGGAAGTGCCTGCATCGCGGGAAAAAGAGTGCCAGGAAGAGGCTCAACCCTCTCCAGCACAGGACATCAATGATGTCTGGCGACTCTACACTGATGGAGCAGCCAGTAACGAGGGTTCAGGCGCAGGGCTGAAACTAACCAACCCAGCAGGCCAAGAATACACTTACGCTATTCGACTGGATTTTCCAAGTACGAATAACGAAGCCGAGTATGAAGCATTCTTGGCCGGGCTGAGAATTGCGCGTAAGATGGGAGTGAAACACTTGGAAGCCCACGTGGATTCCATGTTGGTAGCCAACCAAATCAACGGGACGTACATGGCCGTGAACGACACAATGGCCCTGTACCTCGCACAAGCAAAAACCCTTATGCGCGATTTTAACGATTGCAAAGTCATACACGTAAAGCGTAGTGAAAACAAATCTGCGGATGCGTTAAGAAAGCTTGCATCATTAGCCTTCACCCACTTGGGAAAAGACATCCGCATTGAACTCCTCGAGGCACCTTCAGTCCCGCACAAGGAAATTTGTGTCATCCAAACCGGCACAGAAACATGGATGACACCAATAATAAATTACCTTGCGGCAGGTACACTACCAGAGTCAAAAACACAGGCAAGAAAACTACGCTGTAAAGCACTGAATTATCAACTCATCGATAACATCCTTTACAGACGTAACTTTCTTGGCCCACTCTTAAGATGTGTGGACAACCAAGATGCTGACTACCTCCTAAGGGAAGTACACGAAGGCATCTGTGGAGTACACGCAGGTCCACGCGCTGTTATAGCTAAGCTAAACAACGCGGGATACTTTTGGCCGGGGATGCATACGGATGCGCTGGCATACATCAGAAAGTGCAGGTCTTGTCAGCTCTACGCACCCAACACGCATCGCCCGAAGAATGAACTTGTTCCAGTCACCTCTTCATGGCCATTTCAGAAGTGGGCCATCGATGTGACAGGCCCATTTCCTACAGCAGCAGGAAATGTTCAGTTCCTAGTGGTAGCCATCGACTACTTCACTAAGTGGATAGAAGCAAAATCCTTAGCCCAAACAACCGCGAAACATATCAAAAAATTTATTTGGGAATTTATTATTTGTCGTTTTGGACTTCCACAGAATTTGGTGAGCGATAACGGCACCAACTTTGCTGACAAGAAGCTACAAAAGTGGCTGGAAGAACTTCAAATCACCCACACTTTTACCTCAGTGGCGCACCCGCAGGGTAATGGTGAGGTAGAAAGAGCAAATAAGAGCATCGTCGAAGGCATAAAGAAAAGACTATTGGAACACAGATCCGGCTGGGTGGACGAGCTTCCGCACGTCCTTTGGGCAAACAGAACGCTGAAAAAGGCCAGTACGGGAGAAACCCCGTTCAGTCTCACTTATGGCACTGAAGCCATGGTCCCGGTCGAAATTGGTTTACCCTCACCAAGGGTCTTGATTCAGCAAGACAATGATGCGGAAAGATGGTTAGACCTTATGCTAACCGAGGAACGCAGAGACTTAGCCGCAGTGCGTGAAGAGAACTACAAGCGACAAATGCAAAAGTACTACAACACGCGGGTAAAACTCTGCAACTTCAATGTAGGAGACTACATACTGCGTAACAACGAGGCTTCGAACCAACAACGCCCAGGAAAACTGGCCCCGGTCTGGGAAGGGCCATACATTATCAAAGAAGTTCTGGGAAAGGGCGCGTACCGGCTCGAAAGGCTCGATGGCACTCCCATCCCAAGAACATGGAATGGAGCTCAATTACGCAAATGTTACATGTAGATCAATTCCAAACTTGTAAAGAAAAGGCCTAGAGCCACTTCTAATGGAAATGATTCTCCTTTCACAATGTGTTGATAGCCTTACCTTTATACTTATGAACTTCCCACACTGATGTGCCGGTATTCACCGCATAAATATGGGAAGAAGTAAGTCGTTACGTGTGGAAGGCGGCAAAACCCGCATAAACACAAAACGGTAAAAATTTCAAAAGATAAGGAAAACCTCCACGCAGATCAGATGTAGACAAAGTTTAGCCATCCTACTAAGTGCAAGTGACGGTCTTACCCGCACAATCACGAACGAGGAGGCAAAACTTCAACCTATTATCTACCACGTTCAAAGGTTAACTTATTCTAAACACTTAGAAAATTTCAAAGGAAAAGATGAGGAAAACTTCCACGCAGGTCAGATATAAGTAAAGTTAAGCCATCCTACTAAGTGTAAGTGACGGTCATACCCGCACAATCATGAAAGAGGAAGCGAAACATAAACTTATAATTTGCCACGTTAAAAAGTTAACTTATCTAAGTACTAAAGAAATTGCTAAGTTAAATCAAAACATGCGTAAAATAAACAAGGCAAGGAATTAACACAATCTTTATTCCATCAAAATTCAAATATTACAAAGATTGCTGGGTGCATACCCGCATACAAAAGAAGCTATACAAAAATAAAAATCTACTCTAATGGTGGAAAGGGATCTTCAGGATCAAGCTTCAGGACCACTTCCACTTGGACCCGCACCATCAGTAGAGCGTGGCGGTTCAAGGAAAGCTTTAAGGATAGCTAGCCCATCATCAGCAGCAGCAACTTCGTTCACCTTCTCCACCACCGGATGCGGGAAGGCGGCATACTGGTTCACTGCTTGGTCATAAACAGCTTCAGTATCCACATCATACAAAGGGAAGTTGGAAGGCGGGATGCCTTTCTCAACGAACCCTAGACCAAGCAGGAAGCCGGCCTTTTCCCCATCCTCATGAGAAGCGTTGAGGGCTGCGCTCATGGCATCGTCGTATGATGTGTCCGTAAAGACTCGATGCACAACCTACAAGAAAAAATACAAGTGTCAGAACCCTTTCTATGTGCAAAGATAAGTGTAAAGATATGAAATTACGCATACCTGAGACAACGCTTCTCGAAGAAGCCATTACTTGGTAACCAGAGCTTCCTGGAGGGCAGCTTGAGCTTGGTTACAGGCGCGTTCGGCTTCACTTTTGTTGAGGTTGGCAAGCAACACTTCTTTAGCCGCAGCCTCTTCAACGCCCTTTTGGTTCACTGCTTGGTCATAAACAGCTTCAGTATCCACATCATACAAAGGGAAGTTGGAAGGCGGGATGCCTTTCTCAACGAACCCTAGACCAAGCAGGAAGCCGGCCTTTTCCCCATCCTCATGAGAAGCGTTGAGGGCTGCGCTCATGGCATCGTCGTATGATGTGTCCGTAAAGACTCGATGCACAACCTACAAGAAAAAATACAAGTGTCAGAACCCTTTCTATGTGCAAAGATAAGTGTAAAGATATGAAATTACGCATACCTGAGACAACGCTTCTCGAAGAAGCCATTCCTTGGTAACCAGAGCTTCCTGGAGGGCAGCTTGAGCTTGGTTACAGGCGCGTTCAGCTTCACTTTTGTTGAGGTTGGCAAGCAACACTTCTTTAGCCGCAGCCTCTTCAACGCCCTTTAGCTTCCGCTCAGTATGGTCAAGCACCCCCCTCTGGTCCAAGATCTCTTGGAGCTTCTTGGCGTCTTCCATCGCCAAGGCATCATGAGCCTGTTGAAGCGCCTCTAGTTTGGCTTTAAGTTCCTCATTCTCGAGGCGTAGAGGCTCGGCAACAGCTTCAGCCTTGGTGGCCCTTTCAATTGCGTTCCGAGCAGTTTCCTTAGCCAGCCGAAGCTGTTCGTTAACAGCTTGGGCAGCCTTGGAACGGGCCTCGAGACGGGCCTGAACTTCAACTTCAAGGGCCTTGAAGGCCTTCTCCTTCTCCGCAGCAACGGCGGAGAGCCTCCTATTATCCTCCCGGACAGCCCGCGCCTGAGCTACTTCTTGGATACGAGCTGCTTTTAACTTGTCGTTTTCACGACAAAGCAGCTCGACGCGCGGCTGCATCCGGGCCAGGAGAATCCAAAGCTCATTGGTTAGCCTACCCTCCTGGTAGCTAGCCATGGCTTCCCCCAACGCACCACTGGGAGCTGCGTGACGAGCCCACTCCATGCACTCCACAGGCGTACGAAGGGTTGTCCCTCGGCGGATGTTCCATCGTGGAACATACACTTCATTGGAATCCGACACTGCAAAAAACAAAAAGCAGTTAGGAAAAGATGATATATAAAAAAAAAAAAAGCAGTTACCAAAAGAACCCTACGCACCTGTAGGGTCGACAACAGGCCGATAGCCGCCAAACCCATCACCTGAACCCAAGGGAAATCCATCCAAGAGGTCAGGCAGATGGGAAGGAGGCAGAGGTTGGCGAGAAGCCCCAAGCATACCTGAAGGATCGGCCGTCGTTGCCGATGACGGAGGAGGCATGGTGAAGGCCGCCGCGGTAGTAGAAACCAACGGAGGTGAACTCACCGTAGGTGAACTCACAACCGTGGTCGCCGCTGCGGAGGAGTCAGCAGAAACAGTCACCGCCGGCTCAGTGAAAGATTCAGTAAATATGACACTGACAGCCGGCGGTGATGTCATCACAGTTGGAACAGTTGGCTCAACTGGGTGAGCAACTGAACCAACTGAAGCAGGCGCAGCCGCCTGGGTCATCGCCTCAGGTAGGCTGACCAAGCCTACCGTCATGGGTCCGGAGGTGCTCCTCCCCGCTCCACCCTGGAATGCGGTAGCATCCACGTCTGCACAAAGAAGATAAGTATTAATGATGGAAAGCTATGAAGTTAAAAGTAAAGGAAGTTTGTACTTACGGGTTTTCTTGAGCCTAAAAGTGCGAACAGGCGGGGACGAACCCGATGGAGCCGGCCTCTTTACGCCGCTCACCGTCGTCATCCTGGGCTCTCCGGAGGTGACAGTCGTCGCAGCCTCTGGAGCAGTGGTCTTATCACCACCAGGGTTCCCCGCCACCTCCTCGCTCTCGGTCTCTGAATCAGACCGAGGCACCGGATCGGCAGTGGAGGCCACCTTCGCCTTCCCCTTCCCGTCGGCAGCCTTCTTTTTCCGCACCAACGGAGGACCATCTGCGGATTCCTCATCAAAACACAAGATTAGAGGAATTCCAGCAGAGGTTTCAGCATTGAGGGGTCGAGGGTTGAATAACTCCTTACCTGGCCGCCTGGCGCTCAGGATCTCGTGGCCTGGCGGGTAGACCTCCACGAACCGATCCGTCGTCTGTTCAAGGATGGGCAACTCGTTCTCATCTAGAGCACGAGTACCCATCCGAGCGGGACTATCAGCCTCCCGCGGATGCAGGAGCGACTGCAAGTCGTTCCCCTCTGAAATAAAAGAAACAGTTAGAAGACAAACCTATATAAACAAAGAAGAAAGAGCATACCGTAAGGAACAGAGTTCAAACTGTATTCGAGGACGATGGGAACCTGTGACGCCTCCTTCCACACCCGGCTCATCCCAAGCATCACCATCCCATACTCCGCAAAGCGGTAAACCGGAGTCTGGACCCGGGAGATCTTGGCGAACCACTCTGCCTCCTGATAGTTGAGGGCGTGAAGGGCGGGGAGGGCTCTCCCATTCTTAAAGGTCATCGCAAGGGGGACGACGCGAGCGGAGATATAAAAAAACTCACGCTTCCACGACCGAAGACTGCGCTCGGTAGCGCAGATCTTCAACCCCTTGATCCGATTGACCAAGGTGTACCACCCCTGGATGCACCTCCAAGAATAGAAGGTCATCAACCGGTCAACATGGGGCTCCACGCCCAGAATGAGGCACACCCACTCAAAGTGGTGGATCTTGGCGATCGCCATCGGGTGTACCTCCGTCAGATGCACACCGTGCCTCTCCAAGACACGGTATACAAACTTCGTCAATGGGAACCTGAGATTCCCATAGACGAAGAATGCAGCGTACACCCCTATCTTGCCCTTGGGGGCATCGTACACCGTCTGGTGTGGCTCCGGAAACTCAGGCTCGAACGGCTCGAGCATGAACTTCCGGACGACGTACCGATAGAGGTCGGCCGGAAGAGCGCACTGGCACTCGCCAGCAGTGCTCTTGTCGTCCTTATCGGAAGTGGACGACGGATTCTCGACGAACACGTCAGACTCCTCGGCAAAAGACATGTTTGGATGTACGGAAACGATTTCAGAAGAATGCTCGACGGAATAGTGAGTATTCGCCGGAAATCGTTTTAAGAAGATGAAGAGAAGTGAAAGTGTGGATTGCAAAGGACCCTCTCCCCCGTTTATATACTCATCTCAATTAATGCGATAAATTTAATGCGGAAGAGAGAGAAATCGCAGGTGCAATGAAACTATGACACGTGGCAATGAGCAAGCTGGCAACAGCTGTTGAAAGGACGCGTACCATTAATTTCGCGGCCACGCGCCCGAGAAATCGCGCCCAGGCGCCTGAAAAAGCGCCTGGAATGACCATATACTGTCACGTCGCCATAACTTCCTGCACGTCCTGACACTGTCAGAAGAAACCGTCGGACGACGTTTCAACATTTTGGACTGTTCTTATCCTTTCACCAACTCTTCGAATTTCAAAATTTCAAAAAGATTCAAAAGTAAGCGGGAAAATACCCCTTACCTTGGCAACCAAGTAACTATAAGACAGGTGCGAGTACAGTGTTAAGGCAAAACCCTTCACATACTTAGCACCCGCAGGGAATTGACGCCAGGAATACCTTGGAAGTAAAGTAACCGTAAGACGAGTGCGGGTACAGTGTCAAGGCAAAACCCTTCACATACCTAGCGCTCCGCAGGGAATTGAAACCAAGAAGGATCTTCTGGGCCATGCTTGCGGAAACGGGAATAACATCCCCGCATAGCGGGAACGTCGAGAACTATATTGTTTGAAACTCCAAGATGGAATTGGTGGTTTTAACATAATTGATCACTATGTTCAAAACTACCAAAACCTCATGGAGAATCCACACAAGTGGGACTCAACGCTCCTGACTTGCGAGGAGGTTACAGACCTACCCGCTTCATACCCAAAGATCAAGCAGAAAAGTCGGGAATTTCTGCGTGACATTAGGAAAACCGCGGGAAGAATCCCCACGGAAAACCTTAAAACTAAAAACCCTTTTCAAAACCCCTTGCTAAAGTCCAAAAGTTCACCTCACTTATTAATAATTCATGAGAAGAACATTGGACTGGGGGGACTTGAAGAGGTAGGTCCCAGCAGAGCCAGTTGGACCCGCAAGACTCACCTTGAAGAGGGACGTCTGCGCAACGACCAACTGCTTCCGCAAGACCCACCATGCTCAGAGATGAAGACCTTACGCGCAGTACGCCAGCTGTTCCCGCAGGGAAAGCCTCCCAATGGTGAAGTACCCCGCTCGTTCCCGCAGTTGCGGATACAAGCCATCAGGGAAGGCTACCCGCACTGATAGCAAGGCTACACGCACAAGGCACTAACTCTTGATACTTCAGTAATGTCACCTGAAGGAATGAGCAAGGCGGGAATACTCCCGCCCAAATGAGCCAGTCCGTATGCTTCTGGAAGATCTTTTGTACTATACCTGCCAAGGTATGGGCAAAATAGACGATCTGACCAAAACAGCCCATGAACCAATCACAGGGTGACAGCTCACCGACAACAGTACGAGGATGAGCACCCTCTAGTACTGTTTGTCACTATTAGCCGCTGCCTACTCACCAACCCTTACTGTGGGACGTGCGTAGCCTACAGTTGGTGGAACGGTGCATAACCGGCAGTAAAGGAACAGTATACAGCCGGCCTTGTCACTATCGGCCGCAGCCTATCCACCAACCAGCATGGCTTGTGCGTAGCCCACTGTTGGTAGAACAGGAATACTATTCAGCCGGCTGTACCTTCTTGGAAACCTACCTTCGGCTATAAATACTCCAACACCTTGGAATGGTAAGGACATTATCTAATATCTCATTATCTTATCTTCTCTAGCAATCTCTTAATATATACTTATATTCAGAGCAATCTAGTCTGATTCTCACGCCGGAGGGTGGTCACAAGGAGGAACCCCCCCCCCCTTCTCAGTGACGAGTTTACGGTGTCTGTTTTGCAGGTCACCTGAAGAACAACTTTCTTTGTTGGACCTCGTCCTCGTGGGAAACATCTATTTAACCCCCAGATTATCCGTAATCTGCCCGGGGTCACTTAGTGTTTCTTCAATATGTATATGTGTGTGTGTATAATGTTTTCAATATAACATACATTACATAGTATAGTTATTATATAATAAACTATAACAAAAATAACTAAAAAAACTTACATATTATATATTATAATTATAAACGTACGTAAAAATAGCTATACATATACAAAAATAAAATACTTAAAATAACAGTTTCAAATGACAATGGTTTTACTTGGCTCATTATCATCGGTCTTTGCCTTGGGCTTTCAAATTTGTCCAGTTTCCAGAGCTGGAAGCTGATAAAATTGTCACAAACACACGATCGTAAGAACATGAAATCCTCATAACTGAAAAAAATGGGGTAAAGGTCAACTTACAATCACATTTGACTGCTGCTGAACTACCACATAAAACTTCCTTTTCTGTAATGTTAGCCGGTGTTCCCTGCATTTATCATAAGAAGTCATGAAAATTTCATCAATATGCGTTCTTTTAAATGCGTGAACATGAAAAATTGGTCATAGATTTTTACCGGCTAAAAGTTATATTGCACAGGGATTTATTCCTTTACCTCCAATTCTAAACGCTAGCCATCTTACCACTCCACTATAGTGTGAATGACCATAATTCTTCAGACAAATATCATTAAAAAACATGTTTTATGTTTTTTTTTTATCACAAACGCCTCTTTAACTTTGAACATAACTGTAAAATCCTGATGTGTTAACTACACAAATGGTCCCTATAGTATACACAAATTTTGGTCTTAGCTAGTCCCCCATTTGAAACATCACATTTGTAGTCAAATAGTATGCACAAAATTAGCAGTTTTGGTAGATCTAAATTGGATGTTTCAAATTTAACAGGTTTGGGTTTTTGTGCAAAACTGTTAACCCCAACATCTTTTGCAAAACCGAGCATCCCTATTTCCAAGTTTTGTGTTAAAAAATTTTCGTAGAATGTGGTCGAACATATCATATGTCTAATTATAAAACATGTGAAAATTGCCCAAGAAAAATAATTATCATACTGACACTCGTACCAATTCACTTTATTTGTTAATCGTACGCATGCGACATACCAGAACCAATATCATTGGGGATATGAAAAAGAAAACAAAGCGTGTATCGTACCGATGCTCGTAGCCATAACCGTATAGCACTAAATATCAGCTTAATCAGTGTGATGCCAAATATCAGCTTCAAATAACTTCACTTACCCGAGAATCAGTATCATTACTATCATCACTATCGTCACTGTTGCCGGTGTCTATCACTTTCATCAACAACAGGTCCCGTACCACTTTCAACAAAAGGCCATCCTTTGAGAACAAACCAAAAGATCGCCCATGAACCCTTATATCCTATATTTATACTAAATACTACAAATATAATCCCAATGTTGTAATAGATAAATTTATTCAACCTGCGGGTAAGGATGTTGTGGTTGTCCAACACAAAATTACCATGTTTGAGTGATACTGTGATTACCGATTGTTTATTCTAACAGATACAACTCTTAGAAGCCAAATTAACTTAACCCATAAGACTTCCAAAAACTATTCTCATAATCAGTATAAGAACGGTATGGAGCAATCAAGGATATATAGATTGTTGTTGAGACCTTAAATTCACTTCGTGTTTGGAATGGACTTTGGTCTCATCGTGGAGGGAGAGAATCATCCTGCTTATATCCATTTTCATCATAGCCATCACCATTTCTCTATTGTACATATTTGTAAGGCTGCTCAAAAAGCTCGTGGCTCAAAGCTCGGGCTCGTGGCTCGCTCGACAAAAACTCGAATAAAACTAGCTAAAAAAACTTGATTTTGAACAACTTGAGCCGAGTTGGCTCATTTTTGTAACTGAGCCAAACCTGTCCTAAGCTTGGCTCAGGTCATGGCTTGGCTCATTTAACTTCAAAATCGAGCTAGAGCCTAACTGAGTTGGCTTGTTTAATTTCGAGCTCAAGCTCGAATCTACCTGACTCGACTCGTGAACAGCCCTACATGTTTATATATAGATGCGAAGAGAAATGATATGTGTGTGAGAGAGAAAGAGAGAGGGAGAGAGACATTCATCCTCATACCCTGTAGAATCATTTTAATATATAGTGGGTGAGTGGGCTTTAACCCTAATGGGCCGGATCCACTTAGATATTAATATTGGGTTGTATTTTGGTCATATACAGAAAAAAAGTATATCCCCTCTAAAACATCATATTCTCGTGGCCCCTTGCTTAAAACCATATTTCTGATTGGCATTTGGACTACAGGTGTAATTGGATTATTTTTTATTTTTATAATTTTAACTTATACATATGAATCATGATTAATCCAAACTTGAATAAATGTTTTTTTTATTGTTTCAACTTCTAACATATTTTTCATCAAAAATCATATATTAACTAAAAAGGTAAAACTGTTAGCTTTTATGAGATGGTAAAACCGTATAAGATTATCAAAGGTAAATATGTTAAAAGTTGGTACTGTTAGAAAACAATTTTTCAGTTGAGACTAATCTTGACTACATTTTTTGTAAACTTTTTGATAGATATATTTTAGAAGTCATTAACTACCTAAATGGGACATAAACATAAAACCATCTAAGACCACCCTAACCCAACGCCCCCCCCCCCCCCTCCTCCCCGGTTGCTTTGACATTTTCCACTACTGATGGCCTAAAAGGCTCAATTGTGACAAATACAGTATTCTATGTTGTTTAAAAATTTTTTAATGGGCATGATTAATTAGCCTCTTATCGTAGATGGAAAATTGTAAGAATGAAAGAGTTAAAAGGCCTTGTTTTCTGGGCGTCCCAAAACCGTGACAGAAGTTTGGTTAATAAGGTAATTTTGACCAAAATAAGTTAAAATGATTATCCCAATCTAATCTAATTATACTATTATTTTTCCATGGCATCATTATAGAGTGTTCACATTGGATTTCACATACACAATTCCCTTAAATACATTTTCCACCTAATTAACATTCATTAAAATGTATAACAATTCATTAAATGCATAAAATCATCTATCCATTATTTTTACCATTCTAAAATTATATTAAGTTATCCAAATAAATTTAAAAAGACTAATATTTAGCCTTTTACAATTTAATATAAAATTCTTTATTAATTTTATTTTATAATCATTTGAATCAATAAAAAAATGTTCGACTATATAAATCAATACAATGGCTAAAATCTTGGAAATTTATTAAATGGTGAAAATCATGGACAAATATTTTAATTTTTTTTATATACATGTATTTCAATTTTAACTTTAAGTTATAATTTGATTTAAATGAATATAAAATAAAAGTCATAAATAAAAATTATTGTATGAAATAACTGAATTTATGTATTACATATAATAATTTTTATTTTTATTATAATTTCCACTCGTGTGTAACACGAGATCTAACTTAGTATTATAAAATATAAGTGAAGCTCGGACTCGGGCTTGAGCTCGTGCTCGTTTATGCTCAACTCTATTGAGTTTTTTTTCGTGTGCCGATATTGAGTAGCTTAGCTCATTTGCACCCCTAGGTGATGAGGTAACCAGTATGTTCTTATCTTGGTTTCATAATGTGCTACAAGTTAAGAAATATGGGCCGCATAAACAAGCCGAGCTCGCCTAAAATAGATTTCGGCTCTTTTAACTTATTTGTTTAGAGATCTATTTCAAGTACTCCCCAAGCGGCCTAGTTCGTTTACACTTCTAAGTTTGTTTGTTTGTTTGTTTTAATGTTCTAGGAGCCTGAGACTAAACAAAGGCGTGTTGATGACATTGGCAAAAACAAACTAGAGTAGTGATTACAAGTATACATGTTGTTTTCTAGTTCAAACCGAAGTGATTTTGGTTTTAGAAAACCATCGAGTTTACATTTTTGGTTTTTAGTTTTGTGTGGATCCGGTTGCACTCACAAACAGTTTTTGGTTTTACATTTAGACTTTAAATGCGTGAACATGCAAAATTGGTCATAGATTTTCACCTTTTTTTTACCATCTAAAAGTTTCATTGCTCGGGGATTTATTCCTTTACCTCTAATTCTAGACTCTAGCCACCTTATCACTCCACCAAAGTGTGAATGACCATAATTTTTCGGGCAAATACCATACATGTTTTATGTTTTTTTTTCTTTTATTTTTATCACAAACGACTCTTTACATGTTAACTTTGAACATAACTGTAAAATCCTGATGTGTTAACTACACAAATGGTCCCTATAGTATACACAAATTTTGGTCTTAGCCAGTCCCCCATTTGAAACATCACATTTTTAGTCAAATAGTTTGCACAAAATTAACAGTTTTGGTAGGTCTAAAATAGATGCTTCAAATTTAACAGGCTGGGTTTTTGTGCAAAACTGTTAACCCCAACATCTTTTTGCAAAACTGAGCATCCGTATTTCCAAGTTTCGTGTTAAAAAATTTCATAGAATGTTGTCGAATATATCATACATCTAATTATAAAACATATGAAAATTGCCAAGGAAAAGTAATTATCATATTGGCACCTGTACCAATTCACTTTATCTGTTACTCGTACCCATGCGACATACCAGAACCAATATCATTGGGGATATGAAAAAGAAAATAAAGCGGGTACCATACCGATGCCTGTAGCCATAACTGTATCACACTAAAAAATTTGTTGTAGTACTCGGTACTCAGCTTTGTTGATTTTCGGTTCGGAGCCTATCATTTATATAATTTTATTTAATATTTAAAATATACAATAACATAAATTAATGTTATTATACATATATTTATGAAAAAGTAATTAAACAAAAATACAGTAACATATTAAAGGGCAAGGATAATGAGAAAACTCTTATTTGTGAGAGAAATAGAGAACTAACCATATCTACCTATATATTATTAAAACAAGACAATGAATCCACGTGTCATTCAATTAGACCCTCCACATAGACTGCCAAGTGTACAATTTTCTATTTTTACAATTTCTTCTTCATGAATGATAAAATGAAAAATATGTTGTTGATTGAAATCGAACTCACTATCTTGCTTTTAAAATGTTTGTGGCTTACCAACTAGGATGAATTGATGTTAGCCTTTTCTTTTTCTTAATTGTTATAGATTCATAACATTCCATTTTGTTTTATTTTTTTAACCAACCGTGTATTACACGGGCTCTATCCTAGTTAGTCATTTAATTAATTAATCTTGAACAACCCACTCAAATAAACTCATAAACCCATAGCAAGGGTGCAAATCGTAACCGGTTAACCAAACCAAAACCTAAATCAAACCAAACTGGTATAGGAGAAACCAGAGACGAATCCAGGAATTTTTGCTACAGTGGCACAAAATGAATTGAGTAAAAAAATAGGTCGGGTGAACAAGGACATGGTTGTCCAACCATTCTAGAGGCCTAGAACATAATAAACTTTCGGGGTAGATTAAAGCACAAATTAGTCTTTTTACACACTATCCTTTAAAAGTTAAAATACATACTCCTATTTTATATATATATGGACCCACCTCTTTAATTATTACGCAAACAATCACCGGGCACTATCGTCATTACTATGACAACCAGTGACGGAACTATAAACTTTTAAAAGGGGGCTCAAGTATGTGTTAAATCAATTATACGAAATACTTTTAATATTTCTTAAAGTTATTTTTATTTAACAAAATAGCGTGGTATAAACATAAACACGAGGGAACAAGATTATTTTTCTTAATAACCAAAAAGAATAATATGCAGTTAAACCCTACATGTCACAAAAGTATGAATAAACTACACGCATGACATAAAAGTATGACTAAACAGAAGTGTCATATAATATGAAAAATACATATATTTCTAACTAAATCAATTAACAAATAAATTAATGTTTAATAAAACTTTGATACATAGTCAAAGTGTGAAAATCGTTGAGAGAATATAAACTTTTAACTTCTTGGTAATTCGAAAATTTTGTACTAATTATTTTTTTTTAAATAATTATTAGTTGTAATAATGAAAGCTTTCTAGTTGGTAAAAATAGAAATTAAAATGTGAAAGAAAATTTTAGTCTTGGACTCATGGAACACATGAACTATGGTTATAGTTATTATACAATAATGCAGAAGACAAAGAATATAAAAAGACAAAACTTAGTAATTATCACACTGACATCCGTACCCCTTTACTTTATTTGTTACTTATACCCATGCGACATATCAGAACCAATATCATTTGGGACATGCAAAAGAAAACAAAGCGGGTACCGTACTGATGCCCATAACCATAACCATATCGCTTTATTTGTTACTTGGTACTCAACTTTATTGATTTTCGTATCGGAGCATATCATTTATATAATTCTATTTAATATTTAAAATACACAGTAACATAAAAAAAATGGTATTATACATTTATTTATGAAAAAATAATTAAACAAATATACAACGATATATTAAAGGGAAGTCCTCATACCCTGCTAACAGCTTTGCAGTTGGTGTGATTTCTACTGGGTATGATTGTATATTAAAGGGCAAGGATAATGAGAAAACTCTTATTTGTGAAATAGAGAACTAATCTTGAACAACTAACTAGGAACTCACTCAAATAAACTCATAAACCCATAGCAAGGGTGCAAATTGTAACTGGTTAACCAAACCAAACCAAAACCTAAATCGAACCAAACTGGTATAGGAGCCGAGAAACCGGTTACTAACAGATGGTTTTAGCTTATGTTATATGATATTGTAAACTGATTTTTTAAACTTGGCCTAGTTAGACATGTACAAGACGAGTTATATCCCAAATTGGCAGGCTAAAAACCGATTGCTCAAGGCACAATCAAAACCGGTCTAGAAGAATCATGATCTTGTTTAAAACTAACGTGGAGACAAGAATGTTCAGCCCGATGAAACCAGTTTAGAACAAAATAAACGGGTTTTCTCACTTTCTGACATGTTTTTCAAATCCGATCAAGTCCAAATTGGTTTGAAGGAACAAGCCCACAAACTAACGTTGGGCTGGGTCGGGCCCTAACCGGTTTAAGCCAAACAGGTTAATGTGGTCTACCGGGTTGGCAGGCCCAAACCGGTTTATTCGTACACCTCTAGGCCCAACGCCAAACATCCAGGCTATCGAGCCTTTAAATATCAAACCCTAACTAAGGCCATGCAACTCTTATCGGGCTTTAAAAAATCAAGTGGAAAAGAAAATAAAACCACAAAAAATAATAATCTTAAAAGAAATAAAAAAAATAATAATAAAACCTAGGGTGCAAGCAACACTAACTAATAATAATAAAATTAAAATAATAATAATAATTTTGGTGTGTAAGGATAAATAGAAGTCGCACACCCCCAAATTCATATCTCCGTCGTCTTTCTTTGATTTCTTTCATCGATGCTTATTCACAAACCCATCAATCAATCAATGGAATCAACAGCTGCAGCTTCATCAATCATACGTCTCTCTGTTACACCGCCATTACACTTCAGCTCTAACAAACCCACAAATCAATTCTCACCCTGCAACCACAAGACTGTTACTTTACGCCGATTAAACACACACACTCGCCGGACCGCCGTTGCGCCGCCGCGTTACGTCACCACTAAGGTTGTTATTGGTTTTTTTTATCTGGGTGTTTTTAATTTTGCTGAAAGAATGAAAAAGATTGGATTTTTTTTGTGGGTTTTTTGTATTATTGTGTATAGAGTGCAATTGGGTTGGTTTAAGCTGGTACTTATAGTTTTCTTGAATTTTGAAGTTTGATTAGTTATGGGTGGGTAGAAAGTTGTAATCTTGATGGGATCAGTGGGTAATGGATGTTTGTAACTAGGGCTGGCAATTTCTGACACGGGCCTGTTAACACTGCACGATAGTATGATATGAATGTTAACAAGTTTGGGTAATTGGATTTGAGCTTAACAGGTTTCGTGTATAAACAGTCGACGAGTTTAAGACTTGTTAAAATTTGTGTCTTAACGGGTTCGACGAGTTTAAGACTTGTTAAAATTTGTGTCTTAACGGGTTCCTAAACAGGTCGTGTCGTGTTAACATGTTTCTAAACAGTAGTGTTTGTGCTTGTGAAAAACGATACGATTAGTTATAGTGTCATGTTCGTGTCTAGCATCACGGGTAATCGTGTCGTGTCTGACATGTTATGCCAGTCCTATTGAAATTTGAAATACCCAATGCGTATATTATTTGTATTTTTTTTGTTTTTTAGAAATTATATATTTTTTTGGGGGATTTATTATTGTAGATTTTTTTTTAGTTTCTTTATATGACAATATCATATATTTATATGTATTTTTGGTATAGATTGGTGGTGGGGATAGATGTGTTTTTCAAGTGGATAAACCAGTGATTCAAAGACCATTGCTTGATCAATGCACACGGTTCTCTTGCTTTCATCACGGGCGAAGAAAAAGATTTCCTATATGCAAATCGACCCCGAGTGCATTCTCTGACAAGTCCATATTCCATCTGTCAAAGCATGGACTAGACAATGTATTTGTAAGTTTTCGTCAATTATATTGAATTAAAAATTTTAATGCATACAGTAGTGTATGTATCTGATTTATATACCTTGCAGGGGAGACGGGTTCGAGTTCCATGTGCAGCTGTGGGTCCCGATGAACCGCACGCAGCAAGTACAGCCTGGCCTGAGGGTCTTTTGGAGCAGCAATCTTCTGATAATTTTATGGTTGACTCGGAAAACAGTCAATGGCAGGAGTTACAAGCGTTTTTGAGTGCTCAACTTCCGTCTCACCCGAAGTTGTTTAGGGGTCAACTAGAAAATGGTCTTCGTTACCTCATCTTGCCTAATAAAGTTCCACAAAACAGGTTCAATTTTGAATTTTGTACTAATCAACGTGTTGATGCTAACGTTTTTTTTTACCTATTTTTTTAACATTTAATATTTTGTTGTGTGAAGATTTGAAGCCCACATGGAGATACACGCGGGGTCAATTGACGAGGAGGATGACGAGCAAGGTATCGCACATATGATTGAGCATGTTGCGTTTCTTGGGAGTAAGAAGCGTGAAAAGCTTTTAAGAACTGGCGCACGCTCAAATGCTTATACGGATTTTCATCATACGGTTTTTCATATTCATTCACCAACTTCCATGCAGGTTTGTAATTGCAGATTTCAATAATTTACGCACTTTAAATATCTGATTTTAGAGGCTTTGTTATCGTTGAGCATAATAAATTTTGCATCTTTTTAATAGGATTCTGATGAGGATCTACTTCCATCTGTGTTGGATGCTTTAAATGAGGTAAGAACCAGTTCAGAAACATAATTTACCATTTTCATGTCCATTTTGAAATGCAATTTAAAATATAATGCTTATAGTTTTGTTAAATGTTGTAGATTGCTTTTTACCCAAAGTTCCTTGCTTCTCGGGTTGAGAAAGAAAGACGCGCCATATTATCAGAGTTGCAAATGATGAACACTATTGAGTATCGTGTTGATTGCCAGGTTTATCATTTTTAAGTTTTTAACCATCTATTTTTCTTGTTATTTTTCTTTTGCTTCTGATAATTTGAAAATCACACACATGTTTTCTATCTACAGTTGTTACAGCATTTACATTCTGAGAATAAACTGAGTAAAAGATTCCCGATTGGACTTGAAGAACAAATCAAGAAATGGGATGCAGAAAAAATTAGAAAATTTCATGAACGGTGGTACTTCCCAGCAAACGCGACTTTGTATATCGTGGGAGATATAGATAATATTCCAGCGATTGTTCACCACATTGACGTATGCTATTCTCTGCTTCTAAGCAACACTCAATATTATTTTATAGAATTACATTAAATTAAAGACTTTATTTGCAGGCTGTTTTTGGACCGAAGCAAGCTGAAATCGAGGCTCCTGTAGCACCGAAAACTAGCGCCTTTGGTGCAATGGCTAATTTTCTTGTGCCTAAGTTCACAGGCGGGATATCTGCTGACTCACATGACAGATCACTTCAAAATAAAATTCCTAAAAAGGAAAGACATGCAATTCGTCCTCCCGTTGAGCATGTTTGGTCCCTTCCCGGGAAACACGAAAATCTGAAGCCGCCTCAGATTTTTCAGCATGAACTGCTTCAAAATTTTTCAGTCAACATGTTCTGTAAGGTAGGAAGTGTTCTAGAAGCTTCTAATGATACTTGCGATGTTCGGTCAACGTGTACTAATTATTGTGATTGTTTGTAGATTCCTGTGAACAAGGTCCAAACGTATGGTGATTTGCGTAACGTTCTCATGAAAAGAATATTCCTTTCGGCTTTGCATTTTCGCATCAACTCAAGATATAAGGTCGCGTACATGTGTTCTCAAGCATTTTAATTTGTTTTATGTTATTTATGTAAAAAGATTTGCTAATTAAAGGTGAATTTGCAGAGTTCTAGCCCTCCATTTACATCGATTGAGTTGGATCATAGTGACTCAGGAAGAGAGGGATGCACAGTTACTACTTTAACAGTAACTGCTGAACCGAAGAGCTGGCAAGGTGCAATTAAAGTGGCTACACAAGAGGTTCGCAGGCTTAAGGAGTTTGGTGTTACAAAAGGAGAATTAGCGCGTTATCTTGATGCATTGTTAAAAGACAGTGAACAGTTAGCTGCAATGTGTGATAACATATCATCGGTTGATAATTTGGATTTTGTTATGGAAAGTGATGCGCTTGGTCATATGGTTATGGATCATAAACAAAGTTATGAAAGTTTGATCAGTGTTGCCGGGACAATCACTCTTGAAGAAGTAAGCTTGTTTTTTAATAAAAGCAAACTAACCCTATATCAGATATTGGAATGATTTTTTTTTATCATAATCTACGCAGGTGAATTTCATAGGTGCGCAAGTGTTGGAGTACATATCAGATTATGGAAAAGAATCTGCACCCATACCTGCAGCCATTGTTGCTTGCGTTCCAAGAAAAGTGCATGTTGATGGAGTAGGTGAAGTTGATTTCAAGATATCACCAGGTGAGATAACTGCTGCAATTCAAGAAGGTTTGCAGGAACCCATAGAGCCCGAGGCTGAGGTATATTATCGCCTTTACTAAGATTTGTGACATTTTACACTTGCATATAACTCTATATATATTTAACGAGTTTTTTTGTGCTTTTTATATGCAGTTTGAGGTACCAAAGGACTTGATAACCTCGACACAAGTTGAGGATTTGAAGTTACAACTTCAACCGTCTTTTGTGCCTGCATTACATTCAAATGCTATTAGGTCTCATGATATAGAGACAGGAATCACTCAGTGTCGTCTCTCGAATGGGATTGCTATTAACTACAAGGTGTATATACATATACAATTTTTTTAATTATGTTTTTTTTTAATTCTGATATTTGTTTTATATGACATGAGTTTTGTTTTATTTTGTTTAGATATCCAAAACCGAAAAATGTGGTGGGGTGATGCGGCTTATAGTAGGCGGTGGAAGGGCGGCAGAAACACCAGAAGCGAAGGGGGCGGTTGTTTTGGGTGTTAGAACTTTGAGTGAAGGAGGGCGTGTTGGTAATTTTACAAGGGAACAGGTAATATATTTGTCTCTTTAACTACAAGCCTTCTGGTACTAAAAAAATTGATTTATCAAAAAACATGCGTAAAATTTTTTAATTTTTTCAGGTCGAGCTATTTTGCGTGAATCATTTGATTAACTGTTCACTCGAGTCAACAGAAGAATTTCTTTGTATGGAGTTTCGTTTCACTACACGCGATAATGGAATGCGTGCTGCTTTTCAGTTGCTTCATATGGTTCTTGAAGTAAATACTAAATATCATCTTAGTATTACATAACATGTTAATATTCTATGGTCAACCGAGGTTTGACTTTTGTTGACCGTTTGCAGCATAGTGTTTGGCTTGAAGATGCATTTGATAGAGCAAGACAACTATATTTATCATATTACCGCTCTATTCCAAAAAGCTTGGAACGGTCAACTGCTCACAAGCTCATGACCGCTATGTTGGATGAAGACGAACGGTTTGTGGAGCCCACTCCACATTCATTACAAAATCTAACGTTACAGACTGTAAAAGATGCGGTTATGAGTCAGTTTGTCAGTGATAACATGGAGGTGCGAATTCCTCTTTTTATAATTATATTTTATAATTTTTACAGTTATCGATTTTAATGTTGATGCCAAATTTTAATCATTTAACAGGTGAGCATTGTTGGTGATTTTTCGGAAGAGGATATTGAGTCTTGTGTAATGGATTATTTAGGTACGGTCAGACCAACCAAAGGTGCTGACAAGGCACTGAGTTACAATCCAATCATGTTTAGACCGTCTCCTAATGATGTGCACTTTCAGCAAGTGAGTTGACATTATTTTGACACTATTATATATATATATGTATATGTATATGTATATATATATAATATTTTTTTTTTATAAATTGCACATGGTGTTACGACTTGTTTTTTATTTGACAGGTGTTCTTGAAGGACACTGATGAGAGAGCATGTGCGTACATTGCGGGCCCCGCACCTAACCGTTGGGGATATAGAGTTGATGGATCAGACTTTCTTGAGTCTGTGAGGACCATGCCGGTTAATAAAGGTAAAAAACATTCCCGATATATAATTTAACTTGTTGAATATGCATATTATCTACCAAATATATAATATATAATAATATATAAAATTCTCTTACAGATGTACATCCAGAAACCCAAGAACAGCTTGTGAAGGCAGAAAACACCAATTTTGACCTGCAAAGAAGATCCCGGAATCACCCGCTATTCTTTGCAATTGCAGTTGGGTTGTTGGCAGAGATAATTAATTCGAGGTAATTTTTTAATGAATATATGTCTTAACTCTTAGTATCCTGTTTCTTCTAATAATGATTTAATTTTACATTAACTTATGGTTTTAATTTTACAGGCTTTTCACTGAAGTCAGAGACTCGCAAGGGTTAACGTATGATGTATCGTTCGAGATAAACCTATTTGACAGATTGAATCTCGGTTGGTACGTAATCTCAGTAACTTCTACACCGAGCAAAGTACACAGGGCTGTTGAGGCTTGCAAGAACGTTCTAAGAGGCTTGCATACTAAAAAGATAGCCGAACATGAACTGGATCGGGTTCGGTTTTCATTAAATCCGTTCGCTTTACATTTTTTTATGTCACTTATCCACTAAAGTTCTCTTAAATGCATATTTTTTATTTTATTTTTCTTCAATTTGTATGTTAGGCGAAACGAACCCTTTTGATGAAACATGATGCTGAAAGCAAGTCAAATGCGTACTGGCTTGGGTTGATAGCCCATTTGCAGGCTGCATCTGTGCATAGGAAGGTAATGATATATAAGTTTGTAATCATGTTAAAAAGACTATTTTACCCTTCATAATGTTACACGGCTTCCAATGCCAATAAAAAGTAACCCATCCAATGATATATGAGTTTGTAATCATGTTAAAAGGACTATTTTACCCTTTATAATCAAATTACATTATATTTTCAGGATATTTCATGTATTAACGATTTGGTAATGCTGTATGGAGCTGCAACGATCGAGGATGTTTATTTGGCATATGAACAATTGAAAATTGGTGAGCAATCATTGTACTGTTGTATTGGCGTCGCTGGTGCTCAGGCGGGTGATGATGAAGTTTCAGGTTAAAGCAAATTTCTGCTTATTTTTTATTTTTTTATTCTAATTAATTTATTTAATATCAATATGACGTTTGATGCAGGGTCATTACAAGAGGAGGAAGAGTACGGAGGCCTTCATGGCGTTATGCCTGTGGGACGAGGGTCCCACATGATGACGATGCCAACAACATAATCGTGTTCTAGATCACAACATTATCTAGTGCCCGGATGAAGTCTGACGACGAGGTTTATCAAACGTGTCAAAGTTTACAGCAGGATGAATTCCAAACAGCATAATTACAGCATGGCTCATGTAGTGTATGCAATAAATTTGTGTGTTCTGGTGGAGTCATAGGATGTATATGTTATATGAAGACATGGCCAATATTTGTTTTAACTCATTGGGGTTTTTTTTTTCACTAGGTATTTGAATAATTGCATGGTAATGTAGATATTCATTTGATACTTTAGTAATTATAACCGTAAACTTTTGGGAAATGGTGTTTTTGAGTTTTATGTCATGCTTTTCTTTATTTCATTCATTCATGTTTATTACAATAGATACTATGATAAGTATGCTAGCTTATATGTAATTTCATTATATTTTAACTTAAAATATTATAAGTCATAAGTCCGTATACTAACTGTTTAATTATTCATTTATTCAATTCGTTTAATGCTTGAAGATGATTGGATGGGTTAGTGGCCTATCAGTGATTTAAATTGGCTGTTCAAAATTTTTTTTGTTTAATGTATGGGTTTCTAACCTAGTTCTCTTATATATTAACTACCTTTAGGCTTTGGCCTTTTGGTGGGAGGTCCAGGGTTCGATTCCTGGCAGTGGCGGTATAATGTAAATAGTAGGAGGAAAGCTTGAATGTTCAAAAAAAAAAAAAAGAGCCCGTGTGATGCACGGAAAACCCAAAAGAAATACAACTAAATTATAAATATTAAATGATTAAATTAATAAACTATATTTAATCAAATTAAATAGTTTTTTAAGTTCAAAGTATATTTTCTAATGAAATATTTATACGAATATGTGGTGCATTTTAACGCAATTTCTTCATAATCACGAAAAAAATGCACCTAATGATTTTATAAGTTGTAATTATATTTTTTAACGAAATAGCGAATTTTAACAAAAGATGATAAGATGTTTCATTATAAATGACATAAAAAGATAACATCATATATAAAATTAGCATGACTAAAACACGTTTTTGTATTACATATTTGAAAGAGACGGATAATAACTCCATGAAAGTTGAATAAATGCGTGAGAATAAAATTGCTATTTATTCATAATTTCTTATTGTTTTTATCTTCTTATACCTATAAATATCGTTAATTAATTTTTACCACATTTATCTCCTACAATAAAAAATGTTTATAAATTGATTTAATAAAGAAAAAGATACATATGATTTAATTAAAGAAATAAATATTTTATTATAAAGACATAAATACCCACATATTTTTAATATCTATAATTTAGTTAATTATTTATTTGATTAAATAATGGATTGATATGCTTTTGATTACACCGACATAAATAAGTTTTCATTAAACATAGAAAAATAAATTGAGCAGAAAATTTTGGCTAAGAATGAACATAGGTGTCACGTTAATAAAAATAGGGCTTTTGCATAAAATTGCAATAGAATATGGATCACCATGACCATTGAAATTAAGTAATAATTAGACTGTGTCAATATTTATTTTAGGGTTTGATTGAATTATATTTAACTGATTTACTTAAATATAATAAGTTCCCTAAAATACAAATGGAAAGTAATGTGCTATAAAAGTTATAAAACTATGACCTCCAATAATTATAATTCTTAATCAAATCAAAATGCCTTCCAACTGGATCTTCCCTGCATTGTTTTTCTCTCTTTGTCTGCTGCCATCGTTGTTCCTCAACTAGTCAACATGTTTGGTGCTTTTTGCTTGTTTATTTACGTATACAAATATTTGATATCTGCCATCAACCACCCATCAAAATCTCAAGGTATCCAAAATTTTCAATTATGTTAATATTTCGGTTCTCATAATTGTGTCAAAATCAAATACAAATAGATTTAACTTGCTAAGCGTACAAATAACTACAATAATAATTATGATTACAGTTTTTGATTTATAATAATAATAATAATAATTGTTTACTTTTGTTCTATAGTTTTTGAACTGTAATAATATAATATTTATTATTATTATTATTTTTTTTTTGTTACAATAATTTTTATACCTTGTGCTTATTGTTTCCAAGTGTAGAGTAACAATTACTCTAGTTATGTACGCATTAATTATTAACTTATTGTTTATTTTATAGGTGTAGTATTAATTGACTCCATCATCGTCTTCGCTTCACCACCATCACTGCCGCCACCACCGCCTACACCAGAAGTGGAGTTGAAGAACTTAAGGAGGAGTTTGTCATATAGCGACGTGTCAAGTCCGTTTTTTGCCGAAGAGAAAATCTTAAGAGAACCGAAAACAAAAACCTTAACGACAACTAAGAAGCTTATGTTAACACTAAAGACGAAGATGATGTCAATGTCATTGCCATTGAACATGGATATGAAAAAGAAGAAGAGACGATCAAAGAATACACTTTTTAAAACTTACAAAAGTCAAAATTGCCAAAAGTCAAAGTGTGACTTTTGCTACGTTTTTTGTTCTTTAGACCAAGAAATTGTTAAATAGTTTTGTAAAACACAATTTTATATTTTTACCGGTACATTGTTAGATCTTGATTTATTGCTTGATTTATTAACAAAATTGGAAAATCTAATTTTCCTATTACCGTAAATATTAATTTATTTATTACCAAAAGTTGTATTTTTCTTTTTTTTTTCTCTTAGGATGCAACTCTTTAATTACCTTTCAATCTCATCAACTTATAAATTATGAAATCTTCTATTTATTATATTATTTTTGTTTTTTCATATAATAGGAATTTAATTTATATGATAGTGTTGAAACGAAAATGTCAAATGTAGCTTGATGTGCCAAGAACAAGCAACTTCACCTATTTGTAATCTTAACTATCAGAAAGCTACATAGGCATCTGGATGCGGGTAGATTAGCTACAGATATTTTGGTGTTCGTGTTTCATCAGTCACATTCAACAGGCCTTTACTCTTGCTAAAAAAAATGTTGGATCAATGTCAAAGTTCAATGTTAACTTTTATTTTTGATGGATGTGTACTATGGATTGGTTATTTGTAAGACGTGATGGCACGTGTCATTTGCATTACTTATTATTACCTTAGGTATGACAGGACATTTGATCCAATAGTATCTTAGGATGCTATAAGGTGTCCCTTTCTCTGGATATCGAAGGTTCGAGTCCCATTGTGAACATTAGGGTATAACTAGAAGCGGGTTAATGCGTGTCTGTTCAAGAAAAAAAAAGTAATTACCTCATGTGTTAAGTCCATTTTAATCTTTCAGTTTTATTTCTTCATTACTAAGTAGTAACCCCCACTTGATGATTTTAAAGTAACTCAAAATTGGGTTTGAAAATCGACAAAGATGACATCGAGGAAGAGATATCGAGCAGTCTAATTTGCGAAGAATTGAAAGAATGTGGAATAAAAAAACGAAAAATTAACTTATGTTCTTTATAGCATCTAACATTTTAATTTAGAAAAAATGTCGTTTTTTATGGTTTTGAGAAAATGACTTGATTTTTGTGTTCGAAAATTTTCGTTTAGTTACAATAATATTTTTTTTTATCAAAGCACCTTATTATATATTGTCACACTCAATAGTGATCTATTTTATAGGTTATTGTTGTCCCATTTACCACACAATCATCTCATCTAGACAATTAAGTCTTGTTTGGGTCACTTGAATTTATTAGGCTACTCAGATTGGTGAATTTTAAGTGAGTTGTCCCATCTTTGAAAAAAAAAAAAGGTTTTCTAGAGACACCTCATTTTTGCTAGAACACCCCCTCCCAATACGCGCCATATAGTCATATACAGGCTATACGTGGGGGGGGATGTATGGGTGTCTCTAGTAGGATCCAAAAAAGAAAACAAGAAAATAGACTAAACCGTTCGTTGTAGCAAACTAGATTGCAACTTATTCTCTATCTTTTTTACGGCCACATGTCAAGATGTGTGATTTTCTTTTGAACTTTATTTTATTTTCACACTAATTAGTATTAACTCTAATATTAAAAAAATCTAAAAACATAGTCTTGTGCAGTTTTCTTCAACAGTATAAATTTTATAAAAAAAACAGAGCTTGTAAAAAATATATTTTTTAATATAAAATAAAATCAATCATTACCAATTTATATAAGCTGACACTTGTTTATCTACTTTATTAAGTATTAAGTATGTTTGATAAATATAAATACTTTCTAAAATAAGTTTAAATTAAATATATATACATTGTTTGTTTTTAAATAAAAAAATTATTTTTATTTTTTACCTATCACTTCTAATCAAAAAATTATAAACTATATTTATTTAATAAATTAGTGAAAATTGGGTTTGTTAATGAATATGAGAAGTTTGGTTTTAATAGGTCTTAGAGCATTCTCATCCAACCCCTCATTTAATGTGATGAGTATTTTTATAATTTAGAGAGTGATTTAGAATGTTGTGAGTGTATAGTTTTTATATTTTAGAAAAGTGGTGATTTTTCTATATATTTAAAAAGCTACTGTTCACCCCCTATAATTTTTTAATATATTTTGAAAGTGGTTGTGAACGAAGGAAAAAGAAAAGGTAATAATAAAATGTATAAAAAGTAATTATTTAATTGAAATAGAGAAAATATAATGAGTTTTAATGTAATGTAATTTTTGGTTTAGGAATAAGGGGTGGGATGAGAATGCTCTTAGTAACCAAAGTTAAGACTAAAACTTTTTACACGAACAAAAATGTGAGCGTCCTTGTTCGATAATTCAACTCGCCAGCACAATACCACCAACTAGAGGTGCACATAAAAACGGTTCTGGAACCTAACTGGTGGAACCGAACCGGAACCGGTTCCAGTTCCAACCCGGTTGGAACAATACCCGGTTTGGGTATTTTTGTACCCGAAAATCGTACCCGGTTCTCCTATTTGTATGTCAGTACCAGTTCCAACCCGGTTCCTACCCGGTTCTTAATTGGAACCGATTCGGTTCGTACCCGGAAAAACCGGTTCCGACGGGTTTTTTTTGAAGGGTCAAACAAAAGTCAAACTAGCCGTTGGAACCGGTTCCAACGGTAATATAGCCGTTGGAACCGGTTTTTTAGACACCAATTAGCCGTTGGAACCGGTTCCAACGGTAATATAGCCGTTGGAACCGGTTTTTGAGACAATAGATCCGTTGGAACCGGTTCTAACGGTAATATAGCCGTTGGAACCGGTTTTTGATGCCCAAACCTATATATAACTTGTTTCCATTACTTGTTTCACCACCAAACTCAAAAACAAACTAAAATACTACTCCTTTAGCAAACCCGTTCCTTTACCCGACCATCCAACTAAATATTATTATGGCACCCATCAAAAAAACTAACAACAAGGCTAAGAAGAGTGTTTTTGTTACCCCCGTTCCTGTTACGGAGGACCCAAGGGTTGTTACGGTAGTCAACCATAACCGCAACCAAGACATATGGAAGAATTGGGATTTGATTGTGGATGACGAAGGTTATCAAAAGGCTCGTTGCAAACTATGTGGTTCAATATTAAAGCACGATTCCAACTCTACTTTGAGAAAGCACATCGAGAAGCCATATTGCAAGGCGTTGAAAGGGATTGGCGCGACCGATCAAATTGACTTGGGTAAAGATGGTACACTATTTCGTTACAACACGACTCAAGTTCAAGATAGAATGGCAAAGTTCGTTATTCAACGAGGTTTGCCGTTTAACCACTTTGATGACCCGGAGTTGATGTCGTTGATTCGCGAAACTCTACAACCGAGATACACACATGTAAGTCGTACTACCTTAAGACGTCATTGTATCAGGTTGTGGGAGTGTGCTAAAAAAGAGTTAATCGAGTCTTTTCATTCTTTAGAAGCCATGGTTAGTTTAACTACCGATGTTTGGTCGGCACCACACGGGTTGCCCGAATCATACATATGTGTCACCGCTCATTGGGTTGATCCGGTGACATGGCAATTGATGAAACGCACCATCGCTTTTGAAAACTTCCCGTTCCCACATACCGCCGAAAAATTGTTTGAATTACTTGATGAAGTTATAACGACTTACAACTTGAGAAATAAAATATTTTCGATTTCGTTTGACAACGCTTCAAATAATACTAAGGCGGCTGAAAAATTTATCATTAAATATTCACCACCTTGTTTCGGGGATTTTTTTCATGTCCAATGTGTTGCACGTATCATCAACTTGGTTGTTCAAATAGGTCTTGACAATGAACACATTTGTGATGATTTAAAATACTTTAGACTTATGTTACAAGATGTCTTCAAAAGTGGTAAAAGAAGACATCTTGAATATAAGAACTATTGCAAGTCGGTTGAAAGAAAGTATTTGGGGCCGAATTGGGACGTTCCAACCCGTTGGAACTCAACTTGTCATATGTTAAAGTGTGCTTTTGCCCAACGCCAAACTTTACAAGCTTTTCATAACAATCTTGTTGAAGAACGCGAGGCCGATATGTTTCCGGAAAGTGTTTGGGTCCAAGTCGGTTATTTGTTGGAGTATCTTGACGTGTTCAAAAAGTCAACAACAAAATTATCGGGAGTCTATTACCCTACTAGTTGTTGGGTTTTGCAAGAATTGTACTATATGTCTTGTGTTTTTAAAAGCTTTGCGGAGAAGAACAAACTATTCGAAAATATTGTTGCGGTGATGAAAGAAAAGTTCATAAAATATTTTGAAATCATACCGCCGGTCTTTACTTGTGCCGCCGCATTAAACCCCTATTGGAATGTTAATGGGGTTGAAACAACGATTGAGGAAATATTCGACAACTTAGGTATGCACGAGATTGATCCGAAGTTGTCGACGGAAGCGAAGGACAAGTTCAACAAAAACCTTCAAGACCTTTATGACCATTATTTTCAAATGTATGGTCCAAGCACGAGATCGTCTTTTGTGAAAAAAACAACTGGTAGGCCGTGCAATGACCCACTTATAAACTTGATGAATGGGATTCGTGAATCGGCATCTAAGAGGCAAAGAGGAAACACACCAAGTAGCGAACTTGGTCGATATAGTGGAGCAAACTATGTTGAGGGCGCAACGGTCGACGAAATTCGCAATATTGATTTGTTGGCTTGGTGGAAAGGTAAACAAAACGAATTTCCCATTCTATCCGCCATGGCTCGTGATTTGCTTGCCGTACAAGCCTCAACGGTTGCTTCCGAATCGGTTTTTTCTCTTAGTGGAAGGGTGTTATCTATGCGAAGAACAAAACTAACTCCCGAGTCTCTAGAGGTTTGCATTTGCCTAAAGGACCATTTGGATGCGGTGGATCGTGTACAACACAAGGCGAACTTTGAAGACGAAATACCAATAAAGGGTCATATTCATGATGAGGAGGCTGAGGACGGGGTTTCTTCCGATAACGAAGACGAGGATGAAGACGAGAATGAAGACGAAGAAGAGTTGTAATTATTTGTTTTGGTAAAATTATTTGTAACTTATTCAACTAATATTTAGTTTTGATTTGTTTTATTATAATTACTGTTGTTACTCATGATTAATTTTTGCTACTTTTTTAATAACGACGAACATTTTATTTATTTAAAAACTAACTATTACAAACATTATTAAAACATAAACGATACTAAACATAACAACTAAAACATAAAAAACAAAGTCCGTCGTTTTAATCCGGGAATACTTATTTTTGGGTTATAGAGCCGGACGACTCTCCCACTTCTGTTTTTCTAGCTTCCAATCTTCTTTTCTCTCGACAATACTTATTCGTATGTTTTCGTAATGTCGAGTTGGACCTTGCTTTAAGAAACTTCGAGCAATATTTGCAACGTGCCAACTCATGTGAGTCGGTCATGAGACACAAATCGTAATGAACCCAAACATCGGGGCATCTTGTTGTTTCGATCACCATAACAACGTCATCATTGGTTGCCATTTGTTGTCGGTTTAAGGTTAATTGTGGTTTGGAGTGTATTTTATAGTTTTGGAAGTGGTTTAACAAGTAAACAAACAAACCTTGCTATTTATGGTAAAAAAATAACCTATTTATAATTAAAAAACCGGTTCCAACGGTCAAAAACGGCTATATAGCCGTTGGAACCGGTTCCTAACGGCTCTAATATTTAAATTTCAAAAAAAACCGGTGGAACCGGTTTTTACGTAAAAACCGGTTCCGGTTCATACCCTACCCGGTTCTTAAAAGTTCGCATATCTGGGTATCGGTTCGGGTCGGGAACCGAACCGGTTCTTGATTGGAACCGGTGCCATTTTACAACCCGGTGTGAAAAAACCGGTTTGGAACCGGTTCGGGTTTTCCATTTGAACCCGATTTGTGCACCTCAACCACCAACCGAAACGATTCTCGCCCTTAAACCATATGTTAAAAATACACTTTATAGTCACTAAGCAACTCATACACATTAAGATACTATAAAGAAAAAAATGAAAACAAATTGATGAATATCATATGAGAACACTAAACATTCTGGCTAAACAAAAAAGACAGCTTTAAAATTAAACAGCATACATCTTTCATTCTCAAAACTAACAAATATGGAAGTTCAAATAAACCCTTACCCAAAATCAACTTAAATTAGATTCAAGTTTCAATTACTTGCTCCATTACTTAGTTTGAGTGTCACTTGTATGTTCATAGCTGCCAGCTCAGCAGCCAAATATCTAAAAACATAGGGCATTGCAACTGTCTCCATACCTTTACTTGTGTCGCAAGCAACGCATTTCACTTTTTTCGGGACTCTGCCAGGTGGCAGCCCGGCAATCTCCCTCATTACTTTCTTCGGGTTCTGAATTAGTGTTGTTGTCAGAATGCTTCCGCATAGTGAGCACACGTCAGCAATGTGACGATCAGAACTTGCGTGAAGCCTATCATGTAACGTATAAGCTGCCCCGTGCGCAAGAAGGGAGTCGCGTTCCATCTCACCAAATCGAATACCGCCTCCTTTCTTCCTTCCTTTTATTGGTTGGCGTGTCACTTGATCCACAGTTCCGGTTGCTCTCACCTAAAACAATGTTATTATCATCAGTTAAAATTAACACTTACAATTAAATATTTTGTAAAAATGTACCTGATACTTATCGGAAACCATATGCCTTAGTCTTTGATAATAAACAGGACCAAGAAAAATATCGCATGTTAATTCTGTCCCAATAATTCCACTGTACAAAACCTCAGTACCGCGGGGAGTAAACCCACAAGCCTTTAACATGGAACCAAGTTCATCCACAAGTGAAACACGTTCATTTTCATCTGACTTCTTCGAGTTTGAGAAAGGTGTCGCATCCACAAATTTCCCATGTAACGCACCTCCCTTTAATTAAACATAATATGAGCACTGCATACATAACTGATAACACACATACATATGTACATACAAGTTAACCATATAACAGATTATAATAATGATACCTTTGCAGCAACAGATTCTAGAAGCATTGCAATTGTCATTCTAGAAGGAAACGCGTGAGGATTGATAATAAGATCGGGTCGCATTCCAGTAACTGCAGAAAATGGCATATCAACATCGTCCCATAGCTGAGAACATACACCTTTTTGCCCGTGTCTACTGCTAAATTTATCACCGATTATAGGATTTCTGCCACGGCGGAGACGTATGTTTGCCTGTAATAATATTTTAAAATACAATTTATTTAAAAATTAATTTCAGTGGGCAGTGTTGATGACTGTAACTGAAAGATAGAAGACCCAAAAAAGCACCTTGTTTAGCTGCTTTTTGTTTTTGACATCAACTGTGACATAATCAACTATTACGGGTTCTGAACCTTTCAATTTTTGACTGAATGAAGTGCCTGTCACTTCATTATATGTGGTATAATATGGTTCTCCTGGTTCTATCCTCTGAAAGTTGGTAGTTGACAGTTAACAGAAAAATATATCATAATGAAGAAATTCAAAAAAAAATAATATAGAAAAAGGACGAACCTGCCCAACATATGGAAGACCGTCTGCATCGATAAACGAATGTGATTTCTTATCTAAAGTGCTTCTTCTAAAGATCTTATTTGCACCATTAGATTTCATCTTTTCGTCAGCCAAATCAATTGATTCAGTCTGCAAATAACATTTATAGCATATCAATCATTTTTTTCTTTTATTTTCTTAATTGTATAAATAGATATTTAGTACCTGATAAATGTGACCATGAGCAAACCCACGGTCAACAGACGATCTATTTAACACCATGGCATCTTCCATGTCATATCTGCTTATCATATTGAATCAAATAAATAACCATGAATAAAAAACATAGCTAACATATTTAACAAAACACTTGCCCTGTATAAGACAGCACTGCCACAATTGCATTTGTCCCTAATGGTGAGTCATCGATCCTATATTTTTCATAAGTGGCAGTGCGCACAATTGGGGTTTGAGGCGTCTGCAATAACCAAGACAAAAAATATTATATAAATACAACTAAAAGATCTACTTATAATTCATAGTTAATTAGGCAATACAAACCTGAAGGTGATACAGCTTTTGATCTGCACGGCAATTGATTCCTTGTGAAGAGAAACCCATTGTTTGTTTTGCCATCTACAAGTTCAAAAGTAAATCAACAAAAATAGTGACGCAGGTATACAAGCATACAGAGTAAAAAAATTGAAATAACAAGATAAAGACCTGACACTGGTACATATTTCTAGGGCTTTGATTATGATCAGACCAAGGGGTAAGATTGCCAACAACACTAAGTATTCCAGTTGGATGAATTTCTTCATGAGTTGCAGGAAACTCGTCTAATCTTCCACCATTTCCTCCATCTGGGCACTCTATTTCCATATAGA